>NW_027202330.1:0-282439 GCF_024711535.1 Dipodomys merriami
GGTGAGGAATAGGGTTAGGGTGATGGTTAGGGTTAAGGTTAGTTTTATTGTTAGGGTTAGTGTTAGAGTTAAGGTGAGGGTGAGGGTGCGGGTGAGGGTTACAGTGAGGGTTAGGATGAGGGTTATGGTTAGGATTAGGGTTAGGGTGAGTGCTAAGCTGAGGGTGAGGTTTAGGATTAGCTTTAGGGTGAGGCTTAGGGTTAGGGTTAGGTTTGGGGTTAGGGTGAGGGAAAGGATTAGGGTTAGATTTAGGGTTAGGTTGAGACTGAGGTTGAGGGTTAGGGTTAGGGTTAGTGTTAGAGTTAGTGTTAGGGTGAGGGTTAGGTTGAGGATGAGGGTTAGGCTTAGAGTTAGGAATAGGATTAGGGTAAGGGTTAGGGTGACTGTGCGTGTTAAGGTTAGGTTTTGGTTTAGGCTTAGGTTTAGGCTGAGTGTGAGGGTACGGGTCAGGGTTAGGGTAAAGTTGAGGGTTAAGGTTAGTGTTAGGGTGAGATTTATGGTTCAGTTAAGTTTAGAGCTAGGGTGCGGGTTAGGATTAGGTTTAGGGTTATTTTTAGGGTTATTTTTAGGGTTAGGGTTACAGTTACAGTGAGGGTGAGGGTTAGGGTTAGGGTTAGGATGAGGTTTAGGTTTAGGTTATGTTTAGAGTTAGGTTTAGGATGTGGGTGAAATTTAGGGTTAGAGTTAGGGTTAGTGTTAAGGTTAGGTTTAGAGTGAGGGTTAACATGAAGTTTAGGGTTAGGGTTAGGGTTAAGCTTAGAGTTAGTTTGAGGGTTATGGTTAGGGTTTGGGTTAGGGTGAGAGTGAGGCTGAGGTTTTGGGTTAAGTTTAGGGTTACGTTTAGGGTTAGGTTTAGGTTTAGGGTTAGTGTTAGTGTTAGGGTTAGGGTTAGGGTTACGGTGAGGTTTAGGGTTAGGGTTAGGTTTAGGGTTAGGCTTAGGCTTAGGGTTAGGCTGAGGATGAGGGTGAGGGTGAGGTTTAGGGTTAGGGTTAGTGTGAGGTTTATGATGAGGTTTAATGTTAGCAATAGGGTAAGGGTGAGAGCTATGGTGAGGTTTAGGGTGAGTGCTAGGGATAGGAATAGGGTTAGGTTTAGGATTAGGGTTAGGGTGAGGGTGAGGGTTAGGGTGAGGGTTAGGGTGAGGGTTAGGGTTAGGGTTAGGGTGATAGTTAGGGGGAGGTTTAGGGTTAGGGTTAGGTTTTGGGATAGAATTAGGATTAGGTTGAGGCTGAGTTTGTGTGTTAGCTTTAGGTCTAGGGTTAGGCTTAGGTTTAGGCTGAGGGTGAGGGTGAGGTTGAGTTTTAGGATTAGGGTGAGGGTTAGGGTTAGGGTTAGTGGGAGGATTAGAATGTGGGTTAGGTTTAGGATTAGGGTTAGGGTAAGGGCTAGGGTGAGGGTGAGTTTTAGGCTTAGGGTTAGGTTGAGGTTTACGGTTAGGGTTACTGTTAGGGTGAGGGTGAGTTTTAGGGTTAGAGTTAGGGTTAGCGTGAGGCTGAGGGTGAGGATTAGGGTTAGGGTGAGTGTTAGGTTTAGGGTTAGGGTGAGGGTTAAGCTGAGGCTGAGGGTTAGGTTTAGGGTTAGGATTAGGATTAGGGTTAGTGTTTCAGTGAGTGTGAGGGTTAGGGATAGTATTAGGTTGAGGGTTAGGGTTAGGGTGAGGGTTATATTTAGGTCTAGTATTATGGTTACGGTGAGGGTGAGTGTGAGGGTTAGGGTTAGGGTGAGGTTTAGTGTTTGGGTTAGGGTTAGAGTTAGGCTTAGGGTTAGGGTGAGGTTTAGGGGTAGAGTTAGGTTTAGGGAGGTGGGTTTGGGTGAGGGTTATGGTTAGGGTGAGTGTTAGGGTGGGGATGATGGTAAGCCAAAAATGAGGGTTATGCTGAGGGCGAGGGTTATTGTAAGGGTGAGGGTTTGGGTTAGGGTGAGGGTTAGGGTTAGGGTTAGGGTGAAGGTGAGGGTTGGATTGAGGATTAGTGTTAGGGTTAGTGTGAGTTTTAGGGTGAGGATGAGAGTTAGGGTTAGGGTGAAGTCTAGGATGAGGGTGAGGGTTAGGGTTAGTGTTAGGGTGAGGTTTAGGGTTAGGGTGATGGTTAGGGTTAGTGTGAGGGTTAGTGATATGGTTAGGGTTAGTGTTAGGTTGAAGGTTAGAGTTAGGGTTAGGGTTAGGGTTAGGTTCAGGGTTACGGTGAGGGTAAAGTTGTGGATTAGGGTTGGGGTTAGGATGAGGTTTAGGTTTAGGATTAGGTTTAGGGTTAGGGTTATGGTGAGGGTGAGGTTTAGGGTTAGAGTTAGGGTTTGTGTTAGGGTTAGGGTGAGGGTTAGGGTTAGGATTAGGGTAAGGGTTAGGTTTAGGGTTAGGGTTAGGCTTAGGCTTAAGCTTAGGCTTAGACTGAGCATGTGTGTGAGGGTTAGGGATAGGGTTAGGGTTAGGGTTAAGTTGAGGTTAAGGTTTAGATTTAGGGTTAGGGTGAGGGCTAGGGTGAGGGTTAGGGTGAGGGTTAGGGTTAGGGATAGGGTTAGGTTTAGGATTAGGGTTAGGGGGAGGTTGAGTGTGAGCATTAGGGTTAGGGTTAGGGTTAGGTTGAGGGTTAGGGTTAGGTTTTGGATTAGGGTGAGGATGAGGCTGAGGACTAGGCTTAGGTTTAGGGTTAGGGTTAGGGTTAGGGATAGTTTTAGGGTTACATTGAGGATTAGGGTTCGTCCGAGTGTTAGGCTTAGGGTTAGGCTGAGTGTGAGGGTGGGGGTGAGGATTAGGGTTAGGGTTAGGGTTTAAATTAGGGTTATTGTTAGTGTTATGGTTTGGGTTAAGTTTGCAGTGAGGGTGAGGCTGAGGGTGAGGGTTATGTCTAGGGTTAGTTATAGGCTTAGGTTTTGGCGGACGGTGATTGTGGGGGTGAGGAATATGTTTTGGGTGATGGTAAGGATTAGGGTTAGGGTGAGGGTTATGATGAGGGTAGGGTTAGGATTAGGTTTAGCCTGAGGGCTTGGGTGAGGGTGAGTGTTAGGGTTAGGGTTAGGATTAGGCTTAGGTTTAGGCTGAGGGTGAGGGTGAGGGTGAGTTTTAGGGTTAGGGTGATGGACAGGGTTAGGTTTAAGGTGAGTGTTTGGATGAGGGTTAGGGTTAGGGTGAGTGTTGGATGAGTGTGACCGTAGGAGTAAAGGTGAGGGTTAGGCTGTGGGTGAGTGTTCCCCTAAGCGTGAGGGTTAGGATTAGGGTGATGGTTAGGGTAAGGGTTAGGGCGAGGGTTAGGGTGAGGGTGAGGGATAGATTGAGGATTAGGGTTAGGGTTAGTGTGAGGTTTAGGGTGAGGATGAGGGTTAGGTTATGGTGAGGGTTAGGGTTAGAATTAAGTTTATTGTGTGGGCTAGGGTGAGGCTGAGGGCTAGGGTTAGGGTTAGGGTGAGGTTTAGGGTTAGGGTTAGAATTAGGGTTACTGTGAGGGTTAGTGTTAGAGTTAGGGTTAATGTTAGGGTGAGGGTAAATGTTAGCGTGAGGGTTAGTTTTAGGGTGAGGGTTATGGTTAGGGTGAGGTTTACGGTTAGTTTTAGGGTTATTTTTAGGTTTAGGGTTAGGGGTACGGTGAGGGTGAGGATGAGCGTTAAGGTTAGGGGAGGTTTAGGTTTAGGGTTATGGTTAGAATTAGGGTTAGGGTAAGTGTGAGGTTTAAGGTTAGAGTTTGGGTTCAGGTGAGGTTTAGGATGAGGGTTAGGGTTAGGGTTAGTTTTAGGTTTAGGGTTAGGGTGAGGTTAAGTGTTAGGGATATGGTTAAGATTAGGGTTAGGGTGAGGGTGAGTTTGTGGGTTAGGGTTAGGTTTTGGGTTAGGCTTAGGTTTAGGCTGAGGGTTAGGTTGAGCGGGAGGGTTAGGGTTCGGGTGAGGGTTAGGGTTAGGGTTAGTGTGAGTGTTAGGATGAAGGTTTGGTTTTGGATTAGGTTTAGGGTGAGGGCTAGGTTGAAGGTGAGTTTTAGGGTTAGGGTTAGGGTGAGGTTTAGGGTTAGGGTTAGGGTCAGTGTGAGTTTGAGGTTTAGTGTTCCAGATAGGTTTAAGGTGAGTGTTAGGGTGAGGGATTGGCTTAGTGTTAGTGTTAGAGGTAGGTTTAAGGTGAGGTTTAGGGTGAGGGTGTCTCTTAGGGTTAGGGTTAGGATTAGGATTAGGGTTAAGGAGAGGGGGAGTGTGAGGGTTAGAGTTAGGGTTAGGTTTAGGCTTAGGGTCAGGGTGAGGGTGAAACTTAGTGGGAGGATTAGGGTTAGGGTTAAGGTTATGGTTAGGGATAGCTTTAGGGTTAGGGTGAAGTTGAGGTTTAGAGTTAGAATTAGGGTTAGGGTGAGGCTGAGGCAGAGGGTGAGGGTTAGGGTAAGTGTTAGGATTAGGATTAGGGTTAGGGTTAGGGTGAGTGTGAGGGTTAGGGTTAGCCTTAGGTTTAGGCTGAGGGTGAGGGTGAGGGTGAGTGTTAGGGTTAGTTTGAGTGTTAGGGTTAGTTTTAGGGTGTGGATTAGTGTTAGGGATAGTGTTAGAGTTAGGGTTATGGTGAGGGTGAGGTTTAGGAGTAGAGTTAGGGTTAGGGTGAGTGTTAGGTTGAATGTTAGGGTAAGGGTGAGGTTTAGGGTGGGGGTGACGGTAAGGGTAAACGTGAGGGTTAGGCTAAGTGTGAGGGTTAGGGTGAGTTTTAGGGTTGGGGTTACGGTGAGTGTTAGGGATCGGGTTAATTTTAGGGTTAGGGTGAGGGTTAGGGTAAGGGTTAGGGTGAGGGTGAGAGTTAGGTTTAGGTTGAGGGTTAGGGTTAGGATTAGGGTTAGGGTAAGGGAGAGGGTTAGGGTTAGTGTTAGGGTGAGGGTTAGGATGAGGGTTATTGTTAGTATTAGGGTTAGGGTGAGGGCTAGGGTGAGGGTGAGGTTTAGGTTTAGGGTTAGGGTGAGGTTTATGGTTAGGGTTAGGTTTAGGGTTAGGGTGAGGGTGAGGTTTAGGGTTAGGTTTAGGGTTAGGTTGAGACTGAGGTTGATGGTTAGGGTTTGGGTTAGTGTTAGAGTTAGGGTTAGGGTGAGGGTTAGGTAGAGGGTGAGGGTTAGGCTTAGGGTTAGGATTAGGATTAGGGTAAGGGTTAGGGTGATTATGAGGGTTAGGATTAGGGTTAGGCTTAGGTTTAGGCTGAGGGTGAGTGTGAGGTTTAGGGTTAGTGTGAGGGTTAGGGTTAGGGTGAGAGTTAGGGTTCGCTTAAGGTTAGGGTTAGGTTGAGGGTTAGGGTTAAGGTTAGGGTTATTGATAGGGTTAGGGTTAGGGTTAGGGTTACAGTTACAGTGAGGGTGAGGGTTAAGGTTAAGGTTAGGATGAGGTTTAGGTTTGGGGTTAGGGTTAGAGTTAGGTTTAGGATGAGGGTGTGATTTACGGTTACAGTTAGGGTTAGTGTTAGCGTTATCTTTACCATGAGGGTTAACGTGAGGGTTAGGGTTAGGCTAGGTTTAGGCTTAGGCAGAGAATGAGGGTGAGGTTTAGGGTTAGGGTTAGGGTGAAGGTTAGGGTTAGGGTTAGGGTGAGGCTTAGGATTAGTTTTAGGGTTAGGATTAGGGTTAGGGTGAGGGCTAGGATGAGGGTAGTGTGTGGGTTACGTTTAGGGATAGGGTTAGGTTTAGGATTAGGTTTAGGGTGAGGGTGAGGGTGAGAGTTAGGTTTAGGGTTAGGCTTAGGGTTAGGGTGAGGTTGTGGGTTAGGTTGAGGGTGAGGCTGAGGATTAGGGTTAGGTTTAGGGTGAGGGTTAGGGTTAGGTTTAGGGTTATGGTTATGGTTAGGGTTAAGTTGAGGGTTAGGCTTAGGCTTAGGCTTAGGCTTAGGCTGAGGGTGAGGGTGGGGTGTGGATTATGGTTAGGTTTAGGGTTAGCGTTAGGGGTATTGTTAGTGTTATGGTTAGGGTTAAGTTTGCGATGAGGGTGAGGCTGAGGGTGAGGGTTATGATTAGTGTTAGGGGTAGGGATAGGGTTAATGTTATTGTTAGGATTAGGGTTAGAGTTACGGTGAGGTTGAGCATGAGGGTGAGGTTTAGGGTTAGGTTGAGTTTTAGGGTGAGGTTTAGGGTTAGCGTTAGGGTTAGTGTGAGCGTGAGGTTTAGGGTAAGAGTTAGTATTAGGGGGAGGGTTAGGGGAAGGTTTAGAGTTAGGGTTAGTGTTAGGGTTAGGGTGAGGGTGAGGGTTAAGTTGAGGTTTAGGGATAGGCTTAGGTTTAGGATTAGGTTTAGGGTGAGGGTGAGTGTAAGGCTTAGGTTGAGGGTTAGGCTTAGGCTTAGGTTTCGGCTGATGGTGAGGGTGGGGGTGAGTAATAGTGTTAGGGTGATGGTTAGGGATAAGGTTAGTTTTATTGTTAGCGTTAGTGTTAGAATTAAGGTGAGGGTGAGGGTGCGGGTGAGGGTTAGGGTTAGGAATAGACTTAGCTTGAGGGTGAGGTTTAGGGTTAGATATAGGGTTAGTTGGAGGGTTAGGGTGAGGGTTAGGTATAGGGTTAAGTTTAGGCTTAGGTTAGGGTGAGGGTTAGGGTTAGGGTTTGGGGTAGGGAGAGGGTGAGGCTGAGGATTAGGGTTAGGTTTAGGGTTAGGTTTAGGTTTAGGGTTAGTGTTATGGTTAAGGTTAGGGTTAGGGTTACAGTGAGGGTTAGGGTTATGGTTCGGGTTAGGCTTAGGGTTAGGCTGAGTGTGAGGGTGAGGGTGAGGTTTAGGGTTAATGTTAGAGTGAGGTTTAGGATGAGGTTTAGTGTTAGGATTAGGGTAAGTGTGAGGGCTATGGTGAGGGTTAGGGTGAGGGCTAGGTATAGGAATAGAGTTAGGTTTAGGATTAGGGTTAGGGTGAGGGTGAGTGTGAGAGTTAGGGTTAGGGTTAGGTTTAGGCTTAGAGTTAGGGTGAGTGTTAATGTTATGGTTTGGGTTAGGGTGAAGGTGAGGCTGAGGATTAGGGTTAAGTTTAGGGTTAGGTTTAGGTTTAGGGTTACTCTTAGGGTTAGGGTTAGGGTTAGGGTTTCGGTGAGGGTTAGGGTTAGGGTTAAGCTTAGGGTTAGGCTGAGGGTGAGGTTGTGGGTGAGGATTAGAGTTAGGGTTAGGGTCAGGCTTAGGGTAAGGGTTATTGTTAGGGTTATGTTTAGGTTAAAGTTTGCGATTAGGGTGAGGCTGAGAGTGAGTGTTATTGTTAGGTTTAGGGTTAGGATTAGTGTTATTCTTAGGGTCAGGGTTAGAGTTACGGTGAGGTTGAGGGTGAGGGTGAGGGTTAGGGTTAGGGTGAGGTTTAGGGATAGGGTTAGGGTTAGGGTGAGGGTGAGGTTGAGGGTTAGAGTTATTGTTTGGGGGAGGGTTAGGGTGAGGTTTAGGGTTAGGATTAGTGTTTGGGTTAGTTTGAGGTTGAAGTTTAGGTTGAGGTTGAGGGATAGGTTTACCTTTAGGATTAGGGTTAGATTGAGGGTGAGTGTGAGGGTTAGGGTGAGGGTTATGCTTACGCTTAGGGTTAGGCTGAGGGTGAGGTTGGGGTGAGGATTAGGGTTAGGGTGATGGTTCGGGTTAGGGTTAGTGTTATTTTTAGGGTTAGGGTTAGAGTAACAGTGAAGGTGAGGGGGCGGGTGAGGGTTAGGGTTAGGGTTAGGGTGGAGGTTAGGTTTCGATATACCGTTTGGGGGAGGGTTAGGGTGAGTGTTAGGATTAGGCTTAATGTTAGGATTAGGTTGAGGGTGAGGGTTAGGTTGAGGTTTTGGGTTAGGGTTAGGGTTAGTGTGAGGGTTAGTGTTAGGGTTAGGGTTAGTGTTAGGATAAGGGTAAGTGTTAGGTTGAGGGTATGGTTTAGGGTGAGGGTTATGGTAAGGATGAGGGTTAGGGTTAGGTTTAGGGTTATTGTAAGGGTTAGGGTTAGGGATAGGAAGAGTGTTACATTTAGAATTAGTGTTATGGTTAGTGTGAGGTTTAGGGTGACGATGAGGGTCAGGTTTAGGGTGAGGGTGAGGTTTAGAATTAGGGTTAGGGTTAAGGTAAAGTTTAGGGTTAGGGTTAGGATTATGGTGAGGGTTAGGGTTAGGATTAGGCTTAGGCTTACATTTAGGCTGAGGTTGAGGGTTTTGGTTAGGGTTAGGGTTAGGTTTAGGGCAAGTGTTATTGTTAGGGTTAGGTTTAGAGTTATGGTGAGGTTGAGGGTGAGGGTGAGGTTTAGGCTTAAGGTGAGGTTTAGGGTTAGGGTTAGGGTTAGGGAAGAGTTAGGGTGGGTGAGGGTTACAGTAAGGGTTGGGGTGAGAGTTAGGGTTCGGGTTAAGTTTACGTTTAGGTTGAGGGTTAGGTTAAGGGTTATGGTGAGGATGAGGGTTAGGGTTAGGTTGAGGGTTAGTGTTAGGATTAGGGTTAGGGTGAATGTGAAGGTTAGGGTTAGTGTTAGGGTGAGGGTTAGGATGAGGGTTAGGTTTAGGATTAGGGTTATGGTGAGGCCTGGTTTGAGGTTGAGGTTTCGGGTTAGCGTTAGGTTGAGGTTTAGGGTTAGGTTTAGGGTTAGGTGAGGGTGTCGGTAAGGTTAAAGGTGAGGGTTAAGCTGAGCGTGAGGGTTACGGTAAGGGTGAGGGTTAGGGTTAGGGTGAGGGTTAGTGTTAGGGTTGGGGTGAGAGTTAGGGTTCGTGTTAAGTTTAGGGTTAAGTTGAGGGTTAGGGTAAGGGTTAAAGTGAGGGTGATTGTTAGGGTTAGGTTAAGGGTTAGTGTTATGGTTAGGGTTAGGGTGAGGGCTAGTTTGAGGTTGAGCTTTAGGGTTAAAGTTAGGGTGAGGTTTAGGGTTAGGGTTAGGGGTAGGGTTAGGGTGAGGGTGAGGTTTACGGTTAGAGTTAGAGTTAGGGTGAGGCTGAGATTGATGTTTAGGTTTAGTGTTAGAGTTAGGGTTAGGGTGAGGGTTAGGTTGAGGTTGAGGCTTAGGCTTAAGTTTAGGATTAGGATTAGCATAAGGGTTAGGATGAGTGTGAGGGTTATGGTTAGGGTTATGCTTAGGGTTAGGCTGAGGGTGAGGTTGAGAGTCAGGGTCAGGGTTAGGTTTACGGTGAGAGTTAGGGTTTGGTTAAGTTTAGGGTTAGGGTGAGGGTTAGGGTTAGATTTATGGTGAGCTTGAGTGTTATGGTTAGGTTGAGGCTTAGGGTTAGGATTAGGGTTAGGGTAAGGGTTAGGATTAGGGTTAGGGTGAGGGTAAGGATGAGGATTAGGGATAGGGTGACGGCTAGGTTGAGGGTGAGGTTTAGGGTTAGTGTTAGATTAAGGATTAGGGTTAGAGTTAGACTTAGGGTGAGGGTTAGTTTGAGGGTTAGGTTTACGGTGAGGATGAGGGTTAGGGTTAGGGTGAGGATGATGGTAAGGGTAAAGGTGAGGTTTACACTGAGGGTGAGGATTAAGATAAGGGTGAGGGTTAGGGTTAGGTTTAGGGTTAGTGTAAGGGTTAGTGTTAGGTATAGGATGAGGGTTAGATTGAGGATTAGTGTTAGGGTTAGTGTGAGGTTTAGGGTGAGGATGAGGGTCAGGTTTAGGGTGAGGGTGAGAGTTAGAATTAAGGTTAGGGTGAGGGCTAGGGTAAGGGTGAGGGTTAGGGTTAGTGTGAGGTTTAGTGTAAGCGTTAGGATTAGAGTTTGGGTGAGGGAGACTGTTAGGATTAGGGTTAGGGTTAGGTTTAGGTTTAGGATTAGTGTTATTGTTAGGGTTAGGGTTAGAGTTATGGTGAGGGTGAGGGTGATGGTCAGGGTGAGGATTAGGATTAGGGTTAGAGTGAGGTTTAGGGTTAGGGTTAGGATTAGGGTTATGGTGAGGGTGAGGTTTAAGGTTAGATTTAGGGTTAGTTGGAGGGTTAGGTCGAGGGTTAGTGGTAGGGTTAGTTTAAGGGTTAAGGTTGGGGTGACGGTTAAGTTGAGTTTTAACGTTATGATTAGGGTTTGGGTTAGGATTAGGGTGAGGGTGATGGTGAGTGTGAGGGTTAGGGTTAGGGTTAGGCTTAGGCTTAGGATTAGTCAGAGAGTGAGGTTGGGGGTAAGGCTTAGGTTTAGGGTGATGGTTAGGGTTAGAATTAGGGTTAGGGTGAGGGCTAGCGTGAGGGTGAGGCTTAGCTAAGGGTTAGGCTTAAGCTTAGGCTTAGGGTTAGGCTGAGCATGAGATTGACGGTGATGGTTAGGGTTAGGGTGATGGTTAGGTTTACGGTTAGGGTGTGTGTTAGGATGAGGTTTAGGGTTAGGGTGAGGGTTAGGGTGAGGATGATGGTAAGGTTAAAGGTGAGGCTTAGGCTGAGGGTGAGGGTTACTGTAAGGGTCACGGTTAGGGTTACGTTTAGGCTTAGGGTTAGGGTTAGGGTGAAGTGTAGGTTTAGGGTTAAGGTTAGGGTGAGGGTGAGGTTTAGGGTTAGAGTTAGGGTTAGGATGAGGCTGAGTTTGAGGGTTAGTGTTAGGGTTACTGTTTGAGTTAGGGTTAGCATGAGGGTTAGGTTCAGTGTGATGGTTACACTTAGGGTTAGGATTAGGTTTAGGGTAAGGGGTGGTGAGTGTGACTGTTTGGGTTAGGGTAAAGTTTAGGCTTAGGGTTAGTCTAACAGAGAGGGTGAGGGTGTGGGTTAGGGTTCGGGTGAGTTAGGGTTAGGGTTAGGGTGAGAGTTAGGGTTCGGTTAAGTTTAGGGTTAGGGTGAGGGATAGGGTTAGGGTTATGGTGAACGTGAGGATTAGAGTTAGGTTGAGGGTTAGATTTAGGTTTAGGGTTAGGGTGAGGGTGAGGATGAGGATTAGGGTTAGAATTAGGGTTAGGATGAGGGCTAGAGTGAGGGTGAGGGTTAGGGTTAGTGTTAGATTAAGGTTTAGGTTTGGGTTAGGGTTAGGGTGAGGGTTAGCTTGAGGGTTAGGGTTACAGGGAGGGTGAGGTTTAGGGTTAGGGTGAGGGTTAGGGTTAGGATTACGGTTAGGGTGAGGGGGAGTGTTAGGATTAGGGTTAAGTTTATGGTTAGAGTTAGGTTTATGGTTAGGTTAGTGTTGTTGTTAAGGTTTGGGTTAGAGTTATGGTGAGGTTGAGGGTGAGGGTGAGGGTTAGGGTTAGGGTTAGGGTGAGGTTTAGGGTTAGGTTTAGGATTAGGGTTAGGATGAGGGTGAGGTTTAGTGTTAGATTTAGGGTTAGTTGGAGGGTTAGTTCGAGAGTTGGGGTTAAGTTTAGTATTAGGGTCAAAGTTTGAGTGAGGCTTAGATTGAGGTTTAGGGTTATGTTTAGTGTTAGGTTTAGGATAAGGTGAGGGTGAGGGTGAGTGTGAGGGTTAGGATTAGGGTTAGGCTTAGGCTGAGAGTGAGGGTGGAGGTAAGGATTAGGTTTAGGGTGATGGTTAGGGTTAGGGTTAGGGTGAGGGTTAGGATGAGGGTTAGGTTTAGGATTAGGATTAGAGTGAGGGCTAGGGTGAGGGGGAGGGTTAGGGTAAGTGTTAGGCTTAGGCTTAGGGTTAGGCTGAGCATGAGGTTGAGGGTTAGGTTCAGGGTTAGGGTTAGGGTATGGTTTAGGATTTGGGTGAGGGTTAGGGTTAGTGTGAGGGTTAATGTTAGGGTTAGGGTGAGGGTAAGTGTTAGGATGAGGGTTAGGCTTAGGGTGAGGGTTATGGTTAGGTTGAGGGTTAGGGTTAGTGTTAGGGTTATTGTTAGGTTTAGGGTTAGTGTTTCGGTTACAGTGAGGATGAGGGTTAGGGTGAGGGTTAGGGTCAGGTTTAGTGTTAGGGTTAGAGTTAGAGTTAGGATTAGGTTGAGGATGACGTTTAGGGTTAGAGTTAGGTTGGGTGTTAGGGTTAGGGTGAACGTTAGGGTTAGGGTTAGGCTTAAGCTTAGGCTGATCATGAGGGTGAGGGTTAGGTTCCGGTTAGGGTGAGGTTTAGGGCTAAGGTTAGGGGAGTGTTAGGATGAGTGTCAGAGTTAGTGTTCGGGTTAAGTTTAGGGTTAGGTTGAGGGTTAGAGAAAGGGTTACGATGAGGGTGAAGGTTAGGTTTAGGTTGAGGGTTAGGGTGAGGGTTAGGGTGAGGATTAGAGTTAGGGTAAGGTTTAGCTTGGGGGTGATGGTAAGGGTAAATGTGAGGGTTAGGGTGAGGGTGAGGGTTACAGTGGGGTGAGGGTTAGGGTTTAGGTGCGGGTTAGGGATAGGGGAAGGGTGTGGGTGAGTGTTAGGTTGAGGATTAGTGTTAGTTTTAGTGTGAGGCTTAGGGTGAGGATGAGGGTTAGGGTTAGGGTGAGGGCTAGGGTGAGGGCGAGGGTTAGGTTTAGTTTTAGGGTGAGGTTTAGGGTTAGGGTTATGGTGAGGGTGAGTGTTAGGGTTAGGGTTAGAGTTAGGTTGAGGGTAAATGCTAAGGTGAGGGTTAGGGTTAGGGTAAGCGTTATGGTTAGGTTGAGGGTTAGGGTTAGGTTTATTGTTAGGGTTAGGGTTAGGGTTACGGTTACGGTGAGGGTGAGGGTGAGGGTTAGGGTTAGGGTTACGATGAGGTTTAAGTTTAGGGTTAGGGTTAGAGTTAGGGTTAGGGTGAGAGCGAGGTTTACGGTTAGAGTTAGGGTTACTGTTAGGGTTAGGCCTAGGATGAGGGTTTGGGTTAGAGTTAGGCTTAGGCTTAGGCTTAGGCCGAGCAACAGGGTGAGGGTTAGGTTTAGGGTTAGGATTAGGATTAGGGAAAGGGTTAGGGTTAGGTTTAGGATTAGGCTTAGGGTTAGGTTGAGAGTGAGGGTGAGGTTGAGGGTTAGGGTTTGGGTGAGGTTTAGAGTTAGGGTTAGGGTGTGAGTTAGGGTTCGGTTAATTTTAAGGTTAAGGTTAGTGTTAGGGTAAGGGTTACAGTGAGGGTTAAGGATAGGGTTAGGTTGAGCGTTAGAGTTAGGGTTAGGGTGAGGGTGAGGGTGAGGGTTAGGCTTAGGATTAGGGTGAGCTTTAGGGTTAGGTTTAGGGTTAGGGTTAGGGTGAGGGTGAGTTTAAGATTAGAGTTAAGGTTAGGGTGAGGATGAGGTTGAGGGTTAGTGTTAGGGTCATTGTTAGAGTTAGGGTTACCGCGATGGTTAGGGTGAGGTTAAGGGTTCACCTTCGTGTTAGGATTAGGTTTAGGGTAAGGTTTTGGGTGAGTGTGAGGGTTAGGGTTAGGGTGAGAGTTAGGGGTAGGGTTACGGTCAGAGTTAAGGTTCGAGTTAAGTTTAGGGTTAAGGTGAGGGTTAGGCTTAGGGTTAAGGTGAGTGTGAGGATTAGGGTTAGGTTGAGGGTTATGTATAGGCTCAGGATTAGGGTGAGGTTTAGGGTTAGGGTTATGGTGAGGGTTAGGATGAGGATTAGGGTTAGGATTAGGTTTAGGGTGAGCACTAGGGTGATGGTGAGGATTAGGGTTAGTGTTTGGGTGAGATTTAGGCTAAAGGTTAGGGTTAGGGTGAGGGTAAGGATGAGGTTTAGGGTTACAGTGAAGGTGAGGTTTAGGGTTAGGGTGAAGGTTAGGGTTAGGATTAGGGTAAGGATGATGGTGAGTTTTAGGGTTAGATTTAGGGTTAGGGGGAGGGTTAGTTCCAGGGTTAGGGTTAGGATTAATGTTAGGGTTAAGGTTAGGGTGAGGGTTAGGTTGATGTTTAGGATTAGGGTTAGGTTTAGGGTGAGGATATGGGTTAGGGTTAAGGTATGTGAGGGTTAGGGTTAGGTTTAGGCTTAGGGTTAGGATTATGCTGAGGGTGAGGGTGGGAGTGAGGATTAGGGTTAGGGTGATTGTTAGGGTTAGGGTAAGGGTTAGGATGAGGGATAGCATTAGGATTAGGTTTAGGCTGAGGCCTAGTGTGAGGGTGAGGGTTAGAGTAAGTGTTAAGCCTAGGCTTAGGGTTAGGCTGAGCATGAGGTTGAGGGTGAAGGTTAGGGTTAGGGTTAGGTTTAGGCTTAGGGTTTGGCTGAGAGTGAGGGTGAGGGTGAGGGTTAGGTTTAGGTGAGGGTTATGGTTAAGGTTAGGGTGAGAGTTAAGGTTCGGTTAAGTAT
Organism: Dipodomys merriami; assembly: GCF_024711535.1. Classification (NCBI taxonomy): domain Eukaryota; kingdom Metazoa; phylum Chordata; class Mammalia; order Rodentia; family Heteromyidae; genus Dipodomys; species Dipodomys merriami. The sequence goes on from NW_027202330.1 coordinate 13,962, forward strand.
AGGGTTAGGGTGAGTGTTAGGGCTAGGATTAGTGTGAGGGTGAGGGTGAGGGTGATGGTGAGGGTTAGGGTTAGTGTTAGGGTAAGTTTTGGCTAGATTTAGGGTTTCGGTTAGGGTTAGGATGAGGCTTAGGGTTATGGTGAGGATGAGGGTTAGGGTTAGGTTGAGGGTTTGGGTAAAGATTATGGTTAGGGTGAGGGTGAGTGTTAGGATTATGGTGAGGGTTAGGGTTAGGTTTAGGGTTAGGATTAGTGTTATTGTTAGTGTTAGGGTTAGAGTTATGGTGAGGGTGAGTGTGAGGGTTAGGTTTAGTGTTAGGGTGAGGTTTAGGGTTAGGGGTAGGATTAGGGTGAGGGTGAGCGTGAGGTTTAGGGTTAGATTTAGGGTTAGTTGGAGGGTAAGTTCGAGCGTTATTGTTAGGGTTAGTGTTAGGGTTAAGGTTAGGGTGAGGGTTAGGTTGAGGTTTAGGGTTAGGGTTAGGGTTATGATTAGGGTTAGGGTGAGGGTGAGTGTGAGGGTTAGGGTTAGGCTTAGGCTTAGGCTTAGGGTTAGGCTGAGGGTGAGGTTGGGGGTGAGGATTAGGGTTAGAGTGATTGTTAGTGTTCGAGTTAGGGTGTTAGGGTTAGAAAGAGTGTTAGGGTTAGGCTTAGGGTTAGGGTGAAGGCTAGGGTCAGGGTGAGGGTTATGGTAAGGGTAAGGGTAAGGCTTAGGCTTGGGGTTAGGCTGACCATGAGGTTTAGGGTGAGGGTTAGGGTTAGGGATAAGTTGAGGTTTAGTGTTAGGGTTAGGGTTAGAGTTAGGGTTAGGGTGAGGGTGAGGTTTAGGTGTAGGGTTAGGGTCAGGGTGAGGGTTAGGTTTCGGGTGAGGGTTAGGGTGGGGGTGACTGTAAGGGTAAAGATGAGGGTTAGGCTGAGGTTGAGTGTTATAGTAAGGGTGAGGGTTAGGTTTAAGATGAGGGTTAGGGTTAGGGTTAGGGTGATGGTGAGGGTTAGATTAAGGATTATTGTTATGATTAGTGTGAGGTTTAGGTTGAGGACGAGGGTTAGGGTTAGGGTGAGGGGTAGGGTGAGGATGAGGATGAGGTTTATATTGAGGACTAGCATTAGGGTTAGTGTGAGGTTTAGGGTGAGGATGAGGTTTAGGGTTAGGGTTAGGTTTAGGATTAATGTTAAGGTTAGGCTTATGGTGAGGGTTAGGGTGGGGGTGAGGCTTAGGGTTAGTTGTAGGATTAAGATTAGGATTAGGGTTTGGGTTAGGGTTAGGGTGAGGGTTAGGTTGACTGTTGGGGTTAGGGTTAGTGTCAGGGTTAGGGTTAAGGTTAGGGTGAGGGTTTGTTTGAGGCTGAGCTTTAGGGTTAGGGTTATGGGAAGGGTTAGGATGAGGGTTAGGTTTAGGATTAGGGTTAGGGTGAGGGCTAGGTTGAGGGTGAGGTTTAGTTTTCGGATTAGGGTGAGGTTTAGGGTTGGGGTTAGAGTTAGGGTAAGGTTGAGGTTTAGGTTTAGTTAGGATAAGGGTGATGCTGAGGTTGAGGGTTAGGTTTAGGTTTAGGGTTAGATTTAGGGATAGGGTGATTGTTAGGTTTGTGGTGATGGTGAGGGTGAGGGTTAGGCTTAGGCTTATGGTTAGGATTAGGATTATGGTAAGTTTAGGGTGATTGTGATGGTTAGGGTTAGGCTTAGGCTTAGGGTTAGTTTGAGAGTGAGGCTGAGGGTGAGCGTTAGGGTTAGGGTGAGGGTTAGGGTTAGGATTAGGGTTAGGGTGAGGGCTAGGGTGAGGTTGAGTGTTAGTGTTAGTGTTAGGGAAAGGTTTAGGGTTAGGGTTAGTTTTTGGGTTAGGGTTATGATGAGGGTTAGGGTTACAGTGAGGGTGAGGGTTAAGTTAAGTTTGAGGTTTAGGGTTAAGATTATGGTTAGGGTGAGGGTGAGTTTTAGGATTAGGGTTAGGTTTAGGGTTAGGGTTAGTGTTATTGTTAGGGTTAGGGTTAGAGTTATGGTGAGGGGGGGTGAGGGTGAGGGTGAGGGTTAGGGTTAGGATTAGGGTGAGGTTTAGGGTTAGGTTTAGGGTTAGGGTTAGGGTGAGGGTGAGGTTTAGGGTTAGAGTTAGGGTTAGGGTAAGCCTGAGGTTGAGGGTTAGGGTTAGGGTTAGTGTTAGAGTTAGGGTTACGATGAGGGTTAGGTTGAGTGTGAGGGTTAGGGTTATTATTAGGAATAAGATTAGGGTAAGGATTAGTGTGTGTGTGATGGTTAGGGTTAGGTTTAGGTTTAGGGTTAGGGTTAGGATGAAGGTGAGGGTTCAGTTTAAGTTTGGGTTAGGGTGAGGGTTAGAGTTAGGGTTACAGTGAGCATGAGGGTTAGGGTTAGTTTGAGGGTTAGGCTAGGCTTAGGATTAGGGTGATGGTTAAGGTTAGGCTTAGGGTGTGGGTTAGGATGAGGATTAGGGTTAGGATTAGGGTTAGGGTGAGGGCTAGGGTTAGAGTGAATGTTAGGGTTAGTGTTTGGGTGAGGTTTAGGTGTAGGGTTAGGGTTAGGGTGAGAGTTAGGATGAGGAATAGGGTTACAGTGAGGGTGAGGGTTAGGGTAATGGTGAGGGTTAAGGTTAGAATTTGGGTTGTGTTGAGGGTGAATTTTAGGGTGAAATTTAGTGTTAGGGGGAAGGTTAGGACGAAGGTTAGGGTTAGTGTTAGGGATAAGGTAAGGGTGAGGGTTAGGTTGAGGTTTAGGGTTAGGGTTAGGTCTAGGGTTAGGGTAAGGTTGAGGGTATGTGAGGGTTAGGGTTAAGCTTAGAGTTAGGGTAGGTATGAGAGTGAGGGTGCGGGCGGGTGAGGATTAGGGTTAGGGTGATGGTTAGGGTTAGGCTTAAGGTGAGGGTTAGGATGAGGGATAGGGTTAGAATTAGGGTTCGCGTGAGGGCTAGGATGAGGATGAGGTCAAGAGTAAGGCTTAGGTTTAGGCTGAACGTGAGTTTGAGGGTGAAGGTAGGGTTAGGGTGAAGGTTAGGTTTACAGTTTTGGTGAGGGTTAGGGTTAGTGTGAGGGTTCGTGTTAGTGTTAGGGTTAGTATTAGGGTGAGGGTACATGTTGGGGTGAGAGTTAATGTTAGGGTGAGTTTTATGTTTTATGTTTAGGGTGAGGGTTAGGGTTATGGTTATTGTTTAGGTTAGGGTTCGGTTAAGTTTAGGGTTAGGGTGAGGGTGAGGTTTAGGGTTAGGCTTAGGGTTAGGGTGAGGCTGAGGGTTTGGGTTAGGGTTAGGGTTATGGTGAGGGTGAAGGTGAGGTTTAGGGTTAGGGTCAGGTTTAGGGTTATGGTTAGGGTTAGTGTGAGGGTGAGGGTGAGGTTTAAGGTTAGAGTAAGGGTTAGGGTGAGGGTTAGGGTGAGGGTTATGGTTAGGGTTAGTGTAAGGTTTAGGGTGAATGTTAGGATGAGGGTTAAGTTTATGGTTTTGTGAGGTTTAGGGTTCGGGTTACAGTGAGGGTGAGGGTTAGGGTTAGGTTTAGGGTGAGGTTTAGGATTAGGATTAGGGTTAGGATTAGGGTTAGGGTGAGGGCTAGGGTGAGGGTGAGGTTTAGGGTTAGTTTTTGTGTGAGGTTAGGGTGAGGGTGAGGGTTAGGATGAGGGTGAGGGTTACAGTGAGGGTGAGGGTTAGGGTTAGGGTGTGGGTTAGGCTTAGGATTTGGGTTAGGGTGATGGTGAGTTTTAGGGTTAGATTTAGGGTTAGATTTAGGGTTAGGGGGAGGTTTAGGTCGAGGACTAGGGTTAGGATTAGTGTTAGGGTTAAGGTTAGGTTGAGGGTTAGGTTGATGTTTAGGGTTAGGGTTAGGTTAGGGTTAGGATTAGGATTAGGGTTAGGGTATGTGAGGGTTAGGGTTAGGTTTAGGGTGAGAGTTAGGGTTCGGTTAAGTTTAGGGTTAGGGTGAATGTTACGGCAAGGGTTACAGTGAGGATGAGGGATAGGGTTAGGTTGAGGGCTAGGGTTAGGATTAGGGTTAGGGTGAGTGTGAGGGTGAGAGTTAGTGTTAGTGTTAGGGTGAGGCTTAGGATGAGGTTTAGGGTTAGGATTAGGGTTAGTGTTAGTGTTAGGGTTAGGGTTAGGATTAGATCCATAGTGATTTTGAGGGTGAAGATGAGGTTTAGGGTTAGAGTTAGGGTTAGGGGGAGGGTTAGGTTGAGGTTTAGGGTTAGGGTTAGTGTTATGGTTAGGGTGAGGGTGAGGGTTAGGTTGAGGTTTAGGGATAGGGTTAGGTTTAGGATTAGGGTTAGGGTGAGTGTGAGTGTGAGGGTTAGGGTGAGAGTTAGGCTTAGGCTTAGGGTTCGGTTGAGCATGAGGATGTGGGTGAGGATGAGGGTTAGGGTGATGGTTCGGTTTAGGTTTAGTGTTATTGTTAGGGTTAGGGTTAGAGTTACCCTGAGGGTGAGGTTGAGGGTGAGTGTTATGTTTAGGGTTAGGGTGGGGATTAGGGTTAGTATTAGGGTTACGTTGAGGGTGAGTTTTAGGGTTAGATATAGGTTTAGGGGTTGTTTAGGGTGAGGGTTAGAGTTAGGGTAAGTGTTATGGTTAGGGTTAGAGTGAGGGTTAGATTGAGGATTAGGTTTAGGGTTAGTGTGAGGTTTAAGGTGAGGATGAGAGTTAGGGTTAGGATCAGGAGGAGGGTTAGAATTAGGGTTAGGGTGAGGGCTAGGGTGAGGGTGAGGGTTAGGTTTAGGGTTAGGGTTAGGGTGAGGTTTAGGATTAGGGTGAGGGTTAGTGTTAGTGTGCGGGTTCGTCTTAGTGTTAGGGTGAGTGTTAGGGTGGGAGTAAGTGTTAGGGTGAAGGTTAGGGTTAGGGTGAGGGTTATGGTTAGGGTGAGGGTTAGGGTTAAGTTTAGGGTTAGGGTGAGGGTTTGGGTTATTGTTAGGCTTTGGCTTAGGCTTAGGCTTAGGCCGAGCATGAGGGTGAGGTTTAGGGTTAAGGTTAGGGTTAGGGTGAAGGTTAGGATGAGTTTTATGGTTGGGATTAGGTTTAGGGTGAGGGCTATGATGAGTGTTAGAGTGAGGGTTAGAGTTAGGGCTAAGGTTAGGTTTAGGATTAGGGTAAGGGTGAGTGTGAGTGTGAGGGTTAGGTTAGGGTTAGAGTTAGGCTTAGATTTAGGGTGATGGTTAGGGCTAGGGTTTGGGTTAGGGTGACGGAGAGGCTGAGGATTAGGGTTAGGTTTTGTGTTAGGTTTAGAGTTAGGGTTAGTTTTAGGGTTAGGGTTAGTGTTACGGTTAAGTTGTGGGTTAGAGTTAGGGTTAGGGTTAGAGTTAGGCTTAGGCTTAGGTTGAGGGTGAGTTTGGGGGTGAGGTTTAGGGTTATGGTTAGGGTTAGGCTTGGGGTTAGGTTTATTTTTAGTCTTATGGTTAGGGTTAAGTTTGAGGTGACGGTGAGGCTGAGGGTGAGGGTTATGGTTAGGGTTAGGTTTAGGGTTAGTGCTATTTTAGGGTTAGGGTGAGAGTTACAGTGAGGTTTAGCGTGAGGGTGAAGGTTAGGTTTAGGGTGGGGTTTAGAGTTAGGGTTAGGGTTAGGGTGAGGGTGAGGTTTAGGGTTAGAATTAGGGTTACGGGGTGGGTTAGGGTGAGGTTTAGGTTTAGGTTTAGGGTTAGGGTTAGTCTTAGGGTGAGGATAAGTGTTAGGGTGAGGGTATGGGTTTGGGTGAGCGTTATGGTTAGGGTGAAGGTTAGGATTAGGGTTAGGGTTATTGTTAGGGTTAGGTTTAGGGTTATGGTTGCGGTGAGATTGAGGGTGAGGGTGAAATTTAGGGTTAGATATAGGGTTAGGGTGAGGGTTAGGGTGAGGGTTAGGGTGAGGGTTAGGGTTAGGCTTAGTTTGAGGGTGAGGGTTAGGTTGAGGTTTAGGGTTAGGGTTAGGGTTAGAGTTAGTGTGAGGGTTAGTGTTAGGGTTAGGGTTAGTCTTAGGGTGAGGGTAAGTGTTAGGGTCAGGATATGGGTTAGGGTGAGGGTTGATGTTAGTGTGAGGGTATGGGTTAGGGTGAGGGTCATGGTTAGGGTGAGGGTGAGGATTAGGGTTAGGGTTATTGTTAGGGTTAGATTTAAGGGTATGTTTGCGGTGAGGGTGAGGGTTAGGGTTAGGGTGAGGTTTAGGTTTTGGGTTAGGGTTAGAGTTAGGGTTAGAGTGAAGGTGAGGTTTAGGGTTAGGGTTAGGGTTAGGGTTAGGGTTAGGTTGTGGGTTAGGGTTAGGGTTAGTGTTAGGGTTAGGGTTAGGTGAGAGTTAGGGAGAGGGTTAGGATTAGGGTTAGTTTTAGGGATAGGATTAGGGTTAGGGTGAGGGTGAGTGTGTGTGTTAGGGTTAGGTTTAGGTTTAGGCTTAGGGTTAGGCTGAGAGTTAGGTTGAGGTTGAGGGTTAGGGTTAGGGGGAGGGTTAGGATGAGGGTTAGGGTTAGGATTAGGGTTAGGGTAAGGGCTAGGGTGAGGGTGAGGTTTAGTGTTAGGGTTAGGGTGAGGTTTAGGGTTAGGATTATGGTTAGGGTGAGGGTGAGGTTTAGTGTTAGAATTAGGGTTAGGGTGAGGCTGAAGGTGAGGGTTAGGGTTATCGTTAGTGTTAGTGTTAGTGTTAGGTTTAGGTTTAGGTTTAGGGTGAGGGTGAGGGTGAGGGTGAGTGTTAGGTTTAGGGTTAGGGTTAGGGTTAGGGTGAGTGTGAGGGTTAGGTTTAGGGTTAGGGTGAGGGTTAGGGTTAGTGTTATGAGGAGGGTTAGGATGATGGTTAGGGTTAGGATTAGGGTTAGGGTGAGGGCTAGGTTGAGTGTGAGGTTTAGGGTTAGGGTTAGGGTGAGGTTTAGGTTTAGGGTTAGAGTTAGGGTTAAGGTGAGGCTGAGGATGAGGGTTAGGGTTAGGGTTAGGATTAGGATTAGGGTAAGGTTTAGGGTGAGCATGAGGGTTAGGGTTATGGTTAGGGTTAGTCTTAGGGTTACACTGATTGTGATGGTGAGGGTGAGGCTTAGGGTTAGGATTAGGGTTAGGGTGAAGGTGAGCATGTGTGTTAGGGTTAGGTTTAGGGGTAGGCTTAGGGTTAGGCTGAGGGTGAGGTTGAGGGTGAAGATTAGGTTTAGGGTGAGGGTTAGGGTAAGGGTTAGAGGGAGGGTTAGGATGAGGGTTAGGGTTAGGATTAGGGTTAGGGTGAGGGCTAGGGTGAGGGTGAGGTTTAAGATTAGGGTTAGGGTGAATGTTGGGGTTAGGGTTAGGTTAAGAGTTTTGGTTCTGGATAAGTATAGGTTTAGGTTAAGGGTTACAGTGAGCTTGAGGCTTAGGCTTAGGGTTAAGGTTAGGCTAGGTTTAGGCTGAGGGTGAGGGTGAGGCTGAGGGTTAGGGTTAGGGTGACTGTTAGGGTTTGGGTTACGGTGAGAGTTAGGGTTCGCTTTAACTTTAGGGTTAGGGTTAGAATTACGGTTAGGTGAGGGTGAGTGTTAGGATTAGGGTTAGGCTTAGGGTTAGGGTTAGGGTTAGGGTTACGATTAGTGTTATGGTTAGGGTTAGGTTTAGAGTTACACTGAGGGTGAGGGTGAGGGTTAGGGTTAGTTTTAGGGTGAGGTTTAGGGTTAGGGTTAGAATTAGGGTTAGGGTGAGGGTGAGGTTTAGGTTTAGATTTAGGGTTAGGGGGAGGGTTTGTTCGAGGGTTAGGGTTAGGGTTAGTGTTAGGTTTAAGTTTAGGGTGAGGGTTAGGTTGAGTTTTAAGGTTAGGGTTAGGGTTAGGGTTAGAATTAAGGTTAGGGTGAGGGTGAGTGTGAGGGTTCGGTTTACGGTTAGGCTTAGGGTTAGGGTTAGGCTGAGCGTGAGTGTGGGGTTGAGGATTAGGGTTAGGTTGATGGTTAGGATTAGGGTTAGGGTGAGGGCTGGGGAGAGGCTGAGGTTTAGGGTAAGTCTTAGGCTTAGGCTTAGGGTTAGGCTGAGCATGAGGTTGAGTGTGAGGGTTAGTGTTAGCATGATGGTTAAGTTTAAGGTTAGGGTGAGGGTTAGGATGAGGTTAGGGTTAGGGTGTGGGTTAGGGTGAGGATGATGGTAAGGTTAAAGTTGACCTTTAGGCTGAGTGTGAGGGTTAAGATAAGGGTGAGGTTTAGGGTTAGGTTTAGGGTTAGTGTTAATGATAGGGTGAAAGTGAGGGTGAGTTTTAGGATTAGAGTTAGGTTTAAGGAGAGGCTGAGGGTGAGGGTTAGGGTTAGGGGTAGGATTAGGATTAGGGTAAGGGTTAGGGTGAGTGTGAGGGTTAGGGTTAGTGTTAAGGTAAGGCTTTTGGTTACACTGAGGGTGAGGGTGAGGTTGAGGGTTAGGGTTAGGATTTGGATTAGTGTGAGGGTGATTGTATGTGTTAGGGTTAGGTTTAGCGTTAGGCTTAGGGTTAGGCTGAGGGTGAGGTTGAGGTTGAGGGTTAGGTTGAGGGTGAAGGTTGGCTTAAGGGTTAGGGATAGGGTTACGATGAGGGTTAAGGTTAGGATTAAGGTTAGGGTGAGGGCTAGGTTGAGGGCGAGGTTTAGCGTTAGGTTTAGGGTGAGGTTTTAGGTTTGGTTTAGTTTTAGGTTGAGAGTTATGTTTCGGGTTATGTTTAGGGTTAGGGTGAGGGTTAGGGTAAGGATTAAGGTGAGGGTGAGGGTTAGGGTTCGGTTGAGGGTTAGGCTTACGATTAGGGTTACGATGAGGTTTAGGGTGAGGGTGAGGTTTAAGGTTAGGTTTAGGGTTAGGATTACGGTTTGGGTTAGGGTGAGTGTGAGGTTTATGGTTAGATTTAGGGTTAGGCTGAGGGTGAGGGGTGAGGGTGAGATTAGGGTTAGGTTGAGGTTTAGGTTTAGGGTTAGTTTTAGGGTTAGGGTGAGCATGAGGTTTAGTTTTAGAGGTAGGGTTAAGGTGAAGCTAAGGGTGAGGGTTAGGGTTAGGGTTAGGTTTAGGCTTAGGGTTAGGCTGAGGGTGAGGGTGGGGCTGAGGATTAGAGTTAGCCTTAGGGTTAGGCTTAGTGTTAGGTTTATTTCTAGTGTTATGGTTAGGGTTAAGTTTGCGGTGAGGCTGAGGCTGAGTGAGAGAGTTATGGTTAGGGTTATTGTTAGGGTTATGGTTTGTGTTATTGTTAGGGTTAGGCTTAGAGTTACGGTTAGGTTGAAGGTGAGGGTGAAGTTTAGGGTTAGGGTGCGGTTTAGGGTTATTGTTAGGGTTAGAATGAAGGTGAGGGTGGGGGTGAGGATTAGGGTTAGGGTGAGGCTGATTGTGTGTGTTAGGGTTAGGTTTAGGGTTAGGCTTAGGGTTAGGCAGAGTGGGAGGTTGAGGGGGAGGGATAAAGTTAGAGGGAGGCTTAGTATGAGGGTTAGGTTTAGGATTAGGTTTATGGTAAGGGCTAGGGTGAGGGTGAGGTTTAGGGTTAGGGTTAGGGTGAGGGTTAGGGTTATGGTTGGGTTAGGTTGAGGGTGAGGGTGAGGTTTAGGGTTAGAGTTAGGGTTCGGGTGAGGCTGAGGGTGAGGGTTAGGGTTAGGGTTAGTGTTAGTGTTAGGGTTAGTGTTAGGGTGAGGGTTAGGGTGAGGGTGAGGGTTAGTGTTACGGTTAGGATTAGGATTACGGTTAGGGTTAGGGTGAGTGTGAGGGTTAGTGTTAGGTTTAGGCTGAGGGTGTGGGTGAGGGTGAGGTTAGGATTAGGGTGAGGTATAGGTTTAGGGTTAGGGTGAGCATGAGGTTTAGTGTTAGAGGTAGGGTTAAGGTGAGGCTGAGGGTGAGGGTTAGGGTTAGGGCTAGGATTAGGATTAGGGTAAGGGTTAGGGTGAGCTTGAGGGTTAGGGTTAGGGTTAGGGTTATGCTTAAGGTTACAGTGTGGATGAGGGTGACTGTTAGGGTTAGGGTTAGGATTAGGATTAGGGTAAGGGTTAAGGTGAGGTTTAGGGTAAGGCATAGGTTAGGGAGAGGGTGAGGTTTAGGGTTTGAATTAGGGTAAGGTGAGGCTGAGGGTGAGGGTTAGGGTTAGGGATAGGATTAGGATTACGGTAAGGGTTAGGGTGAGTGTGAGGGTTAGGGTTAGTGTCAGGTGTAGGGTTAGGGTGAGATTTATGGTTCAGGTTAATCTTAGGATTAGAGTGAGGTTTAGGTTTAGGGTTACCTTGAGCATGAGGTTTAGGGTTAGGTTGAGGGTTAGGGTTAGGTTTAGGGTTCTGGTGAGGTTAGGGTTAGGGTTATTGTTAGGGTTAGGGTTAGGGTTAGGGTGAGGGTAAGTGTTAGGGTGAGGGTTTGGGTTAGGGTGAGGGTTTTGGTTAGGGTGAGGGTTAGGATTAGGGTTAGGGTTATTGTTAGGGTTAGGGTTAGGCTTAGGTTAAGAGTTAGGGGGAGGGTTAGGTTTAGGATTAGGGTTAGGGTTACGATTAGGGTTAGGGTGAGGGTGAGGGTGTATGTTAGGTTTAGGTTTAGGGTTAGGGTTAGGGTTAGGTTGAGGGTGAGGTTGAGGGTGAGGGTTAGGGTTAGGGTAAGGTTAATGGTAAGGGTTAGGGGGAGGGTTAGGATGAGGGTTAGTGTTAGGATTAGGGTTAGGGTGAGGGCTCGGGTGAGCATGAGGTTTAGGGTGAGGGTTAGGGTGAGGGTTAGGGTTAGGTTTAGGGTGAGAGTTTTATTTCGCGTTAGTTGAGGGTTAGGGTAAGATTTACGGTGAGGGTCATGGTTAGTTTTGGTTGAGGGTTAGGGTTCGGATTAGCGTTAGGGTGAGGGTGAGGCTGAGGGTTAGGGTTAGTGTTTTGATGAAGGTTAGGATGAGGGGTAGGGTTAGGATTAGTGTTAGGGTGAGGGCTTTGGTAAGGGTGAGGGTTAGGGTTAGGGTTAGGGTTAGGGTTAGGGTGAGGTTTAGTGTTAGGATGAGTTATAGGGATAGGGTTAGGTTTAGGGTTAGTGTCAGGTTGAGGTTTAGGGTTAGAGACAGTTTTAGGGTGAGGCTGAGCATGAAGGTTAGGGTTAGGATTAATGTTAGGGTTAGGCTTAAGTTGAGGGTTAGGGTGAGGGTGAGGTTTAGGGTTAAGGGGAGGGTTAGGATGAGGGTTAGTGTTAGGATTAGGGTTAGGGTTTGGGCTAGGCAGAGGGTGAAGTTTAGGGTTAGGGTTAGGGTGAGGTTTAGGGTTTGGGTTAGGGTTGGGGTTAGGGTGAGGTTGAGGTTTAGGGTTAGAGTTAAGGTTAGGGTTCGCCTGAGGGTGAGGTTTAGGGTTAGGGTTAGGGTGAGGTTGAGTGTGAGGGTTAGGGTGAGGGTTAGGCTTAGGCTTAGGGTTAGGCTGAGGGTGAGGGTGGGTGTGAGGATTAGGGTTAGGGTGATGGTTACGGTTAGTGTTATTGTTAGTGTTAGGGTTTGATTTACCGTGTGAGTGAGGTTGCGGGTGAGGTTTAGGTTTAGGGTTAGTGTGGGGTTTATGGTTACGTTTAGGTTTAGGGTTAGGTTGAGGATGAGGTTGAGGGTTAGATATGGGATTAGAGGGAGAGTTACGGTGAGGGTTAGGATTAGGGTTCGGGTGAGGCGGAGTGTTAGCATTAGGGTTATGGTTATTGTTTGGGTTAGGTTTAGGGTTAGGATTAGTGTTATTGTTAGGGTTAGTGTTAGAGTTATGGTGAGGGTGAGTGTGAGGGTGTGGGTTAGGGTTAGGGTTAGGGTTAGGCTTAGGCATAGTTTTAGGCTGAGTGTGAGGGTGGGGGTGAGGATTAGGGTTAGTGTGATGTTTAGTGTTAGGGTTAGGGTGAGGGTTAGTGTTAGTGTTAGGGTTACAGTTAGGGTTAGAGTGAGGGTGTGGTTTAGGGGTACAGTTATGGCTAGGGTGAGGGTTAGGTTTAGGGTTAGGGTTAGGGTGGTGTTGACCGTAAGGGTAAAGGTGAGATTTAGGGTGAGGGTGAGGGTTAAGGTATGGGTGAGAGTTAGGGTGAGGGTGAGGTTTAGCATTAGGGTCAGGGTGAGGGTGAGGGTTAGATTGAGGATTATTGTTAGGGTTAGTGTGAGGTTTAGTTTGAGGATGAGGGTAAGGGTTGGGTGAGGGCTAGAGTGAGGGTGAGGTTTAGGGTTAGTGTTACAGTGGGGTTTAGGTTTAGGGTGATGGTTAGTGTTATTGTGAGGGTTAGTTTTAGAGTTAGCATGAGTGTTAGGGTTAGGGTTAGTGTTAGGGTGAGGGTGAGGGTGAGGGTTAGAGTTAGGGTTAGGATGAGGTTTAGATATAGGGTTAGGGTTAGGGTTAGGTTCAGGGTTAGGTTCAGTGTTTGAGTTAGGTTTAGGGTGAGGCTGAGGGTGAGGTTGAGGGTTAGGATTAATGTTAAGGTTATTCTTAAGATGAGGGTTAGGTTGAGGGTGAGGGTTTGGGTTAGGGTTAGGAGTAGGATTAGGCTTAGGGTTAGGGTGAGTGTGAGGATTAGGGTAAGGGTTAGGGTTAGGCTTAGGGTTAGGATGAGGGTGAGGGTGAGGGTCAGGGTTAGGGTGAGGGTGATATTTAGGGTTAGGATTAGGGTGAGTGTGAGGTTTAGGGTTAGGTTTAGGTTTAGGTTTAGGCTGAGCATGAGGTTGAGGGTTAGGGTTATGGTGAGGTTTAGGGTTAAGGTTATGGGGAGGGTTAGGAGGAGAGTTAGGGTTAGGATTAGGGGTAGAGTTAGGGTTAAAGTGAGGCTGAGGGTGAGGCTTAGGTTTAGGGTTAGGATAAGGATTAGGGTAAGGGCTAGGTTTAGTGTGAGGATTAGGGTTAGGGTTAGGTTTAGGCTTAGGTTTACGCTGATGGTGAGGGTGAGGGTGAGGGTTAGGGTTAGGATTAGGGTTAGGGTGAGAGTTAGGGTTCAAGTTAAGTTTAGGTTTAGGGTGTGGGTTACGGTTAGGGTTACGTGGAGCATGAGGTTTATGGTTTGGTTGAGGGTTAGGGTTAGGGTTAGGGTTAAGGTGAGATTACGGTTAGGGTTAGTGTGAGGGTTAGTGTTAGGGTTAGGGTTAGTGTTAGGGTGAGGGTAAATGTTAGGGTGAGGGTTTGCGTTAGGGTGAGGGTCATGGTTAGGTTGAGGGTTAGGATTAGGGTTCGGGTTATTGTTTGGGATAGGTTTAGGTTTATGGTTATGTTGAGGGTGAGGTTGAGGGTTAGGGTTAGGGTTAGGGTGAGGTTTAGGGTTTGGGTTAGGGTTAGAGTTAGGTTTAGGGTGAGGGTGAGGTTTAGGTTTACAGTTAGGGTGAGGGTTAGGTTGAAGTTTAGGTTTAGGGTTAGGTTTAGGATTAGGGTTAGGGTGATGGTGAATGTGTGTGTTTGGGTTAGGTTTAGGGTTAGGCTTAGGGCTAGGCTGAGGGTGAGGTTTAGGGTTAGAGTTAGGGTAAGGGTGAGGCTGATCTTGTGGTTTAGGGTTAGGTTTAGTGATAGATTTCGGTTTACTGTGTGGGTTAGACTGAGTGTGAGGGTTATGCTTAGTGTTAGGATTAGGTTTAGGGTAAGGGTTAGGGTGAGTGTGAGGGTTAGGGTTAGGTTTAGGCTGAGGTTTAGGATTAGGCTGAGTGTGAGGGTGAGGGTGAGTTTAGGTTTACGGTTAGGGTGAGAGTTAGTGTTCGGTTAAGTTTAGGGTTAGGGTGACGGTTAGGGTTAGGGTAAGGATTAGGGTTAAAGTTAGGGTTAGGGTGAGGGTTAGGATGAGGATTAGGGTTATGATTAGGGTAAGGGTGAGGGCGAGGGTGAGGTTGAGGATTAGGGTTAGTGTTAGGGTAAGGTTTAGTGTTAGGGTTAATGTTAGGGTGAGGGTTAGCATGAGGGTTATGGTTACCTTTAGGGTGAGGATTAGGGTTAGGATGAGGGTAAGGGTTAGGATTTGTGTTAGTGTGAGGGTGAGTTTTAGGGTTAGATTTAGCGTTAGGGGGACGCTTAGGTCGAGGGTTAGAGTAAGTGTTACAGTTAAGGTTAGGTGAGGGTTACTTTGAAGTTTAGGGTTATGGTTAGTGTTAGGGTTAGGTTTAGGTTTATTGTAAGGGGGAGTGTGAGGGTTAGGCTTAGGGTTAGGCTTAGGCTTAGGGTCAGGCTGAGGGTGAGGGTGGGGGTGAGGATTAGGTTTAGGGTGATTGTTAGGGTTAGGCTTAGGGTGAGGGTTTTGATGAGAGTAAGTGTTAGGATTAGGGTTAGGGTGAGGGCTAGGGTGAAGATGAGGGTTAGGATGAGTGTTAGCGTTATGGTCAGGGTGAGGGTTAGGGTTAGGGTGAGAGTTAGTATTAGGATTAGGCTTAGGGTGAGGGTGAGTGTTAGCATTAGGATTAGGGTTATGGTTAGGTTTAGGGTTAGGACTAGTGTTATTTTTAGGGTTAGAGTTATGGTGAGGGTGAGGGTTTGGGTTAAGGTTTCGGTGAGGTTTAGGGTTAGGATTAGGATTAGGGTTAGGGTGAGGGTGAGGTTTAGGGTTAGATTTAGGGTTAGTTCCAGGGTTAGGTCCAGGGTTAGGGTTATGGTTAGTGTTAGTGTTAGGGTTAGTTTTAGGGTTACAGTGGGGGTTAGGATTAGAGTTGGGGTTAGGGTTAGGGTTAGGCTGAGGGTGACAGTGTGGGTGAGGATTAGAGTTAGGGTTAGGGTTAGGGTTAATATTTGTGTTATGGTTAGGGTCAAGTTTCCAGTGAGGGTGAGGCTGACGGTGAGGGTTATTGATATGGTTAGGGTTAGGGTTAGTGTTATTGTTAGGGTTAGGGTTAGACTTATGTTGAGGTTGAGGGTGAGGGTGAGGTTAGGGTTACAGATAGGTTTAGGGGGAGGTTTAGGTTGAGGTTTGGGTTAGCGTTAGTGTTTGGGTTAGGGTGAGGTTGAGGGTTAGGTATAGGGTTAGGTTTAGGATTAGAGTTACAATGAGGGTGAGTGTAAGGGTTAGAGTGAGGGTTAGGCTTAGAATTAGGCTTAGGCAGAGGGTGAGGTTGGGGATGAGGATTAGGGTTAGGGTGATGGTCCGGGTTAGGGTTAGTGTTATTGTTAGGGTTATTGTTAGAGTTATGGTGAAGTTGAGGGTGCGGTTGAGGTTTAGGTTTAGGGTTAGGGTGGGGTTTAGGGTTATGGTTAGGGTTACTGTTAGGGTGAGGGTGAGGTTTAGGCTTACATATAGGGTTATGGAGGTGGCTAGGGTGAGGGTTAGGTTTAGGGTTAGTGTTAGGGTTAGGGTGAGGGTGAGGTTTACGGTTAGATATAGGTTTAGGGGGAGGGTTACGGTTAGGATTAGGGTGAGTTTTAGGGTTAGGATTAGGGTAAGAGTTACAGTGAGGGTGAGGGTGCGAGTGAGTGTGAGGTTTAGTTTTAGGTTTAGGGTTAGGCTTAGGGTTAGGCTGAGGGTGAGGGTGAGGGTTAGTGTTAAGGTAAGGGTTATGATTAGGGTTATGAGGAAGGTTAGCATGAGGGTTAGGGATAGGATTTGGGTTAGGGTGAGGGTGAGGTTTAGGGTTAGGATGAGGATGAGTTTTAGTGTTAGGGTTAGCTTTAGGGTTAGGTTGAGGGTGAGGTTTAGGGTTAGAATTAGGGTTAAGGTGAGGCTGAGGGTGAGGGTTAGGGATAGGGTTAGGATTAGGATTAGGGTAAGGGTTAGGGTGTGTGTGAGGGTTAGGGTTAGGGTTAGGCTTAGGGTTACACTGAAGGTGAGGCTGAGGGTGAGGTTTAGGTTTAGGGTAAGGTTTAGGTTTAGGGTGATTGTTAGGGTTTATGTTAGGGTGAGGTTTAGGGTTAGGGTGATGGTTAGGGTTAGTGTGAGCGTTAGTGTTAGCCTTAGGGTTAGTGTTAGGGTGAGGGTAAATTTTAGGTGAGGGTTAAGGTTAGGGTGAGGTTTATGAGTAGGGTGAGGGTTAGGGTTAGGTTTAGGGTTTTTGTTAGGTTTAGGTTTACAGTTAGGGTTATGGTGAAGGTGATGTTGAGGGTTAGGTTTAGTATGAGGGTTAGGTTTGGGTTATGATCAGAGTTAGGGTTAGGGTGAGGATGAGGTTTAGAGTTAGAGTTAGGGGTAGTGTTAGGGTTAGGGATAGGGTGAGGGTTAGGGTTAGGGTTAGGGTTAGGCTTAGGTTTAGGCTTAGGCTTAGGCCGAGCATGAGGGTGAGTGTTAGGGTTAGGGTTAGGGTGAGGGTTAGGGTTAGGATTAGGTTTAGGGTGAGGGTAAGGATTAGGGTTAGGCTTAGGTTTAGGGTGATGGTTAGGGTTAGGGTTTGGGTTAGGATGAGGGTGAGGCTGAGGATTAGGGTTAGGTTTAGTGTTAGGTTTAGAGTTTTGTTTAGGGTTAGGGTTAGTGTCAGTGTTGGGGTTTGTGTTAGGGTTACGGTGAGGGTTAGGTTTAGAGTTAGGGTTAGGTTTAGGCTGAGGGTGAGGGTGGGGGTAAGGATTAGAGTTAGGGTTAGGGTTATGGTTATTGTTAGTGTTATGGTCAGGGTTAAGTTTGTAGTGAGGGTGAGGCTGAGGTTGAGGGTTATGTTTAGGGTTAGGGTTATGGTTAGTGTTATTGTTAGGGTTATTGTTAGACTTATGGTGAGGTTGAGGGTGAAGTTGAGGGTTAGGGTTAGGGTGAGGTTTAGGGTCAGGGTTAGGGCTAGGTTGAGGTTTAGGGATAGGGTTAGTTTTAGGATTAGAGTTAGGATGAGGGTGAGTGTAATGGTTAGGGTGAGGGTTAGGCTTAGGTTTAGGGTTAGGCAGAGGGTGAGGTTGGGTGTGAGGATTACGGTTAGGGAGATGTTTCATTTTAGGGTTAGTGTCATTGTTAGGGTTAGGGTTAGATTTACAGTGAGGGTGAGGGTGCGGGTGAGGGTTAGGTTTAGGGTTTTGATGGGGTATAGGGTTAGGGTTAGGTTTACAGTTAGGGTGAGGTTGAGGTTTAAGATTTGATATAGGGTTAGGGAGAGGGTTCGGGTGAGGGTTAGGGTTAGGGTTAGTGTTAGGGTTAGGGTGAGGGTGTGGTTTAGGGTTAGATATAGAGTTAGGGGGAGGGTTAGGGTTAGGGGGAGGTTTAGGGTTAGGGTTAGGTGAGGGTTAGGGTTAGGGTTAGGGTTAGAGTTACAGTGAGGGTGAGGTTGATGGTGACTGTGAGGGTTAGGGTTTGGTTTAGGGGTAGGCTTAGGTTTAGGATTAGGATTAGGCTGAGGGTGAATGTGAGGGTGAGGGTTAGGGTGAGGGTTAGGGTTAGGGTTAGAGTTACAGTGAGGGTGAGGTTGATGGTGACTGTGAGGGTTAGGGTTTGGTTTAGGGGTAGGCTTAGGTTTAGGATTAGGATTAGGCTGAGGGTGAATGTGAGGGTGAGGGTTAGGGTTAGGGTGAGGGTTAGGGTTAGGGTTATGGGGAAGGTTAGGATGAGGGTTAGGGTTAGGATTAGGGTTAGGGTGAGGGCTAGGGTTAGGGTTAGGGTTAGGTTGAGGATGAGGTTTAGGGTTAGATTTAGGTTTAAGGTGAGGCTGAGGTTGAGGGTGAGGGTTAGGGTTAGGGTTAGGGTTAAGGTTAGGATTAGGATTAGGGTAAGGGTTAGTGTGAGTGTGAGGGTTAGGGTTAGGCTTAGGCTTAGGATTACACTGAGAGTGAGGGTGAGGTTTAGGGTTAGTGTATGGGTTGGGGTTAGGGTTAGGGTGAGAGTTAGGGTTCCGGTTATTTTAGGTTTAGGGTGAGGTTTAGGGTTAGGCTTAAATTGTGCATGAGTGTTAGGGTTAGTTTGAGGGTTAGGGTTAGGGTTAGGGTGCGGTTTAGGGCTAGAGTTAGGATGAGGGTTAGAGTGAGGATTAGGGTTAGGATTATGGTTAGGTTGAGGGCTAGGGTGAGGGTGAGGGTTAGGGTTAGTTTTAGGGTGAGGTTTAGGGTTAGGGTTAGGGTTAGGGTTAGGGTTACGATTAGGGTTAGGGTGAGGGCAAGAGTGAGGGTGAGGGTGAGGGTTAGATTTAGGGTTAGCGTGAGGTTTAGGGTCTGGGTTAGGGTTAGAGTTAGGGTTAGGGTGAGGGTGAGGTTAAGGGTTAGAATCAGGGTTAGGGTGAGGGTTAAGTTGAGGGTTAGGTTTAGGGTTAGAGTTCGGGTTAGTGTTAGGTTGAGATTTAGAGGGAGGGTAAGGGTTAGTGTTAGGGTAAGGGATAGGATTAGGGTTAGGGTTAGGATTAGGTTTGGTGTAAGGGCTAAGGTGAGGGTGAGGTTTAGGGTTAGGGTTATGGTGAAGTTTTGGGTTCGGGATAGGGTTAGGTTAAGTGAGAGGGTGAGGTTTAGGGTTAGAGTTAGGGTTTGGGTGAGGCTGAGAGTGAGGGTTAGGTTTAGGGTTAGTGTGAGGGTTAGGGTTAGGTTTAGGGTGAAGGTGAGTTTTAGGATGAGGGTTAGGATTAGGGTGAGGTTGAGGGTTTGGTTTAGGTGGAGGGTTAGGTTGAGTTTAGGGTTAGGGTTAGGGTTAGGCAAAGGATGAGGATGTGGGTGAGGGTTAGGTTTAGGTTGAGGGAATGTTTTAGGGTTTTTAGGAGGGTTAGGATAAGGGTTAGTGTTAGGATTAGGGTTAGGGTGAGAGCTAGGGTGAGGGTGAGGTATAGGTTTAGGTTTAGCGGAAGCTTTAGGGTTAGGGTTAGGGTTAGGGTGAGGCTAAGATTTAGAGTTAGGGTTAAGCTTAGGCTTAGGGTTAGACTGAGGATGACGTTGAGGGTGAGGGTTAGGGTTAGGGTGAGGATGAGCATTTTGATTAGGGTGAGGGTTAGGGTGAGGGTGAGGTTACGGCTTAGGGTTAGGATTAGGATTATGATATGGGTTAGGGTTAGTGTGACAGTTAGGTTTAGGGTTAGGCTTAGCCTTCGGTTTAGGCTGAGGGTGAGGGTGACGGTGAGGGCTAGGGTTAGGGTGCGGCTTAGGGTTAGGGTTAGGGTGAGAGTTAGGGTTCGGTTAAATTTAGGGTTAGGGTGAGCATTAGGGTTAGGATTCGGTTTAGGGTGAGGGCTAGGGTGAGGCTGAGGGTTAGGGTTAGTGTTAGGGTAAGGTTTAGGTTTAGGGTTAGAGTTAGGGTGAGGTTTAGGATTAGGATTATGGTTAGGGTGAGTGTCATAGTTAGAATTAGGTTTAGGTTTAGCAATAGGGTTATGTTTATCATTAGGATTAGTGATATTGTTAGGGTTAGCGTTAGTATTAGGGTTAGGGTGAATTTGAGGTTTAGGGTTAGATTTAGGGTTTGTTGTTGGGTTAGGATGAGGGTCAGGGTTAGGGTTACTGTTAAGCTTAAGTTTAGGGTAAGGGTTAGGTTGAGGTTTAGGGTTAAGGTTAGGGTTAGGGTTAGGATTAGGGTTAGGGTGAGTGTGAGTGTGATGGTTAGGGTTAGGCTTAGGGCGTAGGGTTAGGCTGAGGGTGCAGGGGGGTGAGAATTAGGGTTATGGTGATGGTTAGGTTTAGGTTTAGTGTGAGGGTTAGGATGAGGGTTAGGGTTAGGTTTCGGTTAGGGTGAGGCTAGGGTGAGGGTGAGGGTTAGGGTTAGGGTTAGGGTGTGGTTTAGTGTTAGGGATAGGATTAGAGTTAAGTTTGCCTGAGGGTGAGGTTTACGGGTAGAGTTAGGGTTAGGGTTAGGGTTAGGGTGAGGGTTAGGGTGGGGGTGAAGGTAAGGGTAAACGTGAGGATTAGGCTGAGGGTGAGATTTAGAGGGAGGGTAAGGGTTAGTGTTAGGGTAAGGGATAGGATTAGGGTTAGGGTTAAGATTAGGTTTGGTGTAAGGGCTAAGGTGAGGGTGAGGTTTAGGGTTAGGGTTATGATGAGGTTTAGATTTCAGGTTAGGGTTAGTGTTAGTGAGAGGGTGAGGTTTAGGGTTAGAGTTAGGGTTAGGGTGAGGCTGAGTATGAGGGATAGGGTTAGGGTTAATGTGAGGGTTAGGGTTAGGTTTAGGGTGAAGGTGAGGTTGAGGATGATGGTTAGGGTTAGGGTGAGGTTGAGGGTTTGGTTTAGGTGGAGGGTTAGGTTGAGGGTTAGGGTTAGGGTTAGGGTTAGGCCAAGGATGAGGATTTGGGTGAGGGTTAGGGTTAGGGTGAGGGATTGGGTTAGGGTTTCGGGGAGGGTTAGGACGAGGGTTAGGGTTAGGATTAGGGTTAGGGTGAGGGCTAGGTTGGTGGTGAAGTTTAGCGTTAGGTTTAGGGTAAGCTTTAGGGTGAGGGTTAGGGTTAGGGTGAGGCTGAGGTTTAGAGTTTGGGTTAAGCTTAAGCTTAGGTTTAGGCTGAGGATGAGGGTGAGGGTGAGGGTTAGGGTTAGGGTGAGGGTTAGCTTTAGGGTTCGGGAGAGAGTTAGGGTTAGGGTTAAGGTTAGGGATAGGGTGATGTTAAGGCTTAGGGTTAGGATTAGGATTAGGATATGGGTTAGTGTGAGTGTGACAGTTAGGGTTAGGGTTAGGCTTAGCCTTAGGTTTAGGCTGAGGTTGAGGGTGAGGGTGAGGGTTAGGGTTAGGGTTAGGCTTAGGGATAGGGTTAGGGTGAGAGTTAGGGTTCGGTTAAGTTTAGGGTTAGGGTGAGCATTAGGGTTAGGATTAGGGTTAGAGTGAGGGCTTGGGTGAGGTTGAGGGTTAGGGTTAGTTTTAGGGTAAGGTTTAGGTTTAGGGTCAGGGTTAGGGTGAGGGTTAGGATGAGGTTTAGGGTTACAGTGAGGGTGAGGGTTAGGGTTAGGTTGAGGGTTCGGGTTAGGATTAGTGTTAGCGTAAGGGTGATTGTTAGAATTAGGGTTAGGTTTAGCATTAGGGTTCTGTTTCTCATTAGGATTAGTGATATTGTTAGGGTTAGGGTTAGTATTAGGGTTAGGGTGAGGATAAGGTTTAGGGTTAGATTTAGGGTTACTTGTTGGGTTAGGACGAGGGTTAGGGTTAGGTTTAGTGTTAGGCTTAATGTTAGGGTGAGGGTTAGGTTGAGGTTTAGGGTTAGGGTTAGGGTTATGGTTAGGATTAGGGTTAGGGTGAGGGTGAGTGTGATGGTTAGGGTTAGGCTTAGGCTTAGGGTGAGGGGGGGTGAGAATTAGGGTTATGGTGATGGTTATGTTTAGGTTTAGTGTGAGGGTTAGGATGAGGGTTAGGGTTAGGATTCAGTTTAGGGTGAGGCTAGGGTGAGGGTGAGGGTTAGGGTAAGGGTTAGGCTTAGGCTTAGGGTTAGACTGAGGATGAGGTTGAGGGTGAGGGTTAGGTTTAGGGTTAGGATGAGGTTTAGTGTTAGGGTTAGGATTAGACTTAGGGTGAGGTTTAGTGTTAGGGTTAGGATTAGAGTTAGGGTTAGCCTGATGGTGAGGTTTAGGGGTAGAGTTAGGGTTAGGGTTACGGTTAGGGTTTGGGTGAGTGTTAGGGTGGGAGTGAAGGTAAGTTTAAACGTGAGGGTTAAGGCTGAGGATGAGGGTTACGGTAAGGGTGCGAGTTAGGGTTAGGGTGAGGTTTAGCGTTAGGTTTAGTGTGAGGTTGAGGTTTAGATTGAGGATTAGTGTTAGGGTTAGTGTGAGGTTTAGGGTGAGGATGAGGGTTAGTGTTAGGTTGAGGGCTAGGGTGAGGGGGATGGGTAGGGTTAGTGTTAGGGTGAGGTTTAGGGTAAGGGTTTTGGTTACGATTAATGTTAGGGTTAGGCTTAAGGTGATGGTTAGGGTGAGAGTGAGGGTTAGGGTTAGGTTTACTATTAGGATTAGGGTTAAGGTTAGGGTGAGTGTGAGGGTTAGGGTTGGGGTTACGGTTAGGCTGAGGGTGAGGGTGAGGCTTAGGGTTAGGGTGAGGTTTAGGGTTAGAGTTAGGGTGAGAGTTAGGGTTCGGGTTAAGTTAAGGGTTAGGGTGAGAGTTAGGGTAAGGGTTACAGTGAGGGTGAGCGTTAGGGTTAGTTTGAGGGTTAAGGTTAGGGTTAGGCTTAAGGTGAGAGTGAGGTTTATGGTTAGAGTTAGGTTTAGGGTGAGGCTGATGGTGTGGGTTGGGGTTAAGGTTAGTGTTAGAGTTAGGGTTACGGTGAGGATTAGGGTGAGGGTGAGGATTAGCCTTAATGTTAGGTTTAGGATTAGGGTAATTGTTTTGGTGAGTGTGAGTTTAGGGTTAAGGGTTAGGTTAAGGTTTAGGGTTAAGGTGAGGGGGAGGGTTAGAATTAGGGTTAGGGTTAGGGCTAGGGTGAGGGTGAGGGTTAGAGTTAGGGTTAGGGTTAGGTTTAGGGTTAGGATTAGGGTTACTGTGAGGTTATGTTAGGGTTAGGGTTAGGCTTAGGCTTAGGCTTAGGGTTAGTCTGAAGTTGAAAGTGGGGTTGAGGATTAGGGTTAGTGTGATGGTTGGGGTTAGGGTTAGGGTAAGAATTAGGATGAGGTTTAGTGTTAGGATTAGGGTTAGGGTGAGGGCTACGGTGAGGGTGAGGGTTAGGGTTAGGGTGAAGGTTAGATTGAGGATTATGGTTAGGGTTAGGTTTGTGTGAGGTTGAGGGTTAGGATGAGGTTTAGGGTTAGGGTGAGGATGATGGTAAGGTTAAAGTTGAGGTTTAGGCTGAGGGTGAGAGTTAAGAAAAGGGTGAGGATTAGGGTTAGGTTTAGGATTAGGGTAAGGGATAAGTTTAGGGTTAGGGTGAGAGTTAGATTGAGGATTAGGTTTAGGGTTAGTGTGAGGTTCAGGGTGAGGATGAGGGTTAGGGTGAGGGTGAGGGTTAGGGTGAAGGTTATGATTAGGGTGAGGGTTAGGGTTAGGGATAGGGTTATTGTTAGGTTTGGCGTTAGGATTACGGTTACGGTGAGGGTGAGGGTGAGATTTCTGGTTAGGGTGAGGTTTAGTGTTAGTGTTAGGGTTAGAGTTAGGGTTACGGTGAGGTTGAGGTTTAGGGGTAGAGGTAGGGGTAGGGTGAGGGTTAGGATGAGGGTTCGGTTAGGGTGAGGTTTAAGGTGGGGGTAAAGGTAAGGGCAAAGCTGAGTGTTAGGCTGAGGGTGAGGTTTACGGTTATGGTGAGGGTTAGGGTTAGGTTGAGGGTTAGGTTTAGTGTTAGGGTGAGGGTAAATGTTAGATTGAGGATTAGTGTTAGGGTTAGTGTGAGGTTTAGGGTGAGGATGAGGTTTAGGGTTAGGGTGAGGGCTAGGGTGAGGTCAGGGTTAGGGTTAGTGTTAGGGTGAGGTTTAGGTTTAGGGTGATGGTTAGGGTTAGTGTAAGCATTAGTGTTATAGTTAGGGTTAGTGTTAGGGTGAGGGTAAATATTAGGGTGAGGGTTATGGTTAGGTTGAGGGTTATGCTTACGGTGAGGGTTAGGGTTAGGCTTAGGGTTATTGTTAGGGTTAGGGTTACGGTGAGGGTGAGGATTAGGGTTAGGGTTAGTTTGAGGTTTAGGTTTAGGGTTAGGGTTAGATTTAGGGTTAGATTGAGGGTGAGGTTTAGGGTTAGAGTTAGGGTTAGTGTTAGGTTTAGGAATAGGGTGAGGGTAAGGTTTAAGGTTAGGCTTAGGCTTAGGCTTAGGCTTAGGCCAACCATGAGGGTTATGGTTAGGGTTAGGGTTAGGATGAGGGTTAGGTTTGGGGTGAGGTTTATAATGAGGTTTAGGGTTAGGATTAGGTTTAGGGTGAGGGCTAGTGTGAGGGTTAGGGTGAGGCTTCGGGTTAGGGATAGGGTTAGGTTTAGGATTTGCGTTAGGGTGAGGGTGAGTGTGAGTTTTAGGGTTATGGTTAGGGTTATTGTTAGTGTTATGTTTAGGGTTAGGTTTGCGGTGAGGGTGAGGCTGAGGGTGAGGTTTATGTTTAGGTTTAGGTTTAGGGTTAGGGTTAGTGTTATTGTTAGGGTTAGGGTTAGTGTTAGGATGAGGGTTAATGTTAGGATGAGGGTTAAGGTTAGGGTGAGGATTATGATTAGGGTGAGGGTTAGGGTTAGGTTTAGGGTTTTTGTTAGGTTTAGTGTTACAGTTAGGTTTACAGTGAAGGTGAGGGTGAGGGTGAGGGTTAGGATGAGGATTAGGTTTAGGGTTAGGGTCAGTTAGGGTTAGGGTGAGGGTGAGGTTTAGGGTTAGAGTTAGGGATAGTGTTAAGGTTAGGGATAGGGTGAGGGTTAGGGTTAGGGTTAGGCTTAGGGTTAGGCTTAGGCTTAGGCTTAGGCGGAGCATGAGGGTGAGGGTTAGGGTTAGGGTTAGGGTGAAGGTTATGATGAGATTTAGGGTTAGGATTAGGTTTAGGGTGAGGGCTAGCATTAGGGTTAGGCTTAGAGTTAGGGTGAGGGTAAGGGTTAGGATTTGGGTTAGGGTGAGGGTGAGGCTGAGGGTGAGGGTTATGGTTAGGTTTAGGCTTAGGTTTAGGGTTAGGCTGAGGGTGAGGGTGGAGGTGAGGAATCGGTTTTGGATGATGGTTAGGGTTAGGGTTATGGTGAGGGTTAGGATGAAGGTTAGGGATAGGATTAGGTTGAGGGTGAGGTTGAGGGTTAGGGTTAGAGTTATGCTTAGGCTTAGGGTTAGGCTGAGGGTGAGGGTTGGGGTTAGGGTGATGGATACGGATAGGGTTAGTTTGTGTGTTAGGATGAGGGTTAGGTTTAGGGTTAGGGTGAGTGTTAGGGTTCGGTTTAAATTTAGGGTTAGGGTTATAGTTAGTGTTAGGGTAAGGGTGAGTGTGTGGGTTACGGTTAGGTTTAGGGTTAGTCTTAGGGTTATCCTGAGGGTTAGGTTGAGTGTGAGTTTTAGGATTAGGGTTAGGGTTAGGTTTAGGGTTAGGTTGAGGGTTAGGATGTGGGTTAGGTTTAGGATTAGGGTTAGGGTGACGGCTAGGGTGAGGGTGAGGTTTAGGTTTAGGGATAGGGTGAGGTTTAGGGTTAGGGTTAGGGTTAGGGTCACTGTGAGTTTGTAGTTTAGGGTTAGATATAGGTTTAGGGTGAGGGTTAGGGTGAGGTTTCGGGTTAGTGTTAGGGTTAGGTTTAGGGTGATGGTTAGGGTGAGGGTGTGTGTTAGGGTTAGGGTTAGGATTAGGATTGGGGTTAGGGAGAGGGTCAGTGTGAGGATTAGGGTTAGGTTTAGGGTTAGGCTTAGGGTTAGGCTGAGGGTGAGGGTGAGCGTGAGGTTTAGGGTTAAGGTGAAGGTTAGGTTTAAGGTTATGGTGAGAGTTAGGTTTCAGTTATGTTTAGGCTTAGGGTGAGGGTTAGGTTGCGGGTGTCATTAAGGTTAAAGGTGAGTGTTAGGCTGAGGGTGAGGGTTACTGTAAGGGTGAGGGTTAAGGTTAGGTTGAGGGTTAGGTTAAGGGTTAGGGTTAGGGTTATTGTGAGGGTGAGGGTTAGATTTAAGATTAGGGTTAGGGTTAGTGTGAGGTTTATGGTGAGGATGAGATTTATGGTTAGGGTGAGGGTTAGGGTTAGAATTAGGGTTAGGGTGAATGTTAGGGTTAGGGTTAGTGTTAGGGTGAGGTTTAGGGTTATGGTTAGGGTTAGGGTTAGTGTGAGGGTTAGTGTTAGTTTGAGGGTATGTTTTAGGGTGAGTTTTAGGGTTAGGGTGAGGGTTATGGTTAGGGTGAGGTTTAGGGTTAGGGTAAGGGTTATTGCTAGGGTTACTCTTACGGTTACTGTGAGGGTGAAGGTGAAGTTGAGGTTTAGGGTTAGGGTTAGGGTGAGAAATAGGGTTAGCGTTATTGTTAGAGTTAGGGTTAGGGTGAAGGTGAGGATGAGGTTTAGGGTCAGGCTTAGGGTGAGGTTTCGGGTTTGGGTTAGGGTTAGAGTTAGGTTTAGTGTGAGGGTGAGGTTTAGCGTTAGAGCTAGGGTTAGGGTGAGGGTTTGGTCGAGGGTTAGGGTTAGTGTTAGGGTTAGCGTTAGGGTGAGAATTAGGCGGAGGTTTATGGTTATGTTTAGGTTTAGGATTAGGGTTAGGGTGAGGGTGAGTGTGTGTGTGAGTGTTAGGTTTAGCGTTAGGCTTAGGGTTAGGCTGAGGGTGAGGTTGATAGTGAGGGTTAGGGTTAGGGTTAGTGTTAGGGTTAGGGTTCGGGTGAGTGTTAGTGTGAGGGTGAGGGATAGGGATAGGGTTAGGATTAGGATTAGGGTTAGGGTTAGGGTGAGTGTGAGGGTTAGGGTTAGGATTAGGGTTAGGCTTAAAGTTAGGCTGAGTGTGAGGGTGAGGGTTAGGGTGAGGGATAGGGTTAGGGTTAGGGTTAGGTTGAGGTTTAATGTTAGGGTTAGAGTTAGCGTTAGTGTTAGTGTTAGGGTTAGGGTGAGATTTAGGGGGAGGGTTTGGGTTAGGGTTTGGGTTAGGGTTAAGGTTTAGCATTAGGGGTAGGGTGAGGGTGAGGTATAGCGATAGAATTAGGGTTAGGGTGAGGCTGAGGGTGAGAGTTAGGGTTAGTTTTAGGTATACACTTAGGGTTAGGCTGAGGGTGATTGTGTGTGTTAGGGTTAGGTTTAGGGTTAGGCTTAGGGTTAGGCTGAGGGTGAGGTTGAGGGTGAGAAAGTTAGGGTTAGGGTGAGGGTTAGTCATAGGGTTAGGGGGAGGTTTAGGATGAGGTTTAGGGTTAGGATTAGGGTTTGGATGAGCGCTAGGGTGAGGGTGAGGGTTAGGGTGAGGGTGAGGGTGAGGTTTAGGTTTAGGTTTAGGGTTAGGGTGAGGCTGAGGGTGTGGTTTAGGGTTAGGGTTAATGTTAGGGTTAGGGTTAAGGTGAGGGTTAGGGTTAGGGTGAGGGTTAGGGTTAGGGTTAGGGTTAGGATTAGGGTAAACATGAGGGTGAGTATGTGTGTTAGGGTGAGGTTTAGGGTTAGGCTGAGGGTGAGGTTGAGGGTGAGGGTTAACGTTAGGGTGAGGGTTAGGGTGAGGTTTAGGGTTAGGGTTAGGGGGAGGGTTAGGATTAGGGTTAGGGTTAGGGTTAGGGTTAGGGTGAGGGCTAGGTCGAGGGTAAGGTTTAGGTATAGGGTTACATGAGGTTTAGGTTTAGGGTGAGTGTTAGGATGAGGATGAGGTTTAGGGTTAAAGTTAGGATTAGGATGAGACTGAGGTGAGGGATAGGGTTAGGGTTAGTGTTAGAGTTAGGGTTAAGGTGAGGGTTAGGGTGAGGGTGAAGGTTACGGTTAGGGTTAGGATTAGGATTAAGGTTAGGTTTAGGGTGAGGTTTAGTGTTAGGATTAGGGTTAGGGTTATGGTGATGGTTAGGTTGAGGGTAATGTTTAGGGTTATGGTTAGGCTTAGGCTTAGGGTTAGGCTGAGGGTGAGAGTACGGGCGAGGTTTCGGGTTATGGTGAGGGTTAAGGTTAGGTTGAGATTTAAGGATTGGGTTAAGTTTAGGGTTAGATTGATGGTTAGGGTAAGGATTTTGGTGATGGTGATGGTTAGGGTTACTTTGAGGGTCAGTGTGAGGTTTAGGATAAAGTTTAGGGTTAGGTTTAGGCTTAGGCTTAGGCTGAGTGTGAAGTTGAGGTTGAGGGTTAGGGTGATGGTTAAGTTTAAGTTTATGGTGTTGGTTAGGATGAGGTTTAGGGTTAGGCTGAGGTTGAAGATGATGGTAAGGGTAAAGTTGAGGTTTAGGCTGAGGTTGAGGGTTAAGATAAGGGCGAGTGTTAGGGCTAGGTTTAGGGTTAGGTTAAGGGTTAGGGTTAGGGTTAGGGTGAGCGTTAGATTGAGGATTAGGTTTAGGGTTAGTGTGAGGTTTAGGGTGAGGATGAGGGTTAGGGTTTGGGTGAGCATGAGGGTTAGAATTAGGGTTAGGGTGACGGATAGGTTGAGGATGAGGGTTAGGGTTAGGTTGAGGGCTAGGTTGAGGGTGAGGGTTAGAATTAGGGTTAGGGTGAGGGCTAGGGTGAGGTTGAGGTTTAGGGTTAGGGTGAGGTTTAGGAATAGGGTGAGGGTTAGGGTTAGTGTGAGGATTAGTGTTAGGGTTAGGGTTAGGGTTAGGGTGAGGGTAAGTGTTAGGGTGAGGGTTAGGGTTAGGGTGAGGATTATGCTTAGGGTGAGGGTTAGGGTTAGGGTTATTGTTAGGGTTAAGGTTACGGTTAGTTTTTCGATGAGCGTGAAGGTTAGGGTTAGGGGGAGGAGGAGATTTAGCGTTAGAGTTAGGGTTAGGATGAGGCTGAGTTTGAGGGTTAGGGTTTGGGTTATTGTTAGGGTTAGGGTTATGGTGAGGGTGAGGGTTAGGGTGAGGGTTAGGGTTATGTTGAGGGTTAGGATAAGTTTTAGGGTTATTATTAGGGTTAGGTTGAGGGCTAGCATGAGGATTAAAGTGAGGGTAAGGTTTAGGGATACCATTAGGATTAGGATTAGGGTTATGGTGAGGGTGGGTGTGGAGGTTAGGTTTAGGGTCAGGCTTAGTGTTAGGGTGAGGGTTAGGGTTAGGGTTTGGGTTAGGGTAAGGGTAAGGCTGAGGATTAGGGTTTGGTTCAGGTTTAATGTTAGGTTTAGGGTTAGGTTTAAGGTGATGGTTAGGGTTAGTGTTAGGGTTAGGCTTAGGGTTAGGCTGAGGATGAGGGTGTGGGTTAGTGTTAGTGTTTGGGTTAGGGTGAAGTTCAGGCTGTGGATTAAGGTTATGTTTAGGGTTAGGGTTAGGTTTAGTGTTAGGCTTAGGCTTAGGGTTAGGGTTAGCATGAGGTTTAGGGTTAGATATAGGGTTAGGGGGAGGGTTAGGACAAGGTTTAGGAATACGGTTAGTGTTAGGGTTAGGGTGAGGGTGAAGGTTAGGTTGAGGTTTAGGCTAATGGTTAGGGTTATGGTTAGTGTGAGGGTTAGTGTTAGGGTTAGGGTTAGTGTTAGCGTGAGAGTAAGTGTTAGGGCGAGGGTTTGGGTTAGGGTGAGTGTTATGGTTAGGGTGAGGGTTAGGATTAGCTTTAGGGTTATTGTTAGGGTTAGGTTTAGGGTTACGGTTACGGTGAGGGTGAGTGTGAGGGTTAGGTTTAGGGTTAGGGTGAGGTTTAGTGTTTGGGTTAGGGTTAGAGTGAAGGTTAGGTTGAGGGTGAGGATTAGGGATAGATTTAGGGTTAGGCTGAGGGTTAGGTTGAGGTTTGTGGTTAGGGTTAGTGTTACGTTTAGGGTTAGGGTTAGCGTTAGGGTTATGGTGTGGGTGAGGTTTAGTGTTAGAATTAGGGTTAGGGTGAGGCTGAGTGTGAGGGTTAGTTTCAGGGTTAGATTTAGGGTTAGGGTGAGGGTTGGGGTGGGGGTGAGGTTTAGGGCTATGGTTAGGATTAGGATTAGGTTTAGGGTTAGGGTGAGTGTGAGGGTTAGTTTTAGGGTTAGGGTTATCCTTAGGTTTAGTCTGAGGGTGAGGGTGAGGGTTAGGTTTGGGGTGAGGTTAGGGTTAGGATTTGGGTGAGGTTTAGTATTAGATTTAGGGTTAGGGTGATGGTGAGGTTTAGGGTTAGAGTTAGATTTAGGGTGAAGGTGAGTGTGAGGGTTAGGTTTAGGGTTAATGTTAAGCATAGGTTTAGGCTGAGGGTGAGGGTCAGTCTTAGGTTAAGGTTAGGATGAGGTTTAGTTTTAGGGTTAGGGTTAGAATTAGTGTTAGGGTGAGAGTGAGATTTAGGGTTAGAGTTAGGGTTAGGGTTAGGGATAGGGTTAGGTTGAGAGTTAGGTTTACGGTTAGGCTTAGGCTTAGGCTTAGTCTGAGCATGAGGGTGAGGGTTATGATTAGGTTTAGGGTGATGGTTCAGGTTAGGTTTAGTGTTATTGATAGGGTTAGGGTTAGAGTTACGGTGAGGGTGAGGGTGCGGGTGAGGGTTAGGTTTAGGGTTAGGGTGGGGTTTATGGGTAAGGTTAGGGTTAGGGTTAGTCTGAGGGTGAGGTTGAGGGTGAAGAATAGGGTTAGAGTGATGGTTAGGTTTATGGTGAGGGTGAAGGTAAGGATTAGGGTTAGGACTAGGGTGAGGGTTAAGGTGATTGTGATGGTAAGCATAAAGGTCAGGATTAGACTGAGGCTTAGGGTTAAGATAAGGTTGAGGGTAAGTGTTAGGATGAGGGTCAGGTTTAGGGTGATTGTTATGGTTAGGGTGAGGGTAAGAGTTAGGGTTACGGTTATTGTTAGGGTTAGGATTAGGGTTACCCTTACAGTGAGGGTGAGGGTAAGGGTTAGGTTTAGGGTGAAGTTTAGGGTTAGGGTTATGGTTAGAGTTTGAGTTAGGTTTAGGATTAGGGTTAGGGTGAAGGCTAGGGTGAGGGTGAGGGTTAGGGTTAGGGTTAGGATTAACATTAGGGTGAGGGTGAGTGTGTGTATTAGGTTTAGGTTTAGGGTTAGGCTTAGGGATAGGCTAAGGGTGAGGTTGAGGATGAGGGTTAGGGTTAGGGTGAGGGTTAGGGTTAGGGTTAGGTTGAGGGTGAGTGTGTGGGTTAGGGTTAGGTTTAGGGTTAGGCTTAGGGTTAGACTAAGGGTGAGGTTAGGGGTGAGGTTTAGGGTTAGGTTGAGGGTTAGGTTTAGGGTTAGGGTGAGGGTTAGGATGAGGTTTAAGGTTCAGATTAGGGTTAGGGTGAAGGCTAGGGTGCGGGTGAATTTTAGGGTTAGTGTGAGGGTTAGGGTGAGGGTCAGGTTTAGGATTAGAGTTAAGGTTAGGGTGAGGTATAGGGTGAGGTTTAAGGTTAGGATTAGTGTTAGGGTTAGGGTGAGGGTGAGGGTTAGGGTTAGGATGAGGTTTAGGTTTAGGGTGAGAGTTAGGATTAGGGTTACGTTGGGGTCAGGGTTAGGGTTAGGTTGAGGGTTAGAATTAGGTTTAGGTTTAGGTTGAGGGTTAGGGTTAGGGTTAGGGCGAGGTTTTGGATGAGGTTTAAAGTAACAATTAGGTTTAGGGTGAGTGCTAGGGTGGGGTTGAGGGTTATTGTTAGGGTTATGGTGAGGTTTAGGGTTTGGGTTAGGTTTACGGTGAGTGTGAGGGTTAGGTTAAGGGTGAGGGTTAGGGTTATGATTGGGGTGAGGGTGAGGGTTAGGATTAGGGTTAGGGTTAGAATTACAGTGAGGGTGAGGGTGAGGGTGAGGGTAAGGATCAGGTTTAGGGTGAGGTTTAGGGTTAGGGTTATGGTTAGGGTGAGGGTGACGTTTAGGGTTAGAGTTAGGGTTAGGGGGAGGGTTAGGGTGAGCATTAGGGTTAGGGTTAGGGTTAGGGTTAGGGTGAGTGTTAGACTGAGGTTTAATTTTAGGGTTAGGTTTAGGTTTAGGATTAGGTTTTTGGTGAGGGTGAGTGTGAGGGTTAAGGTTAGGGTTCGGCTTAGGGTTAGGGTTAGGCTGAGGGTATGGGTGGGGATGAGGATTAGGTTTAAAAAGATGGTTAGGTTTATGGTTAGGCTAAGGGTTAGGAAGAGGGTTAGGGTTAGGGTGAGGGTGAGGTTTAGGGTTAGGCCAAGGCTTAGGCTTAGGTTTAGGCTGAGGCTGAGGGTGAGGGTGAGGGTTAGGGTTAGGGTGATGGTTGGGGTTACCGTTAGGGTTAGGGTTAGGATGAGTATTAGTTTTATGTTGAGGGTTAGTGTGAGGGTGATGGTAAGGGTAAAGGTGAGTGTTAGGCTGAGGGTGAGGTTAACGGTAAGGGTGAGTGTTAGGGTTAGGGTGAGGGTGAGGTTGAGATTGAGGATTACTGTTAGGGTTAGTGTGAGGTTTAGGGTGAGGATGAGGGTTAGTGTTAGGTTGAGGGCTAGGTTGAGGTTGAGGGTTAGGGTTAGGGTGAAGTTTAGGGTTAGGGTGAGGGTTAGGGTTAGTGTGAGGGTTAGTGTTAGGGTGAGTGTTAGGGTTAGGGTGAGGGTAAGTGTTAGGGTGAGGGTTAGGGTTACGGTGAAGGTTATGCTTAGGATGAGGGTTAGGGTTAGGGTTATTGTTAGGGTTAGGGTTAGGGTTAGGGTTAGGGTTAGGGTGAGGGTGAATGTGAGGGTGAGGGTGAGGGTTAGGGTTAGGATGAGGTTTAGGTTTGGGGTTAGGGATAGAATTAGTGTTAGGGTGAGGGTGAGGTTTAGGGTTAGAGTTAGGTTTAGTTTTATTGTTGGGGTTAGGGTGATGTTTAGGGTTAGTGTTAGGCTTAGTCTTAGGCTTAAGCTTAGGCCGAGCACAAGGGTGATTGTTAGGGTTAGGGTTAATGTGGGGTTTAGGGTTAGGTTTAGGGTGAGTGTGAGGTTGAGGGTTACATATAGGGTTAGGGAGAGGGTTAGGGTGAAGTTTAGGATTAGTGTTAGGGTGAGGGTAAGTGTTAGGTTGAGGGTTAGGAATACCGTTAAGGTTATGCTTATTGTTAGGTTTAGGGTTGCGGTTACGTTGAGGGTGAGGATGAGGGTTAGGGTTAGGGTTAGAGGAGGTTTAGGGTTTGGGTTAATGTTAGAGTTGGGTTTAGGGTCAGGGTGAGTTTTAGGTTAGAGTTAGGATTAGGGTGAGGGTTAGGTTGAGGGTTAGGGTTAGTGTTACTGTTAAGGTTAGCGTTAGGGTGAGAGTTAAGGGGAGGGTTAGAGTTAGGGTTAGGGTTAGGATTAGAGTTAGGGTGAGGGTAAGGTTTATGGTTAAGTTGAGTGTTGGGGTTAGGATTAGAGTGAGGGTTAGGGTGAGAGTTAGGCTTAGGCTTAGGGTTTGGTTATGGGCTATGGTGAGTGTGAGTGTTAGGGTTAGGGTTAGGGTGACGGTTAGGGTGAGGGTTACTCTTCTTTTTAGGGTTAGGGTTAGGGTTAGGTTTAGGTTTAATATTAGGCAGAGGGTGAGGGTGAGGGTGAGGGTTAGGGTTAGGGTGAGGGTGAGGTTTAGGTTTAGAATTAGCGTTAGGGTGAGGGTTAGTGTGAGGGTTAGTGTTAGGGTTAGTGTTACGGTTAGGGTTAGGATTAGGGTGAGGGTCAGGGTCAGGGTTAATCTTTGGCTTAGGCTTAGGCTTAGGCCGAGCATGAGGGTGAGGGTGAGGTTTAGGGTTAACATTAGTGTTAGGATGAGGGTTAGAGTAAGGGTGAGGGTTAGGGTTAGCATTAGGGTGAGGTTTAGGTTTAGGTTTAGGGTTAGCGTTATGGTGAGGGTGAGAGTTAGGGTTAGGGTTAGGGTTAGGGTGAGGGTGAGGGTTAGTATTAGGGATAGGGTTAGAGTTACAGTGAGGGTGAGGGTGTCGGTGAGGGTTAGGATCAGGGTTAGGGTGAGGTTTAGGGTAAGGGTTATGGATAGGGTGAGGGTGTGGTTTAGGGTTAGAGTTACGGTTAGGGGGAGGTTTAGGGTTAGGGTTAGTGTTAGGGTTAGGGTTAGGGTGAGGGTTAGGTTGAGGTATAATGCTAGGATTAGGGTTAGTGTTAGGATAAGGTTTACAGTGAGGGTGAGTGTGAGGGTTAGGGTTAGGGTTCGGCATAGGCTTAGGTTAGGCTGAGGGTATGGGTGGGGATGAGGATTAGGTTTAGAAAGATGGTTAGGGTTATGGTTAGGTTAAGTGTTAGGATGAGGGTTAGGTTTAGGATTAGGGTTAGGGTGAGGGCTAGGGTGAGGGTGAGGGTTAGGGTTAGGGTTAGGCTTAGGCTTAGGGTTAGGTTGAGGCTGAGGGTGAGGGTGTGGGTTAGGATTAGGGTGATGGTTTGTGTTACCATTAGGGTGAGTGATAGGATGAGGATTAGGGTTAGGGTGAGGGTGAGGTTCAGAGTCACGGTAAGGGTAAAGGTGAGGGTTAGGCTGAGCGTGCGGTTTAGGGCAAAGGTGAGGGTTACGGTTAGGGTGAGGTTGAGGGTTAGATTGAGGATTCGTGTTATGGTTAGTGTGAGTTTTAAGGTGAGGATGAGGGTTAAGGTTTGGTTGAGGACTAGGTTCAGGGTGAGGTTTAGGGTTAGGGTTAGGTTTTGGGTTAGTGTGAGGGTTAGGTTTAGTGTGAGGGTTAGTGTTAGGGTTAGGGTTAGTGTTAGGATGAAGGTAAGTGTTAGGGTGAGGGTTAGGGTTAGGGTGAAGGTTATGGTTAGGATGAAGTTTAGGGTTAGTGTTAGGGTTACTGTTAGGTTTAGAGTTAGGGTTACAGTTACGGTGAGGGTGAGGGTGAGGGTGAGGGTTAGGGTTAGGATGAGGCTTAGGTTTAGGGTTAGGGTTAGTGTTAAGGTTAGGGTGAGGGTGAGGTTTAGGGTTAGAGTTAGGGTTTGTGTTAGTGTTGGGGTTTTGGTGAGGGTTAGGGTTAGGGTTAAGTTTAGGCTTAGGCTTAGGCTGAGCATGAGGTTGAGGGTTAGGGTTAGGGTTAGGGTGGGGTTTAGGTTTAGGGTTAGGGTGAGTGTGAGGTTGAGGGTTAGATATAACTTTAAGGGGGGTTAGGGTGAGGGTTATTTTTAGGGTTATTTTTAGGGTTAGGGTGATGGTCTGGGTTAGGTTGAGATTTAGGGTTAGGGTTAGGGCTTGGATTAGTGTGAGGGTTATTGTTAGGGTTAGGGTTAGTGTTAGGGTGAGGGTAAGTAATAGGGTGATGGTTTGGGTTAGGGTGAGAGTTATGGTTAGGGTGAGGGTTCGGAATAGGTTTAGGGTTATTGTAAGGGTTAGGGTTAGGGTTATGGTTATGGTGAGGGTGAGGATGAGGGTTAGGGTTAGGGTTAGGGTGAGGTTTAGGGTTTGGGTTAGGGTTAGAGTTAGGGTTAACCTGATGGTGAGGTTTAGGTTTAGAGTTAGGGTTAGGGTGATGGTTAAGTTGAGGGTTAGGTTTAGTGTTCGTGTTAAGGTTAGGTTTAGGGTGAGAGTTAGGGGGAGGGTTAGGATTAGGGTTAGCATTAGTGTTAGTGTGAGCGTGAGTGTGTGTTAGGGATAGGTTTACGGTTAGGCTTAGGGTTAGGCTGAGGGTGATGGTGAGATTTAAGGTTAGGGTGAGGGTTAGGGTTAGGTTTATTGTGAGGTTTATTGTTAGGGTTAGAGTTAGGGTTAGGGTGAGGTTGAGGTTTAGGGGTAGATTTAGGGTTAGTTTGAGCTTTAGGGTTAGGATTAGGGTTAGGGTGAGGGCTAGGGTGAGGGTTATGGTGAGGGTTAGGTTTAGGAGTAATGGTAGGTTTAGGATTAGGTTTAGGGTAGAGTGAGTGTGAAGGTTAGGGTTAAGGTTAGGGTTGGGCTTAGGGTTAGGGTGAGTGTTCGGGTTAGAGTTTAGGTTAGGGTGGGGGTGAAGCTGATAATGAGGGTTAGGTTTAGGGTTAGGGTTAGGTTTAGGGTTAGGGTTAGGGTTAGCGTTAGGGTTTCGGTGAGGGTTAGTCTGAGAGTTATGGTTAGGCTTAGGGTTAGGCTGAGGCTGAGGGTGGGTGTGAGGATTAGGGTTAAAGTGATGGTTAGGGTTAGGGTTAGTGTTAGTGTTAGGGTTTGGGTTAGAGTTATGGTGAGGTTGAGGGTGCGGGTTAGGGATAGGTTGGGGTTTAGGGTTAGGGTCAGGGTTAGGGTTAGGCTGTGGGTGAGGTTTAGGGTTAGATATAGGCTTAGGGTTAGGGTGAGGTTTAGGGTTATGGTTTGGGTTAGGTTGAGGGTGCGGCTGAGGATTAGGGTTAGATTTAGGGTTAGGGTTAATTCTCTTTAGGGTTAGGGTTAGGGTTACGGTGAGGTTTAGGGTTAGGCTTAGGGTTAGGGTTAGTGTGAGGGTTAGTGTTAGGGTTAGGGTTAGTTTTAGGGTGAGGGTAAGTGTTAGGGTGAGGTTATGGGTTAGGGTGATCGTTATGGTTAGGGTGAGGGTTAGGATTAGTGTTAGGGTTATTGTTAGGGTCAGGTTTAATTTTAGGCTGAGGGTGAGGGTGAGGGTTAGTTTTATGGTGAAGTTTATGGTTTCGGTTAGGTTTCGAGTTAGGTTTAGGGTGAGGGTGAGGTTTAGGGTTAGAGTTAGGGTTAGGGTGAGGGTTAGGTTGAGGGTTAGGGGTAGTGTTAGTGTTAGGGTTAGGGTTAGGGTGAGAATTAGAGGGAGGCTTAGGTTTAGGGTTAGGATTAGGGTAAACTTGAGGGTGAATATTTGTGTTAGGGTTATGTTTAGGGTTAGGCTTAGGGTTACGGTGAGGGTGAGGTTGAGTGTGAGCATTAGCATTAGGGTGAGGGTTAGGGTTAGGATTAGGGTTAGGGTGAGTGCTAGGTTGAGGGTGAGGTTTAGGTTTAGCGTAGGAGGGAGGTTTAGGTTTAGGGGGAGGATTAGGATGAGGGTGAGGTTTAGGGTTACAGTTATGGTTAGGATGAGAGTGAGGGTGAGGGTTAGTGTTAGGGTGAGTCTTAGGGTGCGGGTTAGGGATAGGTTGGGGTTTAGGGTTAGGGTCAGGGTTAAGGTTAGGCTGAGGGTGAGGTTTAGGGTTAGATATAGGCTTAGGGTTAGGGTGAGGTTTAGGGTTAGGGTTTGGGTTAGGATGAGGGTGAGGCTGAGGATTAGGGTTAGATTTAGGGTTAGGGTTAATTCTCTTTAGGGTTAGGGTTAGGGTTACGGTGAGGTTTAAGGTTAGGCTTAGGGTTAGGTTTAGTGTGAGGGTTAGTGTTAGGGTTAGGGTTAGTTTTAGTGTGAGGGTAAGTGTTAGGGTTTAGGTTATGGGTTAGGGTGATCGTTATGGTTAGGGTGAGGGTTAGGATTAGTGTTAGTGTTATTGTTAGGGTCAGGTTTAGTTTTAGGCTGAGGGTGAGGGTGAGGGTTAGTTTTATGGTGAAGTTTATGGTTTGGGTTAGGGTTCGAGTTAGGTTTAGGGTGAGGGTGAGTTTTAGGGTTAGAGTTAGGGTTAGGGTGAGGGTTAGGTTGAGGGTTAGGGGTAGTGTTAGTGTTAGGGTTAGGGTTAGGGTGAGAATTAGAGGGAGGCTTAGGTTTAGGGTTAGGATTAGGGTAAACGTGAGGGTGAATATTTGTGTTAGGGTTAGGTTTAGGGTTAGGCTTAGGGTTACGGTGAGGGTGAGGTTGAGTGTGAGCATTAGGATTAGGGTGAGGGTTAGGGTTAGGATTAGGGTTAGGGTGAGTGCTAGGTTGAGGGTGAGGTTTAGGTTTAGCGTAGGGGGGAGGTTTAGGTTTAGGGGGAGGATTAGGATGAGGGTGAGGTTTAGGGTTACAGTTATGGTTAGGATGAGAGTGAGGGTGAGGGTTAGTGTTAGGGTGAGCCTTAGGGTGAGGGTGAGGGTTAGGTTTAGGGTTAGGATTAAGATTAAGGTTAGGGTTAGAGTGAGGTTTAGTGTTAGGATTAGGATTAGGGTGAGGGCTAGGGTGAGGGTGGGGTTTAGGGTTAGGGTTTGGGTGATGTTTAGGGTTAGGTTTAGGATTAGGGTGGGGGGAGGAGGAGTTTAGGGTTAGAGTTAGGGTTAGAGTTAGGCGCAGGGTGAGGGTTAGGGTTAGTGTTAGAGTTAGGTTTAGTGTGAGGGTTAGGGTGAGGGTGAGGGTTAGACTTAGGGTTAGGATTAGGATTAGGGTGAGGGTTAGGGTGAGTGTGAGGTTTAGGGTTTAGGTGAGGATAAGCTTTAGTGTGTGGGTTAGGGTTATTGTGAAGGATATGGTTAGGATGAGGTATAGGGTTAGGGTTAGGGTTATTGTAAGGGTTAGGGTTAGGGTTATGGTTACTGTGAGGGTGAGGGTGAGAGTTAGGATTAGGGTTAGGGTCAGGTTTAGGTTTAGTGTTAGGGTTAGGGTTAGGTTTAGGTTTAGGTTTAGGGTTAGGTTGAGGGTGAGGGTTAGGGTTATTGTTAGTGTTATGGTTTGGGTTAAGTTTGCTGTGAAT
Organism: Dipodomys merriami; assembly: GCF_024711535.1. NCBI lineage: Eukaryota > Metazoa > Chordata > Mammalia > Rodentia > Heteromyidae > Dipodomys > Dipodomys merriami. The sequence goes on from NW_027202330.1 coordinate 51,354, forward strand.
GTGAGGCTGAGGGTGAGGGTTATGTTTAGGGTTAGGGTGAGGTTTTGGGTGAGGGTGAGGGTTAGGGTTAAGGTTAGGATTAGGTCTAGGGTTAAGGTGACTGTGTGTGTGAGGGTTAAGTTTAGGGTTCAGGTTAGGATTAGAGTTAGGCTGAGGGTGAGGTTGAGGGTTAGGTTTCGGTTGAGGTTTGGGGTTAGGGTTAGAGTGAGAGTTAGGGTGAGGGTTATGTTTAGGCTTAGGTTTAGGGTGTGGGCTATGGTGAGGTTTAGGGGTAGGGGTAGGATTAGGATTAGGGTGAGGGTTAGGGTTATTGTTAGTGTTATGGTTTGGGTTATGTTTGCTGTTAATGTGAGGCTGAGGTTGAGGGTTATGATTATGGTTAGGGTTAGTCTTAGGGTAATGGTGAGGGTTAGGGTGTAGGGTGAGGGTAAGGGTTAGATTGAGGATTAGTGTTAGGGTTAGTGTGAGGTTTAGGGTGAGGGTTAGTGCTATGGTTAGGATTAGGGTTAGGGTGAGGGTGTGTGGTAGGATTAGGTATAGGGTTAGGGTTAGGGTTAGGTTTAGGTTTATGATTAGTGTTATTGTTAGGGTTCGAGTTAGAGTTAAAGTGAGGCTGAAGGTGAGGGTGAGGGTTAGGGCTAGGGTTAGGGTGAGGGTTAGGATAAGGTTTAGGGTTAGGATTAGGGTTAGCGTGAGGGCTAGGCTGAGGGTTAATATGAAGCATAGGTTTAGGGATAGGTTTAGGTTTAGGATTATGGTAATGGTGAGGGTGAGTGTGAGGGTTAGGGTTAGGGTTAGATTTAGGCTTAGGGTGAGGGTAAGGGTTAGGGTTTGGGTTAGGGTGAGTGTGAGGCTGAGGATTAGGTTTTGGTTCAGGGTTAGGGTTTGGGTTAGGGTTAGGGTTAAGGTGATGGTTAGGGTTAGGGTTAGGTTTAGGCTTAGGGTTAGGCTGAGAGTTAGGGTGTGGGTGAGGATTAGGGTTTGAGTTAGGGTGAGGGTGAGGGTGAGGATTAGGGTGAGGTTTAGGGTTAGAGTAAGGTTTAGAGTTATGGTGAGTGTGATGGTTAGGGTTAGGTTTAGGTTTAGGTTTATTGTTAGGTTAAGGGTTAGAGTTAAGTTGAGAGTAAGGGTGAAGGTGAGGATTCGGTTTAGTATTAGGGTGAGGTTTAGGTTTAGCGTTAGGGTTAGTGTGAGGGTTAAGGTTAGGGTTAGTGTGAGGTTTAGGATTAGGTTTAGGGTTAGGATTAGGGTCAGTTTGAGGGCTAGGGTGAGGGTTAGGGTGAGGGTTAGGTTTAGGATTAGGGTTAGGGTGAGGGTGAGTGTGAGGGTTAGGGTTAGGGTTAGGCTTAGGATTAGGGTGAGGGTTAGGTTTATTGTTTGGGTTAGGGTGACATTGAGGTTGAGGATTAGGGTTAGGGTTAGGATAAGGGTTAGGGTTAGGTTTGGGGTTAGTGTTAGTGTTTCGGTTAGGGTTAGGGTTAAGGTTAGGGTTTGGGTTACGGTGAGGTTTAGGGTTAGTGTTATGGTTAGGCTTAGGGTTAGGCTGAGGGTGAGGTTGGGGGTGAGGATTAGGTAAGGGATAGGGTTAGGGTTAGGGTTAGTGTTAGGGTTAGGTTGAGTGTGCGGTTTAGGCTTAGGGTTAGAATTAGGATTAGGGTTAGGCTTAGGGTGAGTGTGAGGGTTAGGGTTAAGGTTAGGATTAGGCTTAGGCTTAGGCTGAGGCTGAGGGTGATGGTGAGGATTAGGGTTAGGGTGAGGGTTAGGGTTAGCTTTAGGGTGAGAATTAGGGTTCGGGTTAAATTTAGGGTTAGCGTGAGGGTTAGGGTAAGGGTTATTGTGAGGGTGAGGGTTAGAGTTAGTTTGAGAGTTTGGGTTAGGCTTAGGGTGATGGTGAGGATGAGGGTTAGGGTTAGTGATAGGGTGAGGTTTAGGATGAGGGTTAGGGTTGGGATTATCGTTAGGGTGAGGGCTAGGGGGAGGGTGAGCTTTAGGGTTAGGCTTGTGGTGATTTTTAGGGTTAGAGTTATGGTTAGGTTTAGGATGAGGGTGAGGTTTAGGGTGTGAGTTAGTGTTAGGTTGAAGCTGATTTTGAGGGTTAGGGTTAGGGTTAGTGTTAGGTTTAGGTTGAGGGTTAGGAGGAGAATTAGGGTTAAGATTGGGGTTAGGGTGAGGGTTTGGATGAGGGTTAAGGTTATGGTGAGGGTGAGGGTTAGGGTAATGGTTAGGATTAGGGTTAGGGTGAGGGTGTGTTTTAGGATTAGGGTTAGGGTTAGGCTTAGGGTTAGATTTAGGTTTAGGATTAGTGTTATTGTTAGGGTTAAAGTTAGAGTTAAATTGAGGGTGAGGGTGAGGGTGAGGCTTAGGGTTAGTGTTAGGGTGAGGTTTAGGTTTAGGTTTAGGATTAGTGTTAGTGTGAGTGTCAGGTTTATGGTTATATTTAGAGTTGGGGGAGGGTTAGTTCGTGGGTTAGGGTTAGAGTTAGTGTTAGCGTTAAGGTTAGGGTGAGGATTAGGTTGACATTAAGGGTTAATGGTAGTTTTAGGTTTATGATTAGTGTTAGGGTGAGGGTGAGGGTTAGGGTTATTTTTAGGTTTAGGTTTTGGGTTACAGTTACGGTGACAGTGAGGGTGAGGGTTAAGGTTAGCTATAGAGTTAGGGTTAGGTTGAGGTTTACCTTGAGGGTTAGGTTTAGGGCTATTTTTAGGGTTAGATTTAGGGTGAGAGTTAGGGGGAGGATTAGGGTCATGGTTTGGGTTAGGGTTAGGATTAGCTTTATGGTGAGGGTGAGTGTGTGTGTTAGGGTTAGGTTTAGGGTTTGGCTTAGGTTAAGACTGAGGGTGAGGTTGAGGGTGAGGGTAAGGGATAGGTTGAGGGTAAGTTTTAGGGTTCGCGTGAGGGTTTGGGTGAGGGTTAGGGTTACAGTGAGGTTGAGGTTTAGGATTAGTGTGAGGGTTAGGGTTAGGATTAGGGTTAGGGTGAGTGTAGGTGTTAGGATTAGGCTTAGGTTTAGGGTTAGGGTTAGGTTTTGGGTTAGGATTAGTTTTATTGTTACGGTTAGGATTAGAATTACTGTGAGGGTTAGGGTGAGGCTGAGGGTTAGGGTTAGGTTTAGGGTGAGGTTTAGGTTTAGGGTTAGGATTAGGGATAGGGTAAAAGTGAGGTTTATGGTTAGACTTAGAGTTAGGGGGAGGGTTAGGATGAGGGTTAGGGTTAGGGTTAGTGTTAGGGTTAAGGTGAGGGTTAGGTTGAGGTTTAGGTTTAGGGTTAGGGGGAGGTTTAGGGTTAGGGTTAGGGTTAGGGTGAGGGTGGGGTTTAACGTTAGAGTTAGGGTTAGGGTGAGTCTGAGGGTGAGGGTTAGGTTTAAGGTTAGTGTTAGGGATAGGGTGAGGATTAGGGTGAGGGTGAGGGTTAGGGTTAGGGATAGGGTTTGGTTTAGGATTAGGATTAGGCTGAGGGTGAGTGTGAGGGTGAGGGTTAGTGTTAGAGTTAGGATTAGGGTTAGGATGAGGGTTAGGGTTCGGGTTAGGGTTAGGGTTCGGGTGAGGCTGAGGGTTATGGTTATGGTTATGGTTAGGGTTAGGGTTAGTTTTAGTGTTACATTGAGGGTTAGGGTTAGGTTTAGGGTTAGGATTAGGTTTAGGTTTAGGCTGTGTGTGACAGTGGGGTTGAGGATTAGGGTTAGGGTTAGGATTAGGGTTAGATTTAGTATTAGGCTGAGTGTGATTGTGGGGGTGAGGATTAGAGTTAGGGTTAGGGTTATTTTAGTGTTGTGGTTAGGGTTAAGTTTGCAGTGAGGGTGAGGCTGAGGGTGAGGGTTATGGTGAGGGTTAGGGTAAGTTTAGGGTTAGTGTTATTGTTAGGGTAAGGGTTAGAGTTATGGTGAGGTTGGGGTTGAGGGTGAGGGTTAGGATTAGGGTTAGGGTGATGGTTAGGTTTAGGTGTAGGTTGAGGGTTAGGATGAGGGTTAGGGTTAGGATTAGGGTTTGGGTGACGGCTAGGTTGAGGGTGAGGGTTAGGGTAAGGCTTAGGCTTAGGATTAGGTTTTGGCTGAGTGTGAGGTTGAGGGTGAGGTTTAGGGTTAGGGTGATAGTTAGGTTTACGTTTGGGGTGAGTGTTAGGATGAGGTTTAGTGTTAGGTTGAGGGTTATGGTGAGGATGATGGTAACGGCAAAGGTGAGGTTTAGGCTGAGGGTGAGGGATTCGTAAAGGGTGAGGGTTAGGGTTTGTTTTAGGGTTAGGATAAGGGTTAGGGTTAGGGTTAAGATAAGGGTTAGATTGAGGATTAGGTTTAGGGTTAGTGTGAGGTTTAGGGTGAGGATGAGGGTTAGGGTTAGGGTGAGTGTGAGGGTTATAATTAGGGTTTGGTTGAGGGCTAGGGTGAGGGTAAGGGTGAGGGACATGCTTAGGGTTAGGCTGAGGTTTAGGGTTTGGGTTAGGGTTAGAGTTAGTTTTAGGATGAGGGTGAGGTTTAGGGTTAGAGTTAGTGTTAGGGTTAGTGTTAGGGTGAGGTTTAGGATTAGGGTGAGGGTTAGGATTATTGTGATCGTGAGTGTTAGGGTTAAGGTTAGTGTTAGGGTTAGGGTAAGCTTTATTGTGAGGGTTAGGGTTAGGGTGAGGGTTCTGGTTAGGGTGAGGTTTAGGGTTAGGGTTATGGTGAGGGTGAGGGTGAGGTTGAGGGTTAGATATAGGTTTAGGAGGAGGATTAGGGTTAGGGTGAGGGTTAGGCTTAGAGTTAGGATTAGGATTAGGATAAGGGTTAAGCTGAGTGTGAAGGTTAGGGTTCGGGTTAGGCTTAGGGTTAGGCTGAGGGTGAGGGTGATGGTTAGGGTTAGGGTTAGGGTGAGAGTTAGGGTTCAGGTTAAGTTTAGGGTTAGGATGAGGGATAGGGTTAGGTTGAGGATTAGTGTTAGGGTTTGGGTTAAGGTGAGCGTTAGTTTTACGGTTAGTGTTATTGTTAGGGTTAGGGTTAGAGTTTCGGTGAGGGTGAGTTTGAGGGTGAGGGTTAGGGTTATGTTTAGGGTGAGGTGTAGGTTTAGGGGTAGGATTAGGGTTAGGATAAGGGTTAGGTTTAGGTTTAGATTTAGGGTTAGGGGGAGGGTTAGTTCATGGGTTAAGGTTAATGTTAGGGTTAAAGTTAGGGTGAGGGTTAGGTTGAGGTTAAGGTGTCGGGTTAGGTTTAGGGTTAGGATTAAGGTTAGGGTGAGTGTGAGGGTGAGGGTTAGGGTAAGCTTAGACTTAGGCTTAGGGGTAGGTTGAGGGTGAGGGTGGGGTTGAGGATTAGGATTAGGATGATGGTAGGGTTAGGATTAGGGTAAGGGTTAGGATGAGGGTTAGGGTTAAGATTAGTGTTATGGTGAGGGCGAGGGTGAGGGTGAGGGTTAGGGTAAAGGTTAGGCTTCGCTTAGGGTTAGGCTGAGCCTGAGGTTGAGGGTGAGTTTCAGGGTTAGGGTGAAGTTTTGTTTTACGGTTAGGGTGAGGGTTAGAATGAGGTTTAAGGTTAGGGGGAGGGTTAGAGTGGGGATGATGGTAAGGGTAATGGTGAGCTTTACCTGAGGTTGAGGGTTAAAATAAGGGTGAGTGTTAGGGTTATGCTTAGGGTTAGGTAAGGGTTAGTGTTAGGGTTAGGGTGAGGGTTAGATTGAGGATTAGGATTCGGCTTAGTGTGAGGTTTAGGGTGAGGATGAGGGTTAGGGTTAGGGTGAGCATGAGTTTTAGAATTAGGGTTAGGGTGAGGGCTAAGGTGAGGGTGAGGGTTAGGGTTAGTGTTAGGGTTAGGGTGAGGGTTAGGTTGAGGTGAGGGTTAGGATTAGTGTGAGGCTGAGTGTTTGGTTTATGGTTAGTTTTAGGGTGTGGGGAAGTGTTATGGTGAGGGTTAGGGTTAGGGTGAGGTTTATGGTTAAGGTGAGGCTTAGGGTTAGGGTTAGGGTGAGGGTGAGGTTTAGGGTTAGAATTAGGGTTAGGGGGAGGGTTAGGGTGAGGTTTAGTGTTAGTGTTAGTTTTAGGGTTAGTGTTAGGGTGAGGGTAAGTGTTAGGGTGAGGATTTGTGTTAGGGTGAGGTTTATGGTTAGGGTGAGGGTTAGGATTAGGTTTAGAATTATTGTTTGGTTTAGAGTTTCGGTTATGCTGAGGGTTAGGGTGAGGGTTAGGGTTAGGGTTAGGGTGAGGTTTAGTGTTTGCATTAGGGTTAGTGTTAGGTTTAGGCTGAGGGTGAGGTTTAGGGTTAGAATTAGGGTTAGAGTGAGGGTTAGGTGGAGGGTTAGGTTTAGGGTTAGTGTTAGGGTTAGGGTTAGGGTGAGATTTAGGGGGAGCATAAGGGTTAGGGATAGGTTTAGGATTAGGGTTAGGGTGAGGGTGAGTGTGTGTGTTAGGGTTAGGTTTAGGTTTAGGCTTAGGTTTAGGCTAAGAGTGAGTTTGAGCTTGAGGGTTAGCGTTAGGGTGTGGGTTAAGCTTAGGGTTAGGGGGAGGGTTATGATGAGTGTTAGGGTTAGGATTAGGGTTAGGGTGAGGGCTATGGTGAGGGTGAGGTTTAAGATTAGGTTTAGGGTGAGTTTTAGGGTTAGGGTTAGGGTTAGGGTTAGGGTGAGTGTGAGATTTAGGGTTAGAGTTAGGGTTAGGATTAGGGTTAAGGTTAGGCAGAGTGTAAGGGTTAGGGTTACAGTTAGGCTTAGGCTTAGTGTTAGGTTAGGCTTAGGCTTAGGCTGAGGGTGAGGGTGAGGTTGAAGTTTAGGGTTAGGGTGAGGTTTAGGGTTAGGGTTATGGTGAGAGTTAGGGTTCTGGTTAAGTTTAGGGTTAGGGTGAGGGTTAGCATAAGGTTTATGGTGATGGTGAGGGTTAGGATTAGGTTTAGTAATAGGGTTTGGATTAGGATGAAGGTTAGTTTAGGATTAGGGTTAGGGTGAGGGCTAGAGTGAGGGTGAGGCTTAGGTTTGGGGTGAGGGTGAGGTTGAGGTTTAGGTTTAGAGTTAGGTTTATGGTGAGGCTGATTATGAGGTTTAGGATTAGGGTTAGTGTTAGAGTTAGAGTTAGGGTGAGGGTTAGGGTTAGGGTGAGGGTAAGGCTTAGGTTTAGGGTTAGGATTAGGGTAAGGTTTAGGGTGAGTGTGAGGGTTAAGGTTATGTTTAAGCTTAGGGTTATGCTGAGGGTGAGGGTGAGGGTTAGTGTTAGGGTGAGTGTTAGGGTTAGGTTTAGTTTGAGAGTTAGGGTTCGGGTTAAGTTTAGGGTTAGCCTGAGGGTTACGGTTATAGTTAGGGTTAGCATGAGGGTTAGGGTTAGGTTGAGGTTTAGAGTTAGGTTTAGGGTTAGGGTGAGGGTTTGGGTTAGGGTTAGGGTGAGGGTTAGGTTGAGGATTAGGGTTAGGTTTAGGGTTGGGGTGAGAGCTAGTGAGAGGGTGAGGGTAAGGTTGAGGTTTTGGATGAGGGTTAGTGTTACAGTGAGGGTGAGGTTTAGGGTTCGGGTGAGGGATAGGGTAAGGTTTAGGCTTAGGTTTAGGCTGAGGGTGAGGATGGGAGTGAGGATTAGGTTTATGGTTAGGGTGAGAGAGGGTTCGGGTTATGTTTTGGGTTTGGGTGAGGGTTAGGGTTAGGATTACTGTGAGTGTGAGGGTTAGGGTTAGGTTGAGGGTTAGGGATAGGTTTAGGGTTAGGGTTTGTGTTAGTGTTAGGTTTAGGGTGAGGGTTAGGAGGAAAATTAGTGTTAGGATTAGGGTTAGGGTTAGGGTGAGGGCTAGGGTGAGGGTTAGGGTTAGTGTCAGGGAGAGGTTTAGGGTCAGGGTTAGCGTTAGAATGAGGGTTTGGATGAGGGTTAAAATTATGGTGAGGGTGAGGGTTAGGGTTACGGTTAGGATTAGGGTTAGGGTTAGGGTTAGGGTTAGGTTTAGGGTTAGGATTAGTGTTATTGTTAGGGTTAGAGTTAAAGTGAGGGTTCGGTGAGGGTTAGGGTTAGGATTAGTATTAGGGTGAGGGTGAGTGTTAGGATTAGGGTTAGGGTTAGGATTAGTGTTATTGTTAGGGTTATGGTTAGAGTCATGCTGAGGGTAAAGGTGAGGGTGAGGGTTACGTTTAGGGTTATGGTGAGGTTAGGCTTAGGGTTAGGATTAGGGTTAGGGTGAGGGTGAGGTTTAAGGTTAGATTTGTGTTAGGGTGAGGGTTAGTTCGTGGGTTAGGGTTAGGGTTAGTGTTAGGGTTAGGGTTATTGTTAGGGTTAAGTTTAGGGTGAGGGTTAGGTTGAGGTTAAGGGTTAGGGTTAGGGTTAGGATTAGGGTAAGGGTGAGGGTGAGTGTGAGGGTTAGAGTTACGGTTAGGTTGAGGCTGACTGTGAGGGTTAGGGTTAGGTTTCGTGTTATAGTTAGGGTTAGGATGAGGGTTAGTTTGAGTGTGAGGGTTAGGATTAGGGTTAAGATTAGTATTAGGATAAGGGTTAGGGTGATTGTGAGGGTTAGGGATAGGGTTAGGTTTAGGCTTAGGGTTAGGCTAAGGGTGAGGATGGGAGTGAGGATTAGGGTTAGGTTTATGGTGAGAGTTAGGGTTCGGGTTATGTTTGGGGTTTGGGTGAGGGCTAGGGTTAGGTTTTCTGTGAGTGTGAGGGTTAGGGTTAGGTTGAGGGTTAGGGATAGGTTTAGGGTTAGGGTGTGGGTTAGTGTTAGGTTTAGGGTGAAGGTTAGGAGGAGAATTAGGGTTAGGATTAGGGTTAGGGTGAGGTCTAGGGTGAGGTTGAGGGTTAGGGTTATGGTTAGGGTGAGGTTTAGGGTTAGGGTTAGGGTTAGAGTGAGGGTTTGGATGAGGGTTAAAATTATGGTGAGGCTGAGGTTTAGGGTTATGGTTAGGATTAGGGTTAGGGTGAGGGTGTATGTTAGGATTAGGTTTATGGTTAGGGTTAGGGTTAGGTTGAGGGTTAGGATTAGTGTTATTGTTAGGGTTAGAGTTAGAGTTAAAGTGAGGGTGAGTGTGAGGGTTAGGGTTAGGGTTAGGCTGAGGTTTAGGGATAGGGGTAGGATTAGGGTGAGGGTGAGGGCGAGGGTAAAGGTTAAATTTAGGGTCAGGGGGAGGGTCAGTTCCTGGTTTAGGGTTAGGGTAAGTGTTAGGGTTAAGGTTAGGGTGAGGGTTAGGTTGAGGTTAAGGGTTAGGTGTAGGGTTAGTGTTAGGGTTAGGGTGAGGTTGAGTGTGAGGGTTAGGTCTAGGGTTAAGCTTAGGCTTAGGGTTAGACTGAGGGTGAGGATGGGGGTGAGGATTATGGTTAGGGTGAGGGAGAGTGTATGTGTTAGGTTTAGGTTTAGGGTTATGTTTAGAGTTAGGCAGAGGTTGAGGTTGAGGGTGAGGTTTAGAGTTAGGGTGAAGGTAAGGTTTAGGTTTAGGGGGAGGGTGATGTTTAGGGTTAGAGTTAGGGTTAGGGTGAGGCTTATGTTGAGGGTTAGGGTTAGGGTTAGTGTTAGGGTTAGACTTAAGGTGAGTATGAGGGTTAGGGTTAGATTTAGGATTAGGCTTAGGCTTAGGCTGAGAGAGAGGTTGAGTTTGAGGGTAAGGGTTAGGGTGAGGGTTAAGTTTAGGGTTTGGGTGAGAGTTAGGGTTCGGGTTAAATTTAGGGTTAGGGTGAGGTTTAGGGTAAGGGTTACTGTGTGGGTGAGGTTTAGGGTTAGGTTGAGTGTTAGGGTTAAGTTTAGGGTTAGTGTGATGGTGATGGTGAGGGTTAGATTTAGTGGTAGGGTGAGGTTTAGGATGAGGTTTAGGGTTAGGATTAGGGTTAGTGTGAGGGCAAGGGTGAGGTTGAGGTTTAGGGTTAGGGTTTTGGTGAGGTATATGGTTAGCCTTATTGTTAGGTTTAGGGTAAGGGTGAGCTTTAGGGTTAGAATTAGTGTTAGGTTAAGGCTGATTGTGAGGGTTAGGGTTAGGGTTCATGTTAGATTTAGGTTTAGGATGAGGGTTAGGGTGAGGGTGTGGCTTAGGCTTAGGGTTAGGATTAGAATTAGGATAAGGGTTAGGGTGATTGTGAGGGTTAGTGTTAGGGTTAGGGTTAGACTTAGGGTTAGGCTGAGGGTGAGGGTGAGGGTTACGGTGAGCGTTTGGATTAGGGTTAGGGTGAGAGTTAGGGTTCCGGTTAAGTTTAGGGTTTGGGTGAGGGTTAGGGTTAGGGTTATGTTGAGCGTGCGGGTTAGGGTTAGGTTGAGGTTTAGGGTTAGGGTGTGGGTTAGTGTTAGGTTGAGGATGAGGGTAGGAGAATTAGGGTTAGGGTGAGGGCTAGGGTGAGGGTGAGGTTTAGGGTTAGGGTTAGGGTTAGGGTTACAGTGAGGGTTTGGGTGAGGGTTAAGATTATGGTGAGGGTGAGGGTTAGGGTTATGGTTAGGATTAGGGTTAGTGTGAGGGTGTGTGTTAGGATTGGGGTTATGGTTAGGGTTAGGGTTAGATTTAGGGTTAGGATTAGTGTTATTGTTAGGGTTTGAGTTAGAGTTAAAGTGAGTGTGAGGGTTATGGTTAGGGTTAGGGTGAGGTTTAGGGATAGGGGTAGGATTAGGGTTAGGGTGAGGGTGAGGATTATGGTTTGATTTAGGGTTAGGGGGAGGGTTATTTCGTGGGTTAGGGTTAGGGTTAGTGTTAGGGTTAAGGTTAGGGTGAGGGTTAAGTTGAGGTTAAGGGTTAGTTGTAGGGTTAGTGTTAGCTTTAAGGTGAGGTTGAGTGTGAGGGTTAGGGCTAGGGTTAAGCTTAGGCTTAGGGTTAGACCGAGGGTGAGGATGGGGATGAGGATTATGGTTAGTGTGAGGGAGAGTGTATGTGTTAGGGTTAGGTTTAGGGTTAGGTTTAGAGTTAGGCTGAGGTTGAGGTTGAGGGTGAGGTTTAGGGTTAGGGTGAAGTTAAGGGTTAGGTTTAGGAGGAGGGTGAGGTTTAGGGTTAGAGTTAGGGTTAGGGTGAGGCTGAGGGTGAGGGTTAGGGTTAGGGTTAGTGTTAGGGTTAGGGTTAAGGTGAGGGTTAGTGTGAGGGTGAGGTTTAGGCTTAGGGTTAGGATTAGGATTAGGGTTAGGCTTAGGGTGAGTGTGAGGGTTAGGTTTAGGGTTAGGATTAGGCTTAGGCTTAGGCTGAGAGTGAGTGTGAATTTGAGGGTTAGGGTTAGGGTGAGGGTTAAGTTTAGGGTTTGGGTGAGAGTTAGGGTTCGAGTTAAATTTAGGGTTAGGGTGAGTTTAGGGTAAGGGTTACTGTGAGGGTGAGGGTTAGGGTTAGGCTTAGTGTTAGGGTTAAGTTTAGCGTTAGTGTGATGGTGAGGGTGAGGGTTAGATTTAGTGTTAGGGTGAGTGTTAGGATGAGGGTTAGTGTTAGGATTAGGGTTAGTGTGAGGGCAAGGGTGAGGTTGAGGTTTAGGGTTAGGGTTTTGGTGAAGTATATGGTTAGCCTTATGGTTAGGTTTAGGGTAAGAGTGAGCTTTAGGGTTAGAGTTAGTGTTAGGTTAAGGCTGATTGTTAGGGTTAGGGTTAGGGTTCATGCTAGATTTAGGTTTAGGCTGAGGGTTAGGGTGAGGATGTGGGTTAGGCTTAGGGTTAGGATTAGGATTAGGATAAGGGTTAGGGTGATTGTGAGGGTTAGTGTTAGGGTTAGGGTTAGAATTAGGGTTAGGCTGAGGGTGAGGGTGAGGGTTACGGTGAGGGTTTGGATTAGGGTTAGGGTGAGAGTTAGGGTTCCGTTTAAGTTTAGGGTTTGGGTGAGGGTTAGGATTAGGGTTATGTTGAGCGTGCTGGTCAGGGTTAGGTTGAGGTTTAGGGTTAGGTTTAGGCTTAGGGAGTGGGTTAGTGTTAGGTTGAGGGTGAGGGTTAGGATGAGAATTAGGGTTAGGATTAGGGTTAGGGTGAGGGATAGGGTGATGGTGAGGTTTAGGGTTAGGGTTAGGGTTACAGTGAGGGTTTGGGTGAGGGTTAAGATTACGGTGAGGGTTAGGGTTATGGTTAGGATTAGGGTTAGTGTGAGGGTGTGTGTTAGGATTCGGGTTATGGTTAGGGTTAGGGTTAGATTTAGGGTTAGGATTAGTGTTATTGTTAGGGTTTGAGTTAGAGTTAAAGTGAGGGTGAGGGTTATGGTTAAGGTTAGGGTGAGGTTTAGGGATAGGGGTAGGATTAGGGTTAGGGTGAGGTGATATTTATGGTTAGATTTAGGGTTAGGGGGAGGGTTATTTCGTGGGTTAGGGTTAGGGTTAGTGTTAGGGTTAAGGTTAGGGTGAGGGTTAGGTTGAGGTTAATGTTTAGGGGTAGGGTTAGGATTAGGGTTAGGGTGAGGGTGAATGTGAGTGTTAGGGATAGGGTTAGGTTTAGGCTTTGGTTTAGGCTGAGGGTGAGGATGGGGGTGAGGATTAGGGTTAGGGTGATGGTTAGGGTTGGGGTTAGGGTGAGGGTTAGGGTTTGTGATTGGGTTAGAGTTAGGTTTAGGGTGAGGGTGAGGTTTAGGGTTAGAGTTAGGTTTAGGGTGAGGGTTAGGTTGAGGGTTAGGGTTAGGATTACTGTTAGGGTTAGGGTTAGGGTGAAAATTTGAGGGAGGGTTAGGGTTAGGGAAAGGTTTAGGATTAGTGTTAGTGTGAGGGTGAGTGTGTGTGTTAGCGTTAGGTTTAGGGTTAGGTTTAGGGTTAGGCTGAGGTTGAGGTTGAGGGTGAGGGTTAGGCTTAGGTTGAGGGTAAGGGTTAGGGTTAGGGGGATGGGGAGGTTTAGGGTTAGAGTTAAGGTTAGGGTGAGGCTGAGGGTGAGGGTTAGGGTTAGGGTTAGGGTTAGGGTTAGGGTTAAGGTGAGGGTTAGTGTGAGGGTGAGGGTTAGGCTTAGGGTTAGGATTAGGATTAGGGTTAGGCTTAGGGTGAGTGTGAGGGTTACAGTTAGGGTTAGGATTAGACTTAGGCTTAGCTGAGGGTGAGGGTGAGTTTGAGGGTTAGGGTTAGGGTGAGGGTTAAGTTTAGGTTTTATGTGAGAGTTAGGGTTCGGGTTAAATTTAGGGTTAGGGTGAGGGTTAAGGTAAGGGTTACGGTGAGGTTGAGGGTGAGGGTTAGGTTGAGCATTAGGTTTAGGTTTAGGGTTAGGGTGATGGTGAGGGTGAGGTTTAGGGTTAGTGTTAGGGTGAGGGTTAGGATGAGGGTTAGGGTTAGAATTAGGGTTAGGGTGAGGGCTAGGTTTAGGGTGAAGTTTAGGGTTAGGGTTGTGGTGAGGTTTAGGGTTAGCGTTATGGTTAGGTTTAGGGTGAGGGTGAGCTTTAGAGTTAGATTTAGGGTTAGGTTGAGGCTGATTGTGGGGGTTAGGGTTAGGGTTCGTGTTAGAGTTAGGTTTAGGATGAGGGTTAGGGTGAGGGTGAGGGTTAGGCTTAGGGTTAGGATTAGGATTAGGATAAGGGTTAGGGTGATTGTGAGGGTTAGGTTTAGGGTTAGGTTTAGGCTTAGGGTTAGGCTGAGGGTGAGGTTCAGGGTTAGGGTGAGGGTTAGGATTAGGGTTATGGTTAGAATTAGGGTTTGTGTTAAGTTTAGGGATTGGATGAGCGTTAGAGTTAGGGTTACGTTGAGTTTGAGGGTGAGGGTTAGGTTGAGGGTTAGGGTTAGGTTTAGGGTTATGGTGTGAATTAGTGTTAGGTTTAGGCTGAGGGTTAAGAGGAGAATTAGGGTTAGGATTAGGGTTAGGGTGAGGTCTAGGTTGAGGGTGAGCGTTAGGGTTAGTGTTAGGGTGAGGTTCAGGGTTAGGTTTAGGGTTAGGGTGACGGTTTGGATGAGGGTAAAGGTTATGGTGAGGGTGAGGGTTAGGGTCATGGTTAGGATTAGAGTTAGGGTGAGGGTGTTTGTTAGGATTAGTGTTATGGTTAGGGTTAGGGTTAGGTTAAGGGTTAGGATTAGTGTTATTGTTAGGTTTAGAGTTAGGGTTAAAGTTAGGGTGAGTGTGAGGGTTATGGTTAGGGTTAGGGTGAGGTTTAGGGTTAGGGGTAGGACTGGGTTAGGGTGAGGGTGAGGTTATGTTTAGATTTAAGGTTAGGGGGAGGGTTAGTTCGTGGGTTAGGGTTAGGGTTTGTGTTAGGGTTAAGGTTGGGGTGAGGGTTAGGTTGAGGTTAAGGGTTAGAGGTAGAGTTAGGTTTAGGATTAGGGTTAGGTTGAGCGTGAGTGTGAGTGTTAGGGTTAGGGTTAGACCTCGGCTTAGGGTTAGGCTGAGGGTGAGTGTGGGCTTGAGGATTATGGTTAGGGTGATGGTTATGTTTAGGGTTAGGGTGAGGGTTAGGATGAGGGTTAGGTTTAGGATTAGGGTAGGGTGAAGGTTAGAGAGAGGGTGAGGTTTAGGGTAAGGGTTAGGCTTAGGCTTAGGGTTAGGCTGAGCTTGAGGTTGAGGGTGAGGGTTAGGGATAGGGTGATGTTTAGGTTTACGGCTAGGGTTAGGGTTAGGATGAGGTTTAGGGTTAGGGGGAGTGTAAGGGTGAGGATGATGGTAAGGGTAAAAGTGAGGTTTAGGCTGAGGGTGAGGTTTAAGATAAGTGTGTGGGTTAGGGTTAAGTTTAGGGTTATGGTAAGGGTTATGGTGAGGGTTAGATTGAGGATTAGGTTTAGGGTTAGGGTGAGGCTTAGTGTGAGGATGACGGTTTGGGTTAGGGTGAAGGTGAAGATTAGAATTAGGGTTAGGGTGAGGGCTAGGGTGAGGGTGAGGTTTAGGGTTAGGGTGAGGTTTAGTGTTTGGGTTAGGGTTAGAGTGAGGGTTAGATTGAGGGTGAGGTTTAGGGTTAGATTTAGGTTTAGTGTTAGTGTTAGGGTCAGAGTGAGGGTTAGCATTAGGGTTATAGTGTGGGTGAGGTTTAGTGTTAGTATTAGGGTTAGGTTGAGGCTGAGTGTGAGGGTTAGTTTCAGGGATAGTTTTAGGGTTAGGGTGAGGTTTGGGGTGAGGGTGAGGTTTAGTGCTAGGGTTAGGATTAGGATTAGGTTTAGGGTTAGGGTGAGTGTGAGGGTTAGGTTTAGGGTTAGGGTTATCTTTAGGTTTAGGCTGAAGGTGAGGGTGAGGGTTAGGTTTAGGGTGAGCTTAGGGTTAGGGTGAGGGTGAGGTTTAGTGTTAGATTTAGGGTTAGGGTGATGGTGAGGTTTAGGGGTAGAGTTAGGTTTAGGGTGAGGGTGCGTGTGAGGGTTAGGATTAGGGTTAATGTTAAGCATAGGTTTAGGGTGAGGGTGAGGGTGAGTCTTAGGGTTAATGTTAGGATGAGGTTTAGGTTTAGGGTTAAGGTTAGAATTAGTGTTAGGGTGAGAGTGAGATTTGGGGTTAGAGTTAGGGTTAGGGTTAGGAATAGGGTTAGGTTGAGAGTTAGGTTTAGGGTTAGGCTTAGGCTTAGGCTTAGTCTGAGCATGAGGGTGAGGGTTAGGGTTAAGTTTAGGGTGATGGTTCGGGTTAGGTTTAGTGTTATTGATAGGGTTAGGATTAGAGTTACGGTGAGGGTGAGGGTGCGGGTGAGGGTTAGGTTTAGGGTTAGGGTGGGGTTTATGGGTAAGGTTAGGGTTAGGGTTAGGGTTAGGATTATGGTTAGGGTGAGGTCTAGGGTGAGGTTGAGGGTTAGGGTTAGGTTTAGGCTTAGGCGTAGGGTTAGTCTGAGGGTGAGGTTGAGGGTGAAGAATAGGGTTAGAGTGATGGTTAGGGTTATGGTTAGGGTGAGAGTAAGGATTAGGGTTAGTATTAAGGTGAGGGTTAGATTGTGGGTGATGGTAAGCATAAAGGTCAGGATTAGGCTGAGGCTTAGGGTTAAGATAAGGTTGAGGGTAAGTGTTAGGATGAGGGTTAGGTTTAGGGTGATTGTTATGGTTAGGGTGAGGGTAAGAGTTAGGGTTACGGTTATTGTTAGGGTTAGGATTAGGGTTACCCTTACAGTGAGGGTGAGGGTAAGGGTTAGGTTTATTGTGAGGTTTAGGGTTAGGGTTATGGTTAGAGTTTGAGTTAGGTTTAGGATTAGGGTTAGGGTGAAGGCTAGGGTGAGGGTGAGGGTTAGGGTTAGGGTTAGAATTAACATTAGGGTGAGGGTGAGTGTGTGTGTTAGGTTTAGGTTTAGGGTTAGGCTTAGGGTTAGCTAAGGGTGAGGTTGAGGATGAGGGTTAGGGTTAGGGTGAGGTTTAGGGTTAGGGTTAGGTTGAGGGTGAGTGTGTGGGTTAGTGTTAGGTTTAGGGTTAGGCTTAGGGTTAGACTAAGGGTGAGGTTAGGGGTGAGGTTTAGGGTTAGGTTGAGGGTTAGGTTTAGGGTTAGGGTGAGGGTTAGGATGAGGGTTAAGGTTCGGATTAGGGTTAGGGTGACGGCTAGGGTGCGGGTGAGTTTTAGGGTTAGTGTGAGGGATAGGGTGAGGGTCAGGTTTAGGGTTAGAGTTAGGGTTAGGGTGAGGTATAGGGTGAGGTTTAAGGTTAGGATTAGTGTTAGGGTTAGGGTGAGGGTGAGGGTTAGGGTTAGGATGAGGTTTAGGTTTAGGGTGAGAGTTAGGGTTAGGGTTACGGTGAGGGTTAGGATGAGGGTTAAGGTTCGGATTAGGGTTAGGGTGACGGCTAGGGTGCGGGTGAGTTTTAGGGTTAGTGTGAGGGATAGGGTGAGGGTCAGGTTTAGGGTTAGAGTTAGGGTTAGGGTGAGGTATAGGGTGAGGTTTAAGGTTAGGATTAGTGTTAGGGTTAGGGTGAGGGTGAGGGTTAGGGTTAGGATGAGGTTTAGGTTTAGGGTGAGAGTTAGGGTTAGGGTTACGTTGGGGTCAGGGTTAGGGTTAGGTTGAGGGTTAGAATTAGGTTTAGGTTTAGGTTGAGGGTTAGGGTTAGGGCGAGGTTTTGGATGAGGTTTAAGGTTACAATTAGGTTTAGGGTGAGTGCTAGTGTGAGGTTGAAGGTTATTGTTAGGGTTATGTTGAGGTTTAGGGTTAGGGTTAGGGTTAGTGTTATGGTGAGGGTGAATGTTAGGTAAGGGTGAGTGTTAGGGTTAGGGTTAGGGTGAGGGTGAGGGTAGGATTAGGGTTAGGGTTAGAGTTAGAGTGAGGGTGAGGTTGAGGGTAAGGAATAGGTTTAGGTTGAGGTTTAGGGTTAGGGTTAGGGTTAGGATGAGGGTGACGTTTAGGGTTAGAGTTACGGTTAGGGGGAGGTTCAGGGTGAGCATTAGGGTTAGGGTTAGGGTTAGGGTTAGGGTGAGTGTTAGACTGAGGTTTAATTTTAGGGTTTGGGTTAGGTTTAGGATTAGGTTTACAGTGAGGGTGAGTGTGAGGGTTAAGATTAGGGTTCGGCTTAGGGTTAGGGATAGGCTGAGGATATGGGTGGGGATGAGGATTAGGTTTAGAAAGATGGTTAAGTTTATGGTTAGGTTAAGTGTTAGGATGAGGTTTAGGGTTAGGGTGAGGGTGAGGGTTGGGGTTAGGCCAAGGCTTAGGCTTAGGTTTAGGCTGAGGCTGAGGTTGAGTGTGAGGGTTAGGGTTAGGGTGATGGTTGGGGTTACCGTTAGGGTGAGGGTTAGGATGAGGACTAGTTTTAGGCTGAGGGTTAGTATGAGGGTGATGGTAAGGGTAAAGGTGAGTGTTAGGATGAGGGTGAGGTTAACGGTAAGGGTGAGTGTTATTGTTATGGTGAGGGTGAGCATTAGATTGAGGATTACTGTTAGGGTTAGTGTGAGTTTTAGGGTGAGGATGAGGGTTAGGGTTAGGTTGAGGGCTAGGTTGAGGTTGAGGGTTAGGGTTAGTGTGAGGTTTAGGGTTAGGGTGATGGTTAGGGTTAGTGTGAGGGTTAGTGTTAGCGTGAGTGTTACTGTTAGGGTGAGGGTAAATGTTAGGATGAGGGTTAGGTTTAGGGTGAGGGTTAGGGTTGCCGTGAAGGTTATGCTTAGGATGAGGGTTAGTGTTAGTGTTAGGGTTATTGTTAAGGTTAGGGTTAGGGTTACGGTTACGGTGAGGGTGAGGGTGAGGGTGAGGGTGAGGGTTAGGGTTAGGATGAGGTTTAGGTTTAGGGTTAGGTTTAGAATTAGGGTTAGGGTGAGGGTGAGGTTTAGGGTTAGAGTTAGGTTTAGTGTTATTGTTGGGGTTAGGGTGATGTTTAGGGTTAGTGTTAGGCTTAGGCTTAGGCTTAGGCTTAGGCCGAGCATAAGGTTGATGGTTATGGTTAGGGTTAATGTGGGGTTTAAGGTTAGGTTTAGGGTGAGTGTGAGGTTGAGGGTTACATATAGGGTTAGGGAGAGGGTTAGGGTGAGGTTTAGGGTTAGTGGTAGGGTGAGGGTAAGTGTTAGGGTGAGGGTTAGGTATAGGGTTAAGGTTATTCTTATTGTTAGGTTTAGGGTTGCGGTTACGGTGAGGGTGAGGATGAGGGTGAGGGTTAGGGTTAGAGTGAGGTTTAGGGTTTGGGTTAATGTTAGAGTTGGGTTTAGGGTCAGGGTGAGTTTTAGGTTAGAGTTAGGATTAAAGTGAGGGTTAGGTTGAGGGTTAGGGTTAGTGTTCCTTTTAAGGTTAGGGTTAGGGTGAGAGTTAAGGGGAGGGTTAGAGTTAGAGTTAGGGTTAGGATTAGAGTTAGGGTGAGGGTGAGGGTTATGGTTAAAGTGAGTGTTGGGTTTAGGATTAGAGTGAGGGTTAGGGTGAGGGTTAGGCTTAGGCTTAGGGTTTGGTTATGGGCTAGGTTGAGGGTGAGTGTTAGGGTTAGGGTTAGAGTGAGGGTTAGGGTGAGGGTTACTCTTATTTTTAGGGTTAGGGTTAGGATTAGGTTTAATATTAGGCAAGGGGTGAGGGTGAGGGTGAGGGTTAGGGTTAGGGTGAGGGTGAGGTTTAGGTTTAGAATTAGTGTTAGGTTGAGGGTTAGTGTGAGGGTTAGTGTTAGGGTAAGTGTTACGGTTAGGTTTAGGGTTAGGGTGAGGGTCAGGGTCTGGGTTAATCTTTGGCTTAGGCTTAGGCTTAGGCTGAGCATGAGGGTGAGAGCGAGGTTTAGGTTTAGCATTAGTGTTAGGATGAGGGTTAGAGTGAGGGTGAGGGTTACGGTTAGCATTAGGGTGAGGTTTAGGGTTAGGTTCAGTGTTAACATTATGGTGAGGTTGAGAGTTAGGGTTAGGGTTAGGGTTAGGGTGAGGGTGAGGGTTAGTATTAGGGATAGGGTTAGAGTTACAGTGAGGGTGAGGGTGATGGTGAGGTTTAGGATCAGGGTTAGGGTGAGGTTTAGGTTTAGGGTTATGGTTAGGGTGAGGGTGTGGTTTAGGGTTAGAGTTACAGTGAGGGTGAGGGTGATGGTGAGGTTTAGGATCAGGGTTAGGGTGAGGTTTAGGTTTAGGGTTATGGTTAGAGTGAGGGTGTGGTTTAGGGTTAGAGATACTGTTAGGGGGACATTTAGGGTGAGGGTTAGGGTTAGCGTTAGTGTTAGGGTTAGGGTTATGGTGAGGGTTAGGTTGAGGTATAATGCTAGGATTAGTGTTTGTTTTAGGATAAGTTTTAGAGTGAGGGTGAGTGTGAGGGTTAGGATTAGGGTTCGGCTTAGGCTTAGGGTTAGGCTGAGGGTATGGGTGTTGATGAGGATTAGGTTTAGAAAGATGGTTAGGGTTATGGTTAGGTTAAGGGTTAGGATGAGGGTTAGGGTTAGGATTAGGGTTAGGGTGAGGGCTAGGGTGAGGGTGAGGGTTAGGGTTAGGGTTAGGCTTAGGCTTAGGGTTAGGTTGAGGCTGAGGGTGAGGGTGTGGATTAGGATTAGGGTGATGGTTGGGGTTACCATTAGGGTGAGGGATAGGATGAGGATTAGATTTATGGTGAGGGTGAGTTTGAGGGTCACGGTAAGGGTAAAGGTGAGGGTTAGGCTGAGCGTTTGGGTTAGGGTAACGGTGAGGGCTAGGGTTAGGGTGAGGTTGAGGGTTAGATTGAGGGTTAGAGTTATGGTTATTGTGAGTTTTAGGGTGAGGATGAGGGTTAGAGTTTGGTTGAGGGCTAGGTTCAGGGTGAGTTTTAGTGTTAGGGTGAGGTTTTGGGTTATTGTGAGGGTTAGGTTTAGTGTAAGGTTTAGTGTTAGGGTTAGGGTTAGTGTTAGGATGAGGGTATGTGTTAGGGTGAGGGTTAGGGTTAGGGTGAAGTTTATGGTTAGTATGAGGTTTAGGGTTAGTGTTAGTGTTATTGTTAGGTTTAGGGTTAGGGTTACAGTTACGGTGAGGGTGAGGGTGAGGGTGAGGTTTAGGATGAGGCTTAGGTTTAGGATTAGGGTTAGTGTTAGGGTTAGTTTGAGGGTGAGGTTTAGGTTTAGAGTTAGGTTTTGTGTTAGTGTTGGGGTTATGGTGAGTGTTAGGGTTAGGGTTAAGTTTAGGCTTAGGCTTAGGCTGAGCATGAGGGTGAGGTTTAGGGTTAGGGTTAGGGTGGGGTTTAGGGTTAGGGTTAGGGTGAGTGTGAGGGTGAGGTTGAGGGTTAGATATAACTTTAAGGGGGGGGGGGTTAGGTTGACGGTTAAGTTTAGGGTTATTTTTAGGGTTAGGGTGAGGGTCTGGGTTAGGTTGAATTTAGGGTTAGGGTTAGGGCTTGGGTTAGTGTGAGGGTTAGTGTTAGGGTGAGGGTTAGTGTTAGGGTGAGGGTAGGTGATAGGGTGATGGTTTGGGTTAGGGTGAGGGTTATGGGGAGGGTGAGGGTTCGGAACAGGTTAAGGGTTATTGTTAGGTTTAGGTTTAGGGTTATGGTTACGGTGAGGGTGAGGATGAGTGTTAGGGTTAGGGTTAGGGTGAGGTTTAGGGTTTGGGTTAGGGTTACAGTTAGGGTTAGCATGTTGGTGAGGTTTAGGTTTAGAGTTAGGGTTAGGGTGACGGTTAAGTTGAGGGTTAGGGTTAGTGTTCGTGTTAAGGTTAGGGTTAGGGTGAGAGTTAGGGGAAGGTTTATGGTTAGGGTTCGGATTAGTGTTAGGTTGAGGGTGAGTGTGTGTTAGGGATAGGTTTAGGGTTAGGCTTAGCGATAGGCTGAGGGTGAGGGTGAGGTTTAGGGTTAGGGTGAGGTTTAGGGTTAGGGTTATGGTGAGGTTTAGTGTTAGTGTTAGGGTTAGAGTTAGGGTTAGGGTGAGGTTGAGGATTAGGGGTAGATTTAGGTTTAGTTTGACGTTTAGGGTTAGGATTAGGGTTAGGGTGAGGGCTAGGGTGAGGATTATGGTGAGGGTTAGTTTTAGGAGTAGTGTTAGGTTTAGGATTAGGTTTAGGGTAGAGTGAGTGTGAAGGTTAGGGTTAAGGTTAGGGTTGGGCTTAGGGTTAGGGTGAGTGTTCAGGTTAGAGTTTAGGTTACGGTGGGGGTGATGCTGATAATGAGGGTTAGGTTTAGGGTTAGGGTTAGGTTTAGGGTTAGGGTTAGTGTTAGGGTTAGGGTTTCGTTGAGGTTAGTCTGAGGGTTACGGTTAGGCTTAGGGTTAGGCTGAGGCTGAGGGTGGGTGTGAGGATTAGGGTTAAAGTGATGGTTAGGGTTAGGGTTAGTGTTAGGGTTAGGGTTAGGGTTAGAGTTATGGTGAGGTTGAGGGTGCCGTTGAGGTTTAGGGTTAGGGTTAGGGTTAGGGTTAGGCTGAGCGTGAGGTTTAGGGTTAGATATAGGCTTAGGGTTAGGGTGAAGTTTAGGGTTAGGGTTAGGGTTAGTGTGAGGGTTAGTGTTAGGGTTAGGGCTAGTTTTAGGGTGAGGGTAAGGGTTAGTGTGAGGTTTTGGGTTAGGGTGAGCATTATGGTTAGGGAGAGGGTTAGGATTAGTGTTAGGGTTATTGTTAGGGTCAGGTTTAGTTTTAGGCTGAGGTTGAGGGTGAGGGTTAGTTTTATGATGAAGTTTAGTGTTTGGGTTAGGGTTAGAGTTAGGTTTAGGGTGATGGTGAGGTTTAGGGTTTGAGTTAGGGTTAGGGTGAGGGTTAGGTTGAGGGTTAGGGGTAGTGTTAGTGTTAGGGTCAGGGTTAGGGTGAGAATTAGGGGGAGGGTAAGGTTTAGGGTTAGGATTAGTGTAAAGGTGCGGGTGAATATTTGTGTTAGGGTTAGGTTTAGGTTTAGGCTTAGGGTTAGGCTGAGGGTGAGGGTTAGCATTAGGGTGAGGGTTAGGGTTAGGGATAGTGGGAGGGTTAGGATGAGGGTTAGGGTTAGGATTAGGGTTAGGGTGAGTGCTAGGGTGAGGGTGAGGATTAGGGTTAGGGTAGGGGGGAGGTTTAGGTTTAGGGTGAGGGTTAGGGTGAGGGTGGGGTTTAGGGTTACAATTATGTTTAGGATTAGAGTGAGGGTGAGGGTTAGTGTTAGGGTTAGGGTTCAGGTGAGGGTTAGGGTGAGGGTCAGGGTTAGGTTTAGGGTTAGGATTAAGATTAAGGTTAGGTTAGAGTGAGGTTTAGTGTTAGGATTAGGATTAGGGTGAGGGCTAGGGTGAGGGTGAGGTTTAGGGTTAGGGTTTGGGTGATGTTTAGGGTTAGGGTTAGGGTTAGGGTGGGGGAGGGGGAGGTTTAAGGTTAGAGTGAGGGTTAGAGTGAGGCTAAGGGTGAGGGTTAGGGTTAGGGTTAGTGTTAGAGTTAGGTTTAGGGTGAGGAAGAGGGTTAGGCTTAGGGTTAGGATTAGGATTAGGGTGAGGTTTAGGGTGAGTGTGAGGGTTAGGGTTAAGGTGAGGATAAGCTTTAGGGTGTGGGTTAGGGTTAGGGTGAAGGATATGGTTAGGATGAGGTATAGGGTTAGGGTTAGGGTTATTGTAAGGGTTAGGGTTAGGGTTATGGTTAATGTGAGGGTGAGGGTGAGGGTTAGGATTAGGGTTAGGGTCAGGTTTAGGTTTAGGGTTAGGGTTAGGGTTAGGTTTAGGTTTAGGTTTAGGGTTAGGTTGAGGGTGAGGGTTAGGGTTATTGTTAGGGTTATGGTTTGGGTTAAGTTTGCTGTGAATGTGAGGCTGAGGTTGAGGGTTATGTTTAGGGTTAGGGTGAGGTTTAGGGTGAGGGTGAGGGTTAGTGTTAAGGTTAGGATTAGGTCTAGGGTTAAGGTGACTGTGAGTGTGAGGGTTAAGGTTAGGGTTCAGGTTAGGATTAGAGTTAGGCTGAGGGGTTAGGGTTCAGTTGAGGTTTGGGGTTAGGGTTAGAGTGAGAGTTAGGGTGAGGGTTAGGCTTATGCTTAGGTTTAGGGTGTGGGCTAGGGTGAGGTTTAGGGGTAGGTGTAGGATTAGGATTAGGGTGAGGGTTAGGGTTATTGTTAGTGTTATGGTTTGGGTTATGTTTGCTTTGAATGTGAGGCTGAGGTTGAGGGTTATGATTATGGTTATGGTTAGGGTTAGTGTTAGGGTAATGGTGAGGGTTAGGGTTAGGGTGAGGGTAAGGGTTAGATTGATGATTAGTGTTAGGGTTAGTGTGAGGTTTAGGGTGAGGGTTAGTGCTATGGTTAGGATTAGGGTTAGGGTGAGGGTGTGTGGTAGGATTAGGTTTAGGGTTAGGGTTAGGGTTAGGTTTAGGTTTAGGGTTAGTGTTATTGTTAGGGTTCGAGTTAGAGTTAAAGTGAGGCTGAAGGTGAGGGTGAGGTTTAGGGCTAGGGTTAGAGTGAGGGTTAGGATAAGTTTTAGGGTTAGGATTAGGGTTAGCATGAGGGCTAGGCTGAGGGTTAATGTGAAGCATAGGTTTAGGGATAGGTTTAGGTTTAGGATTATGGTAATGGTGAGGGTGAGTGTGAGGGTTAGGTTTAGGGTTAGGTTTAGGTTTAGGGTGAGGGTTAGGGTTAGGGTTTGGGTAAGGGTGAGGGTGAAGCTGAGGATTAGGTTTTGGTTCAGGGTTAGGGTTTGGGTTAGGGTTAGGGTTAAGGTGATGGTTAGGGTTAGGGTTTGGTTTAGGCTTAGGGTTAGGCTGAGGGTGAGGGTGTGGGTGAGGATTAGGGTTTGAGTTAGGGTGAAGGTGAGGGTGAGGATTAGGGTGAGTTTTAGTGTTAGGGTTAGGTTTAGAGTTACTGTGAGTGTGTTGGTTAGGGTTAGGTGTAGGTATAGGGTTATTGTTAGATTTAGGGTTAGAGTTAAGTTGAGAGTAAGGGTGAGGGTGAGGATTCGGTTTAGTGTTAGGGTGAGGTTTAGGTTTAGGGTTAGGGTGAGTGTGAGGGTTAAGGTTAGGGTTAGTGTGAGGTTTAGGATGAGGTTTAGGGTTAGGATTAGGGTCAATTTGAGGGCTAGGGTGTGGGTTAGGGTGAGGGTTAGGTTTAGGGATAGGTTTAGGTTTAGGATTAGGTTTCGGGTGAGGGTGAGTGTGAGGGTTAGGGTTAGGCTTAGGCTTAGGGTTAGGGTGAGGGTTAGGATTATTGTTTGGGTTACGGTGACATTGAAGTTGATGATTAGGGTTATGGTTAGGGCAAGGGTTAGGTTTAGGTTTGGGGTTAGGGTTAGTGTTTCGGTTAGGGTTAGGGTTAAGGTTAGGGTTTGGGTTACGATGAGGGTTAGGGTTAGTGTTAGGGTTAGGCTTAGGGTTAGGTTGAGGGTGAGGTTGGGGTTCAGGATTAGGTAAGGGTTAGGGTTAGGGTTAGGGTTAGTGTTAGGGTTAGGTTGAGTGTGGGTTTAGGCTTATGGTTTGGATTAGGATTAGGGTTAGTCTTAGGGTGAGTGTGAGGGTTAGGTTTAAGGTTAGGATTAGGCTTAGGCTTATGCTGAGGCTGAGGGTGGTGGTGAGGATTAGGGTTAGGGTGAGGGTTAGGATTAGGTTTAGGGTGAGCGTTAGGGTTCGGGTTAAATTTAGGGTTATGGTGAGGGTTAGGGTAAGGGTTATGGTGAGGGTGAGGTTTAAAGTTAGATTGAGAGTTTGGGTTAGGCTTAGGGTGATGGTAAGGATGAGGGTTAGGGTTAGTGATAGGATGAGGTTTAGGATGAGGCTTAGGTTTGGGATTATTGTTAGGGTGAGGGCTAGGGGGAGGGTGAGCTTTAGGGTTAGGGTTTTGGTGAGTTTTAGGGTTAGGGTTATGGTTAGGTTTAGGGTGAGGGTGAGGTTTAGGGTTTGATTTAGGGTTAGGTTGAAGCTGATTTTGAGGGTTAGGGTCAGGGTTAGTGTTAGGTTTAGGGTGAGGGTTAGGAGGAGAATTAGGGTTAAGATTAGGGTTAGGGTGAAGTTTTGGATGAGGGTTAAGGTTATGGTGAGGGTGAGGGTTAGGGTAATGTTTAGGATTAGGGTTAGGGTGAGGGTGTGTTTTAGGAATAGGGTTAGGGTTAGGCTTAGGGTTAGATTTAGGTTTACGATTAGTGTTATTGTTAGGGTTAGAGTTAGAGTTAAATTGAGGGTGAGGGTGAGGGTGAGGCTTAGGGTTAGTGTTAGGGTGAGGTTTAGGGTTAGGGTTAGGATTAGTGTTAGGGTGAGTGTCAGGTTTATGGTTATATTTAGAGTTGGGGGAGGGTTAGTTCGTGGGTTAGGGTTAGGGTTAGTGTTAGCGTTAAGGTTACGGTGAGGATTAGGTTGACGTTAAGGGTTAGGGGTAGTTTTAGGTTTATGATTAGTGTTAGGGTGAGGGTGAGGGTTAGGGTTATTTTTAGGCTTAGGTTTTGGGTTACAGTTACGGTGACAGTGAGGGTGAGGGTTAAGATTAGCTATAGAGTTAGGGTTAGGTTGAGGCTTATGTTGAGGGTTAGGGTTAGGGTGAGGGTTAGGTTTAGGGTTAGGCTGAGTGTTAGCATAAGTTTTAGGCTTAGGATTAGGGTTAGGGTGAGGGCTAGGCTTAAGGTTAATGTGAGGGTTAGGTTTAGGGATAGGGTTAGGTTGATGATTAGGTTTAGGTTGTGTGTAAGTGTGAGGGTTAGATTTAGTGTTTGGGTTAGGGTGAGGGGGAGGCTGAGGATTAGTGTTTGGTTAAGGGTTAGGGTTAGGGTTAGTCTTAGGTTTAAGGTGATGGTTAGGGTTAGGTTTAGAGTTAGGCTTAGGGTCAAGCTGAGGGTGAGGGTGTTGGTTAGGGTTAGGGTTTGGGTTAGGGTAAGGGTGAGGCTGAGGATTAGGGTTACTTTTAGGGTTAGGGTTAGGGTTAGGCTTAGGCTTGGGCTTAGGGTTAGCGTGAGGTTCAGGTTTAGATATAGGTTTAGCAGGAGGGCTAGGGTAAGGGTTAGGAATAGGGTTAGTGTTAGGGTTAGGGTGAGGGTGAGGTTTAGGTTGAGGTTTAGGTTTAAGGTTAGGGTTAGTGTGAGGGTTAGTGTTAGTGTTAGGGTTAGTGTTAGGGTGAGGGTAAGTTTAAGGGTGAGGGTTTGGTTTTGGCTGAGGGTTATGGTTAGGGTGAGGGTTAGGATTAGATTTAGGGTTATTGTTAGGGTTAGGTTTAGGGTTACGATTACTGTGAGGGTGAGTGTGAGGGTTGGGGTTAGGGTTAGGGTGAGGTTTAGTGTTTGGGTTAGGGTTAGAGTGAGGGTTAGGGTGAGGGTGAGATTTAGGGATAGAGTTAGGGTTAGGGTGAGTTTAGGTTGAGGTTTAGGGTTGGGGTTAGTGTTAGGGTTAGGGTGAGAGTTGGGGGGGTTAGGGTTAGGGTTATGTTTAGGGTTAGCATTAGAGTTAGTGTGTGGGTGCGGTTCAGTTTTAGAATTAGGGTTAGGGTGAGGCTTAATGTGAGGGTTAGTTTTAGGTTTATGTTACGGTTACGGTGAGTGGTAGGGTGAGGATGAGGGTTAGGGCTAGGGTTAGGATTAGGATTAGGATTAGGGTTAGGATGAGTGTGAGTGTTAGGGTTAGGGTTAGGGTTAGCCTTAGGTTTAGGCTGAGCCTGAGGGTGAGGGTGAGGGTTAGGTTTAGTGTGAGGGTTAGCTTTAGGGTTAGGGTGAGGTTTAGTGTTAGGTTTAGGGTTAGGGTGATGGTGAGGTTTAGGGGTAGAGTTAGGTTTAGGGTGAGGGTGAGTGTGAGGGTTAGGGTTAGGGTTAATTTTAGGCTTAGGTTTCGGCTGAGGCTGAGGGTGAGTGTTAGGTTAGGGTTAGGATGAGGTTTAGGTTTAGGGTTAGGTTTAGAATTAGTGTTAGGGTGAGAGTGAGGTTTAGGGTTAGAGTTAGGGTTAGTGTAAGGTTGAGGGTTAGGGTGAGGGTTAGGGTTAGGCTTAGGCTTAGGCTTAGGCTTAGTCCGAGCATGAGGGTGAGGGTTAGGGTTAAGGTTAGGGTGATGGTTCGGGTTAGGGTTAGTGTTATTGATAGGGTTAGGGTTAGAGTTACGGTGAGGATGATGGTGTGGGTGAGGGTTAGGTTTAGGGTTAGGGTGAGGGTTAGAGTTAGGACTATGGTTAGGGTGAGGGCTAGGGTGAGGTTGAGGATTAGGTTTAGGTTTAGGCTTATTCTTAGGGTTAGTCTGAGGGTGAGGTTGAGGGTCAGGGATAGGTTTAGGGTGATGGTTAGGGTTACGATTAGGGTGAGGGTAAGGATGAGGGGTAGAGTTAGGGTGAGGGTTAGAGTAAGGGTGATGGTAAGTGTAAAGATGATGATTAGGCTGAGGCCGAGGTTTAAGTTAAGGGTAAGGGTTAGCTTTAGCGTGAGGGTTAGCGTAAGGGTTACAGTTATTGTTACGGTTAGGGTTAGGGTTACCCTTACAGTGAGGGTGAGAGTTAGGGTTAGGTTTAGGGTGAGGTTTAGGGTTAGGGTTATGGTTAGAGTTTGGGTAGGGTTTAGGATTATTGTTAGGGTGAAGGATAGGGTGAAGGTGAGTTTTAGGGTTAGGGTTAGGGTTAGGGTTAGGATTAGGGTTATGGTGAGGGTGAGTGTGTGGGTTAGGGTTAGGGTTAGGGTTAGGCTTTTGGTTAGGCTCAGGGTGAGGTTGAGGGTGAGGGTTAGGGTTAGGGTGAGGGTTAGGATTAGGGTTAGGTTGAGGGTGAGTGTGTGGGTTAGGGTGAGGTTTAGGATTAGGCTTAGGGTTAGGCTAAGGGTGAAGTTAAGAGTGAGGGTTAGAGTTAGGGTGAGGGTTAGGTTTAAAGTTAGGGTGTGGGTTAGGATGAGGGTTAAGGTTAGGATTAGGGTTAGGGTGAAAACTAGAGTTAGAGTTAGGCGTAGGGTTAGGGTGAGGGTTAGGGTTATTGTTTGGGTTAGGGTGACGATGAGGGTGAGGATTAGGGTTAGGGTTAGGGCAATGGTTAGGCTTAAGTTTGGGGTTAGGTTTAGTACTTCGATTAGGGTTAGGTTTATGGTTAGGGATTGGGTCACAGTGAGTGTTAGGGTTAGTGTTATGGTTAGGGTTAGGGTTAGGCTGAGGGTGAGGTTGGGGGTGAGTTTTAGGTAAGGGTTAGGGTTAGGGTTAGGGTTAGAGTTATGGTTAGGGTTTTTGTTAGTGTTATGGTATGGTTAGGGTTAAGTTTGCGGGAAGTGTGAGGCTCAGGGTTTGGGTTATGTTTATGGTTAGGGTTAGGGTTAGGTTTAGGATTATTGTGAGTCTTATTTTTAAGGTTTGGTTTAGAGTTACAGTGAGGTTGAGGTTGAGGGTGAGGGTGAGGTTGAGGGTAGCGTGAGGTTTATGGTGAGGTTTATGGTTAGAGTTAGGGTAGGGTGAGGGTAAGTTTTAGGGTTAGTGTTAGGGGTAGGTGGAGGGTTAGGGTGAGGGTTAGTGTTAGGTTTAGTATTAGGGTTTGGGTGAGGGTGAGGGTTAGGTTGACGTTTAGGGATAGGGTTAGTGTTAGGGTGAGCGTTAGGGTTAGAGTTAGTGTTATTGTTAGTGTTAGGGTTAGAGTTACAGTGAGGGTGAGGGTGAGGGGGAGGGTTAGTGTTAGGTTTAGGGTGAGGTTTAGGGTTAGGGTTAGGATTAGGGTTAGGGTGAGGGTGAGGTTTAGGCTTAGATTTAGGGTTAGAGGGAGGGTTAGTTCATGTTTTAGGATTAGGGTTAGTGTTAGGGTTAAGGTTAGGGTGAGGGTTAGTTTGAGGTTAAGGGTTAGGTTTAGGGTTAGGGTTAGGATTAGGGTTAGGGTGAGGGTGAGTGTGAGGGTTAGGCTTAGGCTTAGGCTTAGGGTTAGGCTGAGGGTGAGGTTGATGGTGAAGTTTAAGGTTAGGGTGATATTTTGGTTTACGGTTAGGGTGAGGGTTAGGATGAGGTTTAGGTTTAGGGGGAGGGTTAGGGTGAGGATGATGGTAAGGGTAAAAGTGAGGTTTAGGCTGAGGCTGAGGGTTAAAATAAGGGTGAGTGTTAGAGTTAGGTTTAAGGTTAGGGTAAGGTTTAGGGTTAGGGTTATGGTGAGGTTTAAATTGAGGATTAGGGTTAGGGTTAGTGTGAGGTTTAGGGTGAGGATGAGGGTTAGGGTTAGGGTGACCATGAAGGTTAGAATTAGTGTTAGGGTGAGGGCTAGGGTGAGGTTGAGGGTTAGGGTTAGTGTGCGGGTGAGTGTTAGGTTTAGGGTTAGTGTTAGGGTGAGCGGAAGTGTTATGTTGAGGGTTATGTTTAGGGTGAGGGTTATGGTTAGGGTGAGGTTTAGGTTTAGGGTTAGGGTGAAGGTGAGGGTGAGGTTTAGGTTTAGATTTAGGGTTAGGGGGAGAGTTAGGGTGAGGTTTAGTGTTAGGGTTAGTGTTAGGGTTAGGGTGAAGTTTAGGTTGAATTTTAGGGTTAGGGTTACGGTTAGGTTTAGTGTGAGGTTTAGTGTTAGGGTTAGTGTTAAGGTGAGGGTAAGTGTTAGGGTGAGGTTTTGGGTTAGGGTGAGGGTTATGGTTAGGGTGAGGTTTAAGATTAGGGTTAGAATTATTGTTAGGGTTAGGTTTAGGTTTTCTGTTATGGTGAGGGTGAGGGTTAAGGTTAGGGTCAGGTTGAGGTTTAGTGTTTGGGTTAGGTTTATTGTTAGGTTTAGGCTGAGGGTGAGGTTTAGGGTAAGAGATAGGGTTAGAATGAGGGTTAGGTTGAAAGTTAGGGTTAGGGTTAGTGTTAGGGTTAGGGATAGGGTGAGATTTAGGGGGAGCGTTTGGGTTAGGGATAGGTTTAGGATTAGGGTTAGGGTGAGGGTGTGTGTGTGTTTTAGGGTTAGGTTTAGGGTTAAGCTTAGGGTTATGCTGAGGGTGAGGTTGAGAGTGAGTTTTAGGGTTAGGGTGAGAGTTATGGTTAAGGTTAGGGGGAAGGTTAGGATGAGGGTTAGGGTTAAGATTAGGGTTAGAGTGAGGGCTAGGGTTAGGGTGAGGTTTAGGATTAGGTTTAGGGTGAGGTTTAGGGTTAGGTTTAGGGTTAGAGTTAGGGTGAGGTTGAGATTTAGGGTTAGAGTTAGGGTTAGGATGAGGCTGAGGGTGAGGGTTAGGGTTAGGGTTAGGGTTAAGGTGAGAGTTAAGGTGAGGGTGAGCCTTAGGGTTAGGTTTAGGATTAGGATTAGGCTTAACGTGAGGCTGAGTGTAAAGGTTAGGGTTACAGTTACTGTTAGGCTTATTCTTAGGCTGAGGGTGAGGTTGAAGTTGAGGGTTAGGGTTAGGGTGAGGGTTAGGGTTAGGGTTAGTGTGAGAGATAGGGTTCAGTTAAAGTTTAGGGTCAGGGTGAGGTTTAAGGTAAGGTTTACCCTGAGGGTGAGGGTTAGGCTTAGGTTTATTGTTAGAGTGAGGGTTAGGATGAAGGTTAGGGTTAGGATTAGGGTTAGGGTAAGTGCTAGGGTGAGGGTGAGGTTTAGGGTTAGGGTTACGGTGAGGTTTTCCTTAGGGTTAGGGTTAGTGTTAATGTGAGGTTGAGGTTTAGGGTTAGAGTTAGTGTTAGGGTGAGTCTGATTGTGAGGGTCAGGGTTAGGGTTAGTGTTAGATTTAGGGTTAGGGTGAGAGTGAGGGTTAAGTTTAGGGTTAGGATTAAGATTAGGGTAAGGTTTAGGTTGAGTGTGAGCCTTAGGGTTATGGTTAGGCTTAGGGTTATGCTGAGGGTGAGAGTGAGGGTTAGGGTTAGGATGTGTGTTAGGGTTCGGTTTAGGGTGAGTGTTAGTGTTCGGGTTAAGTTTAGGGTCAGTATGAGGGTTATTTTAGGGTTACCCTGAACATGAGAGTTCAGGTTAGGATGAATGTTTGAGTTAGGTTTAGGGTTAAGGTGAGGGTTAGGGTTAGGGTTAGGGTTAGAGTTAGGGTGAGGTTAAGTGTTAGGGTTAGGGTAAGGGTGAGGGTTTGGATGAGGTTTAGTGTTACAGTGAGGGTGAGGGTTAGGGTTCCGGTGATGGTTAGGGTTAGGATTATGGTTAGGGTGAGGGTGAGTGTTAGAAATAGGGTTAGGGTTAGGGTTAGCGTTAGGTTTAGGATTAGGTTTAGTGTTATTGTTAGGGTTATGGATAGAGTTAAGCTGAGGGTATGAATGAGGGTTAGGGTTAGGGTTAGGGTTAGGGAGAGGATTAGGGTTAGGGTTAGGATTAGGGTTAGGGTGAGGGTGAGGCTTAGGTTTAGATTTAGGGTTAGGGGGAGGGTTAGTTCCTGGAAGGGTTAGGGTTAGTGTTACGGTTAAGGTTAGGGTGAGGGTTCAGATGAGGTTAAGGGTTAGGGTTAGGTTTAGGATTAGGGTTAGGTTGAGAGTTTGGGGGAGGGTTAGGTTTAGGGATAGGGATAGGATTAGGGTTAGGGTGAGGGTGAGTGTTTGTGTTAGGCTTAGGTTTAGGGTTAGGCTTAGGGTTAGGCTGAGGTTGAGGTTGAGGGTGAGGTTTAGGGTTAAGATTAGGTTTAGGGTTAACGTTAGGGTGAGGGTGAGGTTTAGGGTTAGAGTTATGGTTAGGTTGAGGGTGATTGTGAGCGTTGGGCTTAGGGTTAGTCTTAGAGTTAGGGATAGGGTGTGGGTTAGTGTGTGGGTGAGGGTTAAGCTTAGGTTTAAGATTAGGTTTAGGGTTAAGCTTAGGGTGAGTGTGAGGGTTAGGGTTAGGATTAGGCTTAGGCTTATGCTGAAGGTGAGCGTTAGGGTGAGGGTTAGGGTTAGGGTGAGGGTTAGGTTTAGGGTTAGGGTGAGAGTTAGGGTTCGGGTTAAATTTAGGGTTAGGGTGAGGGTTAGGTTAAAGGTTACAGTGAGGGTGAGGGTTAGAGTTAGGTTGAGCATTAGGTTTAGGGTTAGGGTTAGGGTGATGGTGAGGGTGAGGGTTAGGGTTAGTGTTAGGGTGAGGTTTAGGATGAGGGTTAGGGTTAGGATCAGGGTTAGTGTGAGGTAGAGGGTGAGGTTTAGGGTTAGGGTTGTTGTGAGTTTTAGGATTAGGGTTATGGTTAGGTTTAGGGTGAGGGTGAGGTTTAGGGTTAGATTTAGGGTAAGGTTGAGGCTGATTGTGAGGGTTATGGTTAAGGTTAGTGTTAGAATTAGGGTTAGGGTGAGGATTAGGGTGAGGGTTAGGGTTAGGCTTAGGGTTAGGATTAGGATTCGGGTAAGGGTTAGGACAAATGTGAGGGTTAGGGTTAGGGTTAGGCTTAGGGTTAGGCTGAGGATGAGGTTGAGGGTGAGGGTGAGGGTTAGGGTGAGGGTTTGGGTTAGGGTGAGGGTGAGAGTTAGGGTTCGGGTTAAGTTTAGGGTTTGGGTGAGGGTTAGGTTTAGGGTTACGGTGAGTGTGAGGGTTAGGTTTAGCTTGAGGGTTAGGATTAGGTTTAGGGTTATGGTGTGGGTTAGTGTTAGGTTTATGGATAGGAGGAGACTTAGGTTTAGGATTAGTGTTCCGGTGAAGGCTAGGTTGAGGCTGAGGGTTAGGGTTAGTGCTAGGGTGAGGTTTAGGGTTAGGGTTAGGATTAGGGTGAGGGTTTTGATGAGGGTTAAGGTTATGTTGAGGGTGAGGGTTAGGTTTATGGTTAGGATTAGGGTTTTGGTGAGGGTGTGTGTTAGGATTAGGCTTAGGGTTAGGTTGAGGTTGAGGATTAGTGAATTTTTAGGCTTAGAGTTAGAGTTAAAGTGAGGGTGAGGGTGAGGGAGAGGGTTAGGGTTAGGGTGAGGTTTAGGGTTAGGGGTAGGATTAGGGTTAGGGTGAGGGTGAGGTTTATGGTTAGATTTAGGGTTAGGGAGAGGCTTAGTTTTTGGTTTAGGTTTAGGGTTAGTGTTAGGGTGAGGGTTAGGTTGAGGTTAAGCATTAGGGGTAGTTTTAGGTTTAGGATTAGAGTTAGGGTGAGGGTGAGTGTGAGTGTTTGGGTTAGGCTTCAGCTTAGGGTTAGGCTGAGGGTGAGTGTGGGCGTGAGGATTAGAGTTAGGGTAATGGTTAGGTTTAGGGTTAGGGTGAGGGTTAGGATGAGGGTTAGGGTTAGGATGAGGGTTAGGGTGAGGGCTAGGGAGTGGGTGAGGTTTAAGGTAAGGGTTAGGCTTAGGCTTAGGTTTAGGCTGAGCTTGAGGTTGAGGGTGAGGGTTAGGGTTAGGGTTATGTTTAGGTTTCCAGTTAGGTTGAGGGTTAGGATGAGTTTTAGCGTTAGTGGGAGGGTTAGGTTGAGGATTATTGTAAGGTTATACGTGAGGTTTAGGCTGAGAATGAGGTTTAAGTTAAGGGTGTGAGTTAGGGTTAAGTGTAGGGTTATGGTAAGGGTTAGGGTTAGGGTTAGGGTGAGGGTTAGATTGAGGATTAGAGTTAGGGTTAGGGTGAGGCTTAGTGTGAGGATGAGGGTTAGGGTTAGGGTGAGGGTGAGGATTAGAATCAGGGTTAGGGTGAGGGCTAGGGTGAGGGTGAGGTTTAGGGTTAGGGTGAGGTTTAGGTTTAGGGTGAGGGTTATGGTTAGTGTGAGGGTTAGTGTTAGGGTGAGGCTAAGTGTTAGGGTGAGGGTTAGGGTTAAGGTGTGGGTTATGGTTAGATTGAGGTTTAGGGTTAGGTTTATTGTTAGGGTTAGGGTTAGGGTTACGTGTTCGGTGAGCATGAAGATTAGGGTTAGGTTGAGGGGGAGATTTCGGTTTAGAGTTAGGGTTAGGGTGAGGCTGAGGGTGAGAGTGAGGTTTAGGGTTAGTGTTAGGGTTAGGGTTAGGGTGAGGGTTAGCGTTATGGTTAGGCTTATGCATAGGGGTAGGGTTAGCGTGAGGTTTAGGGTTAGATATAGGGTTAGGGGGAGGGTTAGGTTAATGGTTAGGAATAGGGTTAGTGTTATGGTTAGAGTGAGGGTGAGGGTTAGGCTGAGGGTCAGGATAAGGTTTAGGGTTAGGATTAGGGTTAGCGTGAGGGCTAGGCTGAGGGTTAATGTGAGGGTTAGGGTTAGGGTTAGGCTTAGGTTTAGGGTGAGGGTTAGGGTTTGGGTTAGGGTGAGAGGGAGGATGAGGATTAGGGTTTGGTTCAGGGTTAGGGTTAGGGATATGGTTAAGGTGATGGTTAGGCTTAGGTTTAAGGTTAGGCTTAGGGTTAGGCTGAAGGTGAGGGTGTTGGTTAGGGTTAGGGTTTGGGATAGGGTGAGGGAGAGGCTGAGGATTAGGGTTACATTTAGAGTTAGGTTTAGGCTTAGGCTTAGGGTTAGGATTAGTGTGAGGTTTAGGGTTAGATATAGGGTTGGGGGAGGGTTAGGTTAAGGGTTAGAAATAGGGTTAGTGTTAGGGTTAGGGAGAGGTTGAGGGTTAGGTTTAGGCTTAGGGTTAGTGTGAGGGTTTGTGTTAGGGTTAGGGTTAGGGTTAGGGTGAGGGTAAGTGTTAGGGTGAGGTTTTGGGTTAGGGTGAGGGTTCTGGTTAGGGTGAGGGTTAGCATTAGCTTTAGGGTTATTGTTAGGTTTAGGTTTAGGCTTACGGTTACTGTGAGGATGAGTGTGAGGTTTAGGGTTAGAGTTAGGGTGAGGTTTAGTGTTTGGGTTAGGCTTAGAGTGAGGGTTAGGGTGAGGGCGAGGTTTAGGGATAGTGTTAGGGTTAGGGTCATGGTTAGGTTGAGTTTTAGGGTTAGGGTTAGTGTTAGGGTTAGGGTGAGATTTTGGGTGGGTTAGGGTTAGGGTTAGTGTTAGGTTTAGTGTTAGGGTTAGGGTATGGGTGAGGTTTAGTGTTCTAATTATGGTTAGGGTAAGGCTGAGTGTGAGGGTTAGTTTTAGTTTTAGTGTTAGGGTTAGCCTGAGGGTTAGGGTGAGGATGAGGGTTAGGGCTAGGGTTAGGTTTAGGATTAGGGTTAGGGTGAGTGTGAGTGTTAGGGTTAGGGTTAGGGTTAGCCTTAGTTTCAGGCTGAGCGTGAGGGTGAGTGTGAGGGTTAGGTTTAGGGTGAGGGTTAGGGTTAGGTTTAGGGTGAGGTTTAGTGTTAGGATTAGGGTTAATGTGATGGTGAGGTTTAGGGGTAGAGTTAGGTTTAGGGTGAGGGTGAGTTTGAGGGTTAGGGTTAGGGTTAAAGTTATGGTTAATGTTAGCCTTAGGTTTAGGCTGAGGGTGAGGGTGAGTGTTAGGGTTAGAGTTTGGATGAAGGTTAGATTTAGTGTTAGGGTTAGAATTAGTGTTAGGGTGAGAGTGAGGTTTAGAATTAGAGTTAGGGTTTGTGTTATGGTAGGGTTAGGGTGAGGGATATGGTTAGGGTTAGGCTTAGGCTTAGGTTTAGGCTTAGTCCGAGCATGCAGGTGAGGGTTAGGGTTAGAGTTAGGGTGATGGTTCAGGTTAGGGTTAGTGTTATTGATAGGGTTAGGGTTAGAGTTACGGTGAGGGTGAGTGTGCGGGTGAGGGTTAGCGTTAGGGTTAGGGAGGGGTTTATGGGTAGGGTTAGGGTTAGGGTTTGGGTGAGGGTTAGGGTTAGGATTATGGTTAGGGTGAGGGCTAAGGTGAGATTTAGGGTTAGGGGTAGGTTTAGGCTTAGGCTTAGGGTTAGTCTGAGGGTGAGGTTGAGGGTGAGGGATATGGTTAGGGTGATGGTTAGGGTTACGGTTAGGGTGAGGGTTAGGATGAGGGTTAGGGTTAGGGTGAGGGTTAGCATTAGGGTGATGGTAAGTGTAAAGGTGAAGGTTAGTATGAGGCTGAGGGTTAAGATAAGGGTAAGTTTTAGGGTTAGGTTTAGGGTTAGGGTAAGGATTACAGTTATTGTTAGGGTTAGGGTTAGGATTACCCTTACAGTGATGGTGAGGGTTAGGTTTAAGTTTAGGGTGAGGTTTAGGTTTAGGGTTATGGTTAGAGTTTGGGTTAGGGTTAGAATTAGTGTTAGCGTGAAGTGTAGGGTGAGGTTGAGGTTTAGGGTTAGGGTTAGGTTTAGGGTTAGGATTAAGGTTATGGTGAGGGTGAGTGTGTGGGTTAGGGTTAGGTTTAGGGTTAGGCATCGGGTTAGGCTAAGGATGAGGTTGAGGGTGAGGGTTAGGGTCAGGTTGAAGGTTTGGGTTAGGGTTAGGTTGAGGGTGAGTGTGTGGGTTAGGGTTAGTCTTAGGGTTAGGCTTAGGGTTAGGGTAAGGGTGAATTTAAGAGTGAGGGTTAGGGTTAGGGTGAGGGTTAGGTTTAAGGTTAGGGTAAGGGTTAGGGTGAAGGTTACGTTGAGGTTTAGGGTTAGGTTTACGGTGAGTTTTAGGGTTTGGATTAGTATTAGAGTTATGTTTAGGGTGAGGGTGAGGTTTAGAGTAGAGTGAGGTTTAGGGTGAGGGTTATGTTGAGGGTTAGGTTTCGTGTTCGTGTTAAGGTTAGGTTTAGGGTGAGAATTAAGGGGAGGGTTAGGGTTAGTTTTACGATTAGAGTTAGGGTGAGGGTAAGGGTGAGGGTTATAGTTAAGATGAGTGTTTGGGTTAGGGTTTGAGTGAGGGTTAGGGTGAGGGTTAGGCTTAGGCTTAGGGTTTGGTTATGGGCTAAGGTGAGTGTGAGGGTTAGGGTTAGTGTTAGGGTTAGGGTGAGGGTGAGGGTTAGATTGAGGATTAGTGTTAGGTTTAGTGTGAGGTTTACGGTGAGGATGAGGGTTAGGGTTAGGTTGACGGCTAGGTTGAGGGTGAGGGTTAGGGTTAAGCTGAGGTTTAGGGTTAGGGTTAGGTTTTGGGTTGGTGTGAGGGTTAGTGTTAGGATTAGGGTTAGTGTTAGGGTGAGAGTAAGTTTTAGGGTGATGGTTTGGGTTAGTGTGAGGGTTATGGTTAGGGTAAGTTTTAGGAATAGGGTTAGGGTTATTGTTAGGGTTAGGTTTATTTTTACGGTTAAGGTGAGGGTGAGGATGAGGGTTAGGGTTAGGGTAAGGGTGAGGTTTATGGTTTGGCTTAGGTTTACAGTTGGGGTTAGGGTGAGGGTTAGGTTGAGGTTTAGGGTTAGTGTTCGTGTTAAGGTTAGGGCTAGGGTGAGAGTTAGGGGGAGGGTTAGGTTTGGGGTTAGGTATAGTGTTAGAGTGAGGGTGAGTGTGTGTTAGGGATAGGTTTAGGTTTAGGCTTAGGGTTAGGCTGACGGTGAGGGTGAGGATGAGGTTTAGGGTTATGGTGAGGGTTAGGGTTAGTGTTAGGGTGAGGTTTAGTGTTAGGGTTAGGGTTAGAGTTAGGGTTAGGTTGAGGTTGAGGTTTAGGGTTAGAGTTAGGGATAGGGTGAGGGTTAGGGTTAGGATTAGGGTTAGGGTCAGGGCTAGGGTGAGGGTTACTTTGAGGTTTAGGTTTAGGGATACTGTTAGGTTTAGGATTGGGGTTAGGGTAGAGTGAGTGTGAAGGTTAGGGTTAGGGTTTGGGTTAGGCTTAGGGTTACCGTGAGGATTCGCGTTTGGTTTTGGGTTAGGGTGAGGGAGAAGCTGAGGATTAGGGTTAGTTTGAGGGTTATGGTTATGGTTAGGGTTACGGTTAGGATTAGGCTTAGGTTTAGGGTGAGAGTTAGGGTTAGGGTTTGTGTTAGGGTGAGGGTGAAGCTGAGGATGAGGGTTAGGTTTAGGGTTAGGGTTAGGGTTAGGGTTAGGGTTAGGATTATGGTTAGGGTTTCAGTAATGGTTATTCTGAGGTTTACGGTTAGGCTTAGGGTTAGGCTGAGGATGAGGGTGGAGGTGAGGGTTAGGGTTCGGGTGATGGTTAGGGTTAGAGTTAGTGTTATTGTTAGGGTCAGGGTTAGAGTTATGGTGCGGTTGTGGGTTCGGGTGAGGATTAGGGTTAGGGTTAGAGTGGGCTTTAGGGTTAGGGTTAGGGTTAGGGTGAAGGTGAGGTTTAGGGTTAGTGTTTGGGTTAGGGTGAGTGTGAGGCTGAGGATTCGGGTTAGGTTTAGGGTTAGGATTAGGTTTAGGGTTAGGGTTAGGGTTAGGATTAGGGTTACGGTGAGGTTTAGGGTTAGGGTTAGGGTTAGTGTGAGGGTTAGTGTTAGTTTTAGGGTTAGGGTTAGGCTTAGGCTCAGGGTGAAGCTGAGGGTGAGGGTTAGGGTTAGGGTGAGGGTTAGGGTAAGGTTTAGGGTGAGAGTTAGTGTTTGGGTTAAGTTTAGGGTTAGGTTGAGGCTTAGTGTAAGGGTTATGTGAGGGTGAGGGTTAGGGTTAGGTTGAGGGTTAGGGTTAGGATTAGGGTTAGGGTGAGTGTGAGGGTGAGGTTTAGGATTAGTGTTAGGGTGAGGGTTAGGATGATGATTAGGGTTAGGTTTAGGTTTAGGGTGAGGGCTAGGGTGAGGGTGAGGTTTAGGGTTACGGTTAGGTTTAGGTTTAACTTTAGGGTGAGGGTGAGGGTTAGAATTAGAGT
Organism: Dipodomys merriami; assembly: GCF_024711535.1. Lineage (NCBI taxonomy): Eukaryota > Metazoa > Chordata > Mammalia > Rodentia > Heteromyidae > Dipodomys > Dipodomys merriami. The sequence goes on from NW_027202330.1 coordinate 89,615, forward strand.
TAGGATTATTGTTAGGGTTAGGTTAAGGATTTTGGTTATCATGAGGGTGAGGGTGAGGTTTAGGGTTAGGGTGAGGTTTAGTGTTTGGGTTAGGGTTAGTGTTAGTTTTAGGCTGAGGGTGAGGTTTAGGGTTAGAGTTAGGGTTAGAGTGAGGGTTAGTTTGAGGGTTAGGGTTAGGGATAGTGTTAGGGTTAGGGTTAGGGTGAGATTTAGGGGGAGTGTCAGGGTTAAGGATAGGGTTAGTATTAGGGTTAGGGTGAGGGTGAGTGTGTGTGTTAGGGTTAGGTTTAGGGTTAGGCTTAGGTTTAGGCTGAGGGTGAGGTTGAGGGTGAGGGTTAAGGTTACAGTGAGGGTTAAGTTTAAGGTTAGGGGGAGGGTTAGGATGAGGGTTAGGGTTAGGGTTAGGGTGAGGGCTAGGGTGAGGGTGAGTTTTAGGGTGAGATTTAGGGTTAGGGTGAGGGTTAGTATTAGGGTGAGGTTTAGAGTTATTGTGAGGGTGAGTGTTAGGTTCAGGGTTAGTGTTAGAGTGAGGGGAATTGTTACGTTGAGGGTTAGGTTTAGGGTGAGGTTTATGGTTATGTTGAGGTTTAGGGTTAGGGTTAGGGTGAGGTTGAGGTTGAGGTTTAGTGTTAAATTTAGTGTTAGAGGGAGGGTTAGGGTGAGGTTTAGTGTTAGTCTTAGTGTTAGGGTTAGGGTGAGGGTTAGGTATAGGTTGAGGTTTAGGTTTAGGGTTAGGGTTAGCCTTAGTGTGAGTGTTAGTGTTAGGGTTAGTGTTAGTGTTAGGGAGAGTGTATGTGTTAGGGTTAGGGTTTGGGTTACGGTGATGGATTTGGTTAGGGTGAGGGTTAGGATTAGGGTTAGGATTATTGTTAGGGTTAGGTTTAGGGTTTTGGTTATCATGAGGGTGAGGGTGAGGGTTAGGGTGAGGTTTAGTGTTTGGTTTAGGGTTAGTGTTAGGTTTAGACTGAGGGTGAGGTTTAGGGTTAGAGTTAGGGTTAGAGTGAGAGTTAGGTTGAGGGTTAGGGTTAGGGATAGTGTTAGGGTTAGGGTTACAGTGAGATTTAGGGGGAGCGTTAGGATTATGGATAGGGTTAGGATTAGGGTTAGGGTGAGGGTGAGTGTGTGTGTTAGGGTTAGGTTTAGGGTTAGGCTTAGGGTTAGGCTGAGGGTGAGGTTGAGGGTGAGGGTTAGGGTTAGGGTGAGGGTTAAGTTTAGGGTTAGTGGGAGGGTTACGATTAGGGTTAGGGTTAGAATTAGGGTTAGGGTGAGGTCTAGGGTGAGGTTGAGTTTTAGTGTTAGGGTTAGGGTGAGGTTTAGGTTTAGGGTTAGGGTTGAGGTTAGGGTGAGGGTAAGATTTATTGTTAGAGTTAGGGTTAGGATGAGGCTGTGGGTGAGCGCTAGGGTTAAGTTTAGGGTTAGGGTTAGGTTTAAGGTTATGGTTAGGGTGAGGGTGAGGGTTAGTGTTAGGTTTAGGATTATGTTTTGGGTTAAGTTTCGGCTGAGTGTATGGGTTAGGGGTACAGTTAGGGATAGGCTTAGCCTTAGCCTGAGGGTGAGGGTGAGGGTGAGGGTTAGGGTTAGGGTGAGTGTTAGGTTTACGGTTAGGTTGAGAGTTAGGGTTCGGGTTAAATTTAGGGTTAGGGTGAGCGTTAGGGTAAGGTTTACGATTAGGGTGAGGTTTAGGGTTAGGTTTACTGTTAGGGTGAGTGTTATGGTTAGGATTAGTATTAGGGTGAGGGCTAGAGTGAGGGTGATATTTAGGGTTAGGGTTAGGGTGAGGTTTAGGTTAGAGTTAGGGTTAGTTTTAGGGTGAGGGTGAGGTTTAGGGTTAGAGTTAAGGTTAGGGTGAGGCTGATTGTGAGGGTTATGGTTAGGGTTAGTGTTAGAGTTAGGGTTAGGTTGATGGTTAGGGTGAGTTTGACTGTTAGGCTTAGGGTTAGGATTAGGATTAGGGTAAGTTTTAGGGTGAATGTGAGGATTAGGGTTATGGTTAGGCTTAGGGTTATGCTCAGGGTGAGAGTGAGGTTTAGGGTTAGAGTGAGTGTTAGGGTTCGGTTTAGGGTGAGAGTTATGGTTCGGGTTAAGTTTAGGGTTAGCGTGAGGGTTAGGGTTAGGGTTAATGTGAGCGTGAAGGTTAGGGTTAGGTTGAGGGTTAGAGTTAGGTTTAGGTTTAGGGTTAGGGTTAGCGTTAGAGTTAGGGTGAGGGTTACAATGAGGATTAGGTTTAGGATTAGGGTTAGGGTGAGGGCCAGGGTGAGGGTGAATGTTAGGGTTAGTTTTAGGGTGAGATTTAGGGTTAGGTTTAGGGTAAGGGTGAGGGTTTGGATGAGGGTTAGTGCTACGGTGAGGGTGAGGGTTAGGGTTTGGGTGGGGGTTAGGGTTAGGATTAGGGTTAGTGTGAGGGTGAGTGTTAGGATTAGGGTTAGGGTTAGGGTTAGGTTTAGGGTTAGGATTAGTGTTATTGTTAGGGTTATGGTTAGAGTTACTCTGAGGGTAAGGATGAGGGTGAAGGTTATGGTTAGGGTCAGGGTGAGGATTAGGGTTAGTTTTAGGATTAGGGTTAGGTTCAATGTGAGGTTTAGGATTAGATTTAGGGTTAGGGGGAAGATTTGTTCGTGGGTAAGGGTTAGGGTTAGGGTTAGGATTAGGGTTAGGGTGAGGGTGAGTGTTAGGGTTAGGGCTAGGGTTAGGCTTAGGTTTAAGGTTAGGCTGAGTTTGAGGGTGGTGGTGAGGATTAGATTTAGGGTGTTGGTTAGTGTTAGGGTTATGGTGAGGGTTAGGGTTTGGGTTAGTGTTAGCGTTAGGTTTAGGGTGAGTGTGAGGTTTCGGGTTAGAGTTATGGTAAGGGTGAGGTTTAGGTTGAGGGTTTGGGTTAGGATTATTGTTATTTTTAGGGTTAGGGTGAGATTTTGGGGGAGGGTTAGGGTTAGGGATAGGGTTAGGATTAGGGTTAGGGTGAGGGTGAGTGTGTGTGTTAGGGTTTGTTTTAGGGTTAGGCTTAGGGTTAGGCTGAGTTTGAGGTTGAGGGTGAGGGTTAGGGTTAGCATAAGGGTAAGGTTTAGGGTTAGGGTGAGAGTTAGGGATTGGGTTAAATTTAGGGTTAGGGTTAGGGTTAGGGTACGGGTTATGTGAGGGTGAGGGTTAAGGTTAGGTTAGGGTTAGGGTTAGGGTTAGGGTTAGGATTAGGTTTAGGTTGAGGGCTAGGGTGAGGGTGAGGTTTTGGGTTGGGGTTGTGTTGAGGTTTAGGGTTGGGTTTATGGTTAGGTTTAGGGTGAGGGTGAGGGTTAGGGTTCGTTTTAGGGTTAGGGTGAAGCTGATTGTGAGGGTTAGGGTTAGGGATAGTGTTAGATTTAGGGTTAGTGTAAGGGTTAGGGTGAGTGTGAGGGTTAGGCTTAGGTTTAGGATTAGTATTAGGGTAAGGTTTAGGGTGAGGGTTAGGGTTAGGGTTAGGCTTAGGTTTAATGTTAGGGTTAGGGTTAAGGTGATTGTTAGGGTTAGGCTTAGGGTTAGGCTTAGGGTTAGGTTGAGGGTGAGGGTTTGGTTTAGGGTTAGGGTTTGGGTTAGGGTGAGGGTGAGGCTGAGGATTAGGGTTACATTTAGGGTTAGGGTTAGGGTTATGTTTAGGGTTAGGGTTAGGGTTAGGATTAGGCTTAGGGTTAGGGTGATAGTTAGTGGGAGGCTTAGGTTTAGGGTTAGGTTTAGGGTTAGGAGTAGGGTAAACCTGAAGGTGATTGTTTGTGTGTTAGGGTTAGGTTTAGGGTTAGGCTTACAGTTAAGCTGACGGTGAGGTTTAGGGTGAGGGATAGGGTTAGGGTGAGGGTTAGTGTTATGGTTAGGGGGAGGGTTAGAATGAGGGTTAGGATTAGGATTAGGGTTAGGGTGAGGGCTAGGTTGAGGGTGAGGTTTAGTGTTAGGTTTAGGATGAGGTTTAGGGTTAGGGTAAGGGTTAGGATGAGGGTGAGGTTTAGGGTTAGAGTTATGATTAGGATGAGGCTGAGGGTGAGGGTTAGGGTTAGGGTTAGAGTTAGGGTTAGGGTTGAGGTGAGGGTTAGAGTGAGGTTGAGGTTTAGGGTTAGGGTTAGTATTATTTTTAAGTTTAGGGTTAGGGTGAGTTTTAGTGTTAGGCTTAGGGTTAGGGTGAGGGTAACGTTTAGGGTTAGTGTTAGGGTTAGGCTTATGGTTAGGCTGAGGGTGAGGGTGAGGGTGAGGGTTAGGGTGAGGGATAGGGTTAGGGTTACGGTGAGAGTTCGGGTTCCGGATAAGTTTAGGGTTAGGTTGATGGTTAGGGTAAGGGTTATGGTGAGGGTAACAGTTAGGGTTAGGGTGAGGGTTAGGGTTAGGTTTAGGGTTACGGTGAGGGTGAGAGTGAGGGTTAGGGTGAGTGTTAGGGTGAGGGTTAGGATGAGGGTTATGGTGAGGATTCGGGTTAGGGTGAGAGCTAGGGTGAGGGTGAGGTTTATGTTTATTGTTAGGGTGAGATTTAGTGTTATGGTTAGGGTTACGGTAATGTTGAGAGTGAGGTTTAGGGTTAGAGTTAGGGTTAGGGTGAGGCTGAGGGCTAGCTTTAGGTTTAGGGTTAGTGTTAGAATTAGGGATAGGGTTTGGCTTAGGGTGAGGGTGAGGGTTAAGCTTAGGGTTAGGATTAGGATTAGGGTAACAGTTAGGGTGAGTGTGAGGTTTAGGGTTCGGGTTAGGGTTAGGGTCAGGGCTAGGGTGAGGTTGAGAGTTAAGCTCAGGGTTAGGGTGAGGTTTAGGTTTAGGGTGATGGTTAGCGTTGGTGTGCGGGTTATTTTTAGGTTTAATGTTTGTTTTAAGGTGAGATTAAGTGTTAGGGTAAGGTTTAGGTTTAGGGTGAGGTTTACGATTAGTGTTAGGGTTAGTGTTAGGGTGAGGGTGATGTTAAGGGTTAGAGTTAGGGTTAGGGTGAGGGTTAGAGTTAGGGTTAGGGTGAGATTTAGGGTGGGGGTGAGGACTGGAGTTAGGGTTAAGATTAGGATTAGGGTTAAGGTGAGGTGAGTGTTATGGTTAGGGTTAGGTTTAGGATTAGAGTTAGAGTGAGGGTGAGGATGAGGGTTATGGTTAGGGTGAGTGTTGGGGTTAGAGTTAGAGTGAGGGTTATGGTGAGGGTTAGGCTTAGGCTTAATGTTTGGTAAGGGCTATGTTGTGGGTGTGGGTTAGGGTTAGGGTTAGGGTGAGCATTAGGCTGGGGGTTAGGGTTAGTATTAGGGTTTGGGTTGGGGTTAGGTTTAGTCTTAATGTTAGGTAGAGTGTGAGCGTGAGGGTGAGGTTTAGGGTTAGGGTGACGGTGAGGTTTAGGGTTAGAGTTAGCGTTCAGGTGAGGGTTAGTGTGAGAGTTAGGGTTAGGGATACGGTTAGGGTTAGGGTTAGTTTGAGGGTGATTGTGAAGGTCAGGGTTAGTCTTAGGCTTAGGCTTAGGCTTAGGCCGATCGTGAAGGTGAGGGTGAGGTTTAGGGTTAGAATTAGTGTTATGGTGAAGGCTAGAGTGAGTATGAGAGTTAGGATTAGCGTTTGGGTGAGGTTTAGGGTTAGGGTTACAGTGAGGGTTAGGGTTAGGGTTAGGGTTATGGTGAGGGTTTGGGTTACGGTTAGGGTTAGGGTGAGGGTCAGGGTTAGGGTTAGGGTTAGTGTAATATTTAGGGTTAGGGTTAGAGTTACAGTGAGGTTGAGGGTGAGGGTTATGATCAGGTTTGGGTTAAGTTTAGGGTAAGGGTTATGGTTAGGGTGAGGGTGAGGTTTAGGGTTAGAGTTAGTGTAATATTTAGGGTTAGGGTTAGAGTTACAGTGAGGTTGAGGGTGAGGGTTATGATCAGGTTTGGGTTAAGTTTAGGGTAAGGGTTATGGTTAGCGTGAGGGTGAGGTTTAGGGTTAGAGTTAGGGTTTCGGGGAGGGTTAGGATTAGGGTTAGTGTTAGGCTTGGGGTTAGGGTGAGGGTTAGTTTGAGGATTAATATTAGGGTTAGGGTTAGGTTTAGGATTAGGTTTACGGTGAGGATATCTGTGACGTTTAGGGTTAGGGTTCGTTTAGGCTTAGGGTTAGGCTGAGTGTATGGGTGGGGATGAGGTTTAGATTTAGAATGATGGTTAGGTTTCTGGTTAGGTTAAGCGTTAGGATGAGGGTTAGGGTTAGAATTAGGGTTAGGATGAGGGCTAGGGTGAGGGTGAGGGTTAGGGTTAGGGTTAGGCTTATGCTTAGGATTAGGCTGAGGCTGAGGGTGAGGGTGATGGTTAGGTTTAGGGTGATGGTTGGGGTTACTTTTAGGGTGAGGGTTAGAATGAGGATTAAGATTATGGTGAGGGTTAGTGCGAGGGTGACGGTAAGGGTAAAGTTGAGGGTTAGGCTGAGGGTGAGGGTTACGGTCAGGGAGAGGCTTAGGGTTAGGGTGAGGTTGAAGGATTAGTGTTAGATTGAGGATTAGTGTTGATGTTAGTGTGATGTTTAGGGTGAGGATGAGGGTTAGGGTTAGGTTGAGGGCTAGGTTGAGGGTGAGGGTTAGGGTTATGTTTAGGGTTAGGGTTAGTGTTAGGGTTAGGGTTAGGGTGAGGTTTAGGGTGAGAGTGAGGCTAGGGTTAAGGTTAGGATTGGGACTAGTGTTAAGGTGAGGGTGAGTGTGAGGTTTAGGGTTAGGGTTAGGGTTAGGATTAGAGTTAGGATGAGGTCTAGCATGAGGGTGAGGGTTAGTGTTAGGGTTAGGTGAGGTTTAGAGTTAGAATTAAGTTTAGGGATAGGGTAAGTGTTAGTGTTAGGGTTATGGTGAGGGTGAGGGTTAGGGTGATGTTGAGGGTTAGGATTAGGGCTAGGTTTAGTGTGAGTGTTAGGGTTAGGGTGAGGGTTAGCATGAGGGTTAGCGTTAGGATTAGGTTTAGGATGAGGGATAGGGTGAGGGTGAGGGTTAGGTTTATACTTAGGGTGAGGTTTAGGGTTTGGGTTAGGTTTAGGGTTAGGGTGAGGGTTATGGTTAGGTTATGGTGAGGGTTAGAGTTAGGGTTAGGTTGAGGGTTAGAATTAGGTTTAGGGTTAGGTTGAGGGTGAGGGTTACAGTTAGGGTGAGGGTTAGGATGAGGTTTAGGGTTACAATTAGGGTTAGGGTGAGGTCTAGGGTGAGGATGAGGGTTAGTATTAGGGTTAGGGTTAGGGGTAAGGTTAGGGTGAAGGTTAGGGTTCATGTTTCGTTGAGGGTGAGGGTTAGGTTTTGGGTGAGTGTTAGGGTGAGGACTAAGGTGAGGGTGAGGGTTAGTGTTAGGGTTAGCGTTAGGGTGAGGGTTAAGTTTAGGTTTAGGGTTAGGTTTAGGGTTAGGATTAAGGTTAAGGTGAGGCTGAGTGTGAGGGTTAGGTTGAGGGTTAGGCTTAGGCTTACGGTTAGGCTGAGGGTGAGTGTAGGGATGAGTGATGGTTCTGGTTAAGGTTAGGTTGAGGGTTAGGATGAGGGTTAGGGTTAGGATTAGTGTTAGAGCGAGGGCTAGGGTGAGTGTTAGTTTCGGGGTTAGGTTTAGGCTTAGGGTTAGGCTGAGGCTGAGGCTGAATTTGAAAGTGAAGGTTAGGTTTAGGTTGATGTTTAGGGTTAAGGTTAGGGTGAGGGATAGGATGAGGGTTATGGTTTAGGGTGAGGGTTAGGATGAGGGTGACTGTAAGAGAAAAGGTGAGGTTAGGCTGAGGGTGAGGGTTATGGTAAGGGTGAGGTTTCGGGTTAGGGTGATGGTGAGGGTTAGACTGAGGATTAGTGTTAGGGTTAGTGTGAGGTTTAGGGTGAGGATGAGGGTTAGGGTTAGGGTGAGGGCTAGGTTGAGGTTGAGGATTAGGGTTAGTGTTAGGGTAATGTTGAAGTTGAGGGTTAGGGTTAGGGTTAGGGTGTGGTTTAGGTTTAGGGTGATGGTTAGCGTTAGTGTGAGGGTTAGGGTTAGGGTTGGTGTTAGTTTTAAGCTGAGGGTAAGTGTTAAGGTAAGGTTTAGGTTTAGGGTGAGGTTTAGGATTAGGGTTAGGGTTAGGATTAGTTTGAGGGTGAGGGTTAGGGTGGAATTTAGTGTGGAAGTGAGGTTGCGAGTTAGAGTTAGGATTAGAATTAGGGTTAAGGTGAGGGTGAGTGTTAGGGTTAGGGTTAGGGATAGGATTAGATTTAGGGTTAGGGTGAGGGTGAGGTTATGGTTAGGGTGAGCGTTGGGGTTAGTGTTAGAGTGAGGGTTAGGGTGTGGGTTAGCTTTGGCTTAGGGTTTTGGTATAGGCTATGGTGAGGGTGAGGGTTAGGGTTAGGGTTAGGGTGAGCAATTAGGGTACGGGTTAGGGTTAGTATTAGGGTTAGGGTTGGGGTTAGGGTTAGGCTTAATGTTAGGCAGAGGTTGAGGGTCAGGGTGAGGTTTAGGGTTAGGGTGAGGGTGAGGTTTAGGGTTAGAGTTAGTGTTCGTGTGATGGTTAGGGTTAAGGTTAGGCTTCCGTTTAGGGTTAGGGTGAGGGTGAGTGTGAGGGTCAGGATTAGTCTTAGGCTTAGGCTTATGCTTAGGCCGAGCGTGAAGGTGAGGGTGAGGTTTAGGGTTAGCAGTAGGTTTAGGGTGAGGGCTAGAGTGAGGATGAGGGTTAAGGTTAGCGTTAGGATGAGGTTTAGGGTTAGGGTTACGGTGAGGGTGAGGGTTAGGGTTACAGTTAGGGTTAAGGTGAGGGTTTGGGTTAGGGTTAGTGTTAGGGTGAGGGTCCGGTTTAGGGTTAGGGTTAGTGTAATAGTTAGGGTTAGGGTTACAGTTACAGTGAGGGTGAGGGTGAAGGTGAGGATTAGGATAAGAGTTAGGGTGATGTTTAGGGATAGGGTTATGGTTAGGGTGAAGATGAGGTTTAGGGTAAGTTTTAGGCTTTGGGGGAGGGTTAGGGTGAGGGTTAGGGTTAGGGTTAGTGTTAGGCTTGAGGTTAGGTTGAGGGTTAAGTTGAGGTTTAAAATTATGGATAGAGTTAGTTTTAGGATCAGGTTTACGGTGAGGGTGAGTGTGAGGGTCAGGGTTAGGGTTCGTTTAGGCTTAGGGTTAGGCTGAGTGTATGGGTGGGGATGAGGATTAGGTTTAGAATGATGGTTAGGGTTCTGGTTAGGTTAAGGGTTAGTATGAGGGTTAGGGTTAGAATTAGGTTTAGGGTGAGGGCTAGGTTGAGGGCTAGGGTGAGGGTGAGGTTTAGGGTAAGGATGAGGGTTAGGGTTAAGTTGAGTGTTAGGTTGAGGGTGAGGGTTAGAGTTATAGTTAGGTTTAGGTTTAGGGTGAGGGTGAGGTTTAGGGTTAAAGTTAGGGTTAAGGTGAGGGATAGGGTTTAGGTTTACGGTTAGGATTAGTGTTAGGGTTAGGGTTAGGGTGAGGTTTAGGGTTGGATTTAGGGTTAGTTTTAGGGTTAGGGTTAGGATGAGGGTGAGGGTTAGGTTTAGGCTTTTTCTAAGGCTTAGGCTTAGGCCCAGCATGAGGGTGAGGATTAGGGTTAGGATTAGGGTGAGGGTTAGGTTTAGGGTTACAGTGTGGTCAGGGTTAGGGTTAGGTTGAAGGTTAGAATTAGGTTTAGGGTTAGGTTGTTGGTTAGGGTTAGGGTTAGGGTGAGAGTTGGGATGAGGGTTAGGGTTACAATTAGGTTTAGTGTGAGGGCTACGGTGAGGGTGAATGTTATTTTTAGGGTTAGGGTGAGGTTTAGGGTTAAGGTTAGGGTTAGGGTTACGGTGAGGGTGAAGGTTAGGGTTAGGGTGAGGGTTAGGTTTAGGTTTAGGGTGAGGGTGAAGGTTAGGATTATGGTTAGGGTTAGTGTTACAGTGAGGGTGAGGGGGAGGCTGAGGGTTAGGATCAGGTTTAGGGTGAGGTTTAGGTTTAGGGTTATGGTTAGTGTGAGGGTGAGGTTTAGGGTTAGAGTTAGGGTTAGGGTGAGGGTTAGGGTGAAGGTTGGGTTGAGGTTTAATGTTAAGGTTAGGGTTACCTTTAGGATTAGGTTTACGATGAGGTTGAGTGTGAGGGTTAGGGTTAGAGAGAGGTTTAGGGTGAGGGTTACGGAAAGTGTAAAGGTGAGGGTTAGGCTGAGGGTGAGGGTTAGGGTTAGGGTGAGGATGAGGGTTAAATTGAGGATTAGGGTTAGGGTTAGTTTGAGATTTAGGGTGAGGATTAGGGTTAGGGTTAGGGTGAGGTTTAGGGTTAGGGTGATGGTTAGGGTTAGTGTGAGGGTTAGTGTTAGGGTAAGGGTTAGTGTTAGGGTGAGGGTAAGTGTTAGGGTGAGGGTTAATGTTACGGTGAAGTTTATGGTTAGGATGAGGGTTAGGGTTAGGGATAGGGTTGTTGTTAGGGTTAAGGTTAGGCTTACGGTTACATTGAGGGTGAGGGTGAGGTGAAGGGTTAGGGTTAGGGTGAGGTTTACCTTTAGGGTTAGGGTTAGAGATAGGGTTAGGGTTGAGGTGAGGTTTAGGGTTAGAGTTAGGTTTAGTGTTATTGTTGGGGTTAGGGTGAGGTTTAGGGTTAGTTTTAGGCTTAGGTTTAGGCTGAGCATGGGGGTGTGGGTTAGGGTTAGGGTTAGGGTGGGGTTTAGGGTTAGGGTTAGAGTGAAGGTGAGGTTGAGGGTTCGGGTTAGTGTTTGTGTCAAGGATAGGGTTAGAGTGAGAGTTAAAAAGAGGGTTAGGATTAAGGTTAGGGTTAGGATTAGTGTTAAGGTGAGGGTGAGTGTGTGTGTTAGGGATAGGTTTATGGTTAGGCTTAGGATTAGGGTTACGGTTAAGGTTTAGGGTTAGGGTGAAGGTTAGGGTTAGGGTGAGGTTTAGTGTTAGGGTTAGGGTTAGAGTTAGGGTTAGGTTGAGGGTTAGGGTTAGGGGTAGAGTTGGGGTTAGGGTGAGGGTTAGGGTTAAGTTAGGGTGAGGGTTAGGGAGAGGGTTATGGTTATGGTGAGGGTTAGGGTGGGGGTGATGGTAAGGGTAAACGTGAGGTTTAGGCTGAGGGTGAGAGTTATGGTAATAGTGAGGGTTAGGGTTAGGGTGAGTGTTAGGGGTAGGGGTAGGGTGAGGGTGAGGGTTAGATTGAGGATTAGTGTTAGGCTTAGGGTGAGGTTTAGGGTGAGGAGGAGGGTTAGGGTTAGGTTGAGGGCTAGAGTGAAGATGAAGGTTAGAGTTAGGGTTAGGGTCAGGTTTAAGGTTGGGGTGATGGTTAGGGTTAGTTTGAGGGTTATCTAGTGTTAGGGTAGGTGTTAGGGTGAGGGTAAGTGTTAGGGTGAGGGTTAGGTTTAGGGTGAGGATTATGTTTATTGTGAGGGTTAGGCTTAGGGTTAGGGTTATTGTTAAGGTTAGGGTATCGGTTATGGTCACGGTGAGGGTCAGGGTGAGGTTAAGTTTACGATTAGGGATAGAGTTAGGGTTAAGGTGAGAGTGAGATTTAGGATTAGAGTTAGGGTTAGTGTTTGGGTTAGGGTTAGGGTGAGGGTTACGGTTAGAGTTAGGCTTAGGCTTAGGCTTAGGCCTAGCATGAGGGTGAGTGTTAGGGTTAGGGTTAGGGTGAGGGTTAGGATAAGGTTTAGGGTTAGGAATAGGGTTAGGGTGAGGGCTAGGGTGAGGGTTAGAGTTACAGTGAGGGTGAGGGTTAGGGGGAGGGTGAGGGTGAGGTTTGGTGTTAGGGGTAGGGTTAGGGTTAGGGTTTGGGTGAGGTTTATGGTTAGATTTAGGGTTAGGGAGAGGGTTAGTTCGTGGGTTAGAGTTAGGGTTAATATTAGGGTTCAGGTTAGGGTGAGGGTTAGGTTGAGGTTAAGTGTTAGGGGTAGGGTTAGGATTTGGATTAGGGTTAGGGTGAGGGTGAGTGACAGTGTTAGGGTTAGGGTTAGGCTTCGGCTTAGGGTTAGGCTGAGGGTGAGTGTGGGTGTGAGGATTAGGGTTAGGGTGGTTGTTAGGTTTAGGCTTAGGGTGAGGGTTAGGATGAGGCTTAGGGTTAGGATTTAGGGTTAGGGTGAGGGCTCGGGAGAGGGTGAGGGTTAGGGTAAGGGTTAGGCTTAGGCTTAGGGTTCGGCTGAGCTTGTGGTTGAGCGTGAGGGGTTAGGGTTAGGCTGATCGTTAGGTTTACTGTTAGGGTGAGTTTTAGGATGAGGTTTAGGTTTAGGGGGAGGGTTAGGGTGAGGATGTTGGTAAGGGTAAAGGTGAGGTTTCGTCTGAGGGTGAGGGTTAAGATAAGGGTGTGGTTTAGGGTTAAGTTTAGGGTTAGAGTAAGGGTTAGGTTTCAGATTAGGGTGAGGGTTAGATTAAGGATTAGGGTTAGAGTTAGTGTGAGGTTTAGGGGGAAGATGAGGGTGAGGGTTAGGGTGTGGGTGAGGGTTAAAATTAGGGTTAGGGTGAGTGTGATGGTAAGCCTAAATGTGAGGATTAGGCTAAGGCTGAGGGTTAAGATAAGGGTGAGGGTAAGTGTTAGGGTGAGGGTTAGGGTTAGGGTGAGTGTTAAGTTTAGGGTGAGGGTTAGAGTTAGGGTTACGGTTATTGTTAGGGTTAGGGTTAGGGTTACCCTTACAGTGAGGGTGAGGGATAGTGTTAGGTTTACGGTGAGGTTTAGGGTTAGGGTTATGGTTAGAGTTTCGGTTAGGATTAGGATTAGGTTTAGGGTGAAGGCTAAGGTGAGGGTGAGGGTTAGGGTTAGGGTTAGTTTTAGGTTTAGGGTTAGAGTGAGGGTGAGTGTGTGGGTTAGGTTTAGGTTTAGGGTTAGGCTCAGGGTTAGGCTAAGGGTGAGGTTGAGGGTGGGGGTTAGGGTTAGGGTGAGGGTTAGGTTTAGGGTTAGGGTGAATGTTAGGATGAGGGTTAAGGTTAGCATTAGGGTTAGGTTGAGGGCTAAGGTGAGTGTGAGGTTTAGGGTTAGGGTTAGAGTGAGGGTGAGGTTTAGGGTTAGGGTGAGGAATAGGGTGAGGTTTAGGGTTAGGGTTAGTTTTAGGGTTAGGGTTAGGGTGAGGGTTAGGGTTTGGATGAGGGTTAAGATTACAATTAAGTTTTGGGTGAGCTCTAGGGTGACGGTGAGTGTTATTGTTAGGGTTAGGGTGAGGTTTAGGGTTAGGGTTAGGGTTAGGTTTATGGTGAGGGAGAGGGTTAGGGTTAGGGTGAGTGTTAGTGTTAGGGTTAGGGTGAGGGTGAAGGTTAGGATTAGGGTTATGGTTAGAGTTACTGTGAGAGTGAGGCTGAGGGTGAGGGTTAGGATCAGGTTTACGGTGAGGTTTAGGGATAGGGTTATTGTTAGGGTGAGTGTGAGGTTTAGGGTTAGAGTTCTTGTTAGGGGGAAGGTTAGTGTGAGCGTTAGGGTTAGGGTCAGTGTTAGTATTAGGGTTAGGGTGAGGGTTAAGTTGAGGTTTAATGTTAGGGTTAGCGTTAGGTTTAGGATTAGGTTTACGGTGAGGGTGAGTGTGATGGCTAGGGTTAGGGTTCGGCTTAGGCTTAGGGTTTTGCTGAAGGTATGGTATGGGGATGAGGACTAGGTATAGAAAGTTGGTTAGGTTTACGGTTAGGTTAAGGGTAAGGATGAGGGTTAGGGTTAAGATTAGTGTTCGGGTGAGGGTGAGGGTTAACGTTAGGTTTAGGCTTAGGCTTGGTGTTAGGCTGAGGCTGAGGGTGAGGGTGAGGGTTAGGGTTAGGGTGATGTTTGGGGTTACCATTAGGGTGAGGGTTAGGATGAGGATTAGGGTTAGGGTGAGGGTTACGGTGAGGGTTAGGTTGAGGGTGACGGTAAGGGTAAAGATGAGGGTTAGGCTGAGGGTGAGGGGTAGGGTAAGGGTGAGGGTTAGGGTTAGCGTGTGGGTTAGGTTTAGGTTGAGGATTAGTGTTAGGGTTAGTGTGAGGTTTAGGGTGAAGATGAGGGTTAGCGTTAGGTTGAGGGCTAGGTTGAGGGTGAGGGTTAGGATCAGGGTGAGGTTTAGGATTAGTGTGATGGTGAGGGTTAGTGTGAGGGTTAGTGTTAGGTTTAGGGTTAGTGTTAGGGTGAGGGTAAATGTTAGGGTGAGGGTTATTGTTATGGTGAAAGTTATGGTTAGGATGAAGGTTATGGTTATGGTTAAGGTTATTGTTAGGGTTAGGGTTAGGGTTAAGTTTACGGTGAGGCTGAGGGTGAGGGTGAGGGTTAGGGTTAGGGTGAGGTTTAGGTTTAGGGGTAGGGTTAGAGTTAGGGTTAAGGTGAGGTTGAAGTTTAGGATTAGATTTAGGTTTAGTGTTATTTTTGGGGTTAGGGTGAGGTTTATGTTTAGTTTTAGGCTTAGGCTTAGGGTTAGTCTTAGGCCGAGCAAAGGGTGAGGATTAGCTTTAGGGTTAGGGTGGGGTTTGGGGTTAGGGTTAGGTTGAGGGTGAGGTTGAGGGTTCGATATAGGGTTAGGGTGAGGGTTAGAGGGAGGGTTAGGGTTAGTGTTAGGGTGACGGTAAGTGTTAGGGTGAGGGTTAGGAATAGAGTTAGAGTTATTCTTAGGTATAGGTTTAGGGTTATGGTTACGGTGAGGGTGAGGATGAGGGTTAGGGTTAGGGTTAGGGTGAGTTTTAGGTTTTGGGTTAGTGTTAGAGTTAGGTTTAGGGTGAGGGTGAGGTTTCGGTTAGAGTTAGGGTTAGGGTGAGTGTTAGGTTGAGGGTTAGGGTTAATGTTCATGTTAAGGTTAGGGTTAGGGTGAGAGTTAAGGGGAGGTTTAGGGTTTGGGTTAGGGTTAGGATTAGTGTTAGGGTGAGGGTGAGTGTGTGTGTTTGGGATATGTTTATGGTGAAGCTTAGGGTTAGGCTGAGGCTGAGGGTGAGGTTGAGGTTTAGGGTTAGGGTGAGGGTTAGGGTTAGGGTTAGGGTGAGTTTTAGTGTTAGGGTTAGGGTTAGACTTAGGGTTAGGGTGAGGGTGAGGGTTAGGGTTAGGTTTAGGCTTAGGCTTGGTGTTAGGCTGAGGCTGAGGGTGAGGGTGAGTGTTAGGGTTAGGGTGATGTTTGGGGTTATCATTAGGGTGAGGGTTAGGATGAGGATTAGGGTTAGGGTGAGGGTTACGGTGAGGGTTAGGTTGAGGGTGACGGTAAGGGTAAAGGTGAGGGTTAGGCTGAGGGTGAGGGGTAGGGTAAGGGTGAGGGTTAGGGTTAGCGTGTGGGTTAGGTTTAGGTTGAGGATTAGTGTTAGGGTTAGTGTGAGGTTTAGGGTTAGGATGAGGGTTAGCGTTAGGTTGAGGGCTAGGTTGAGGGTGAGGGTTAGGATCAGGGTGAGGTTTAGGATTAGTGTGATGGTTAGGGTTAGTGTGAGGGTTAGTGTTAGGGTTAGGGTTAGTGTTAGGGTTAGGGTAAATGTTAGGGTGAGGGTTATTGTTATGGTGAAATTTATGGTTAGGATGAAGGTTATGGTTATGGTTAAGGTTATTGTTAGGGTTAGGGTTAGGGTTACGTTTATGGTGAGGGTGAGGGTTAGGGTTAGGGTGTGGTTTAGGTTTAGGGTTAGGGTTAGAGTTAGGGTTTAGGTGAGGTTGAAGTTTAGGATTAGAGTTAGGTTTAGTGTTATTTTTGGGGTTAGGGTGAGGTTTAGGTTTAGTTTTAGGCTTAGGCTTAGGGTTAGTCTTAGGCCGAGCAAAGGGTGAGGGTTAGCTTTAGGGTTAGGGTGGGGTTTGGGGTTAGGGTTAGGGTGAGGGTGAGGTTGAGGGTTCGATATAGGGTTAAGGTGAGGGTTAGAGGGAGGGTTAGGGTTAGTGTTAGGGTGACGGTAAGTGTTAGGGTGAGGGTTAGGAATAGAGTTAGGGTTATTCTTAGGTTTAGGTTTAGGGTTATGGTTACGGTTAGGTTGAGGATGAGAGTTAGGGTTAGGTTTAGGGTGAGTTTTAGGTTTTGGGTTAGTGTTAGAGTTAGGTTTAGGGTGAGGGTGAGGTTTCGGTTAGAGCTAGGGTTAGGGTGAGGGTTAGGTTGAGGGTTAGGGTTAATGTTCGTGTTAAGGTTAGGGTTAGGGTGAGAGTTAAGGGGAGGTTTAGGGTTTGGGTTTGGGTTAGGATTAGTGTTAGGGTGAGGGTGAGTGTGTGTGTTTGGGATATGTTTATGGTGAAGCTTAGGGTTAGGCTGAGGCTGAGGGTGAGGTTGAGGTTTAGGGTTAGGGTGAGGGTTAGGGTTAGGGTTAGGGTGAGTTTTAGTGTTAGGGTTAGGGTTAGACTTAGGGTTAGGGTGAGGGTGAGGGTTAGGGTTAGGTTTAGGCTTAGGCTTGGTGTTAGGCTGAGGCTGAGGGTGAGGGTGAGTGTTAGGGTTAGGGTGATGTTTGGGGTTACCATTAGGGTGAGGGTTAGGATGAGGATTAGGGTTAGGTGAGGGTTACGGTGAGGGTTAGGTTGAGGGTGACGGTAAGGGTAAAGGTGAGGGTTAGGCTGAAGGTGAGGGGTAGGGTAAGGGTGAGGGTTAGGGTTAGCGTGTGGGTTAGGTTTAGGTTGAGGATTAGTGTTAGGGTTAGTGTGAGGTTTAGGGTGAGGATGAGGGTTAGCGTTAGGTTGAGGGCTAGGTTGAGGGTGAGGGTTAGGATCAGGGTGAGGTTTAGGATTAGTGTGATGGTTAGGGTTAGTGTGAGGGTTAGTGTTAGGGTTAGGGTTAGTGTTAGGGTTAGGGTAAATGTTAGGGTGAGGGTTATTGTTATGGTGAAAGTTATGGTTAGGATGAAGGTTATGGTTATGGTTAAGGTTATTGTTAGGGTTAGGGTTAGGGTTACGTTTACGGTGAGGGTGAGGGTTAGGGTTAGGGTGAGGTTTAGGTTTAGGGTTAGGGTTAGAGTTAGGGTTTAGGTGAGGTTGAAGTTTAGGATTAGAGTTAGGTTTAGTGTTATTTTTGGGGTTAGGGTGAGGTTTATGTTTAGTTTTAGGCTTAGGCTTAGGGTTAGTCTTAGGCTGAGCAAAGGGTGAGGGTTAGCTTTAGGGTTAGGGTGGGGTTTGGGGTTAGGGTTAGGGTGAGGGTGAGGTTGAGGGTTCGATATAGGGTTAGGGTGAGGGTTAGAGGGAGGGTTAGGGTTAGAGTTAGGGTGACGGTAAGTGTTAGGGTGAGGGTTAGGAATAGAGTTAGGGTTAATCTTAGGTTTAGGTTTAGGGTTATGGTTACGGTTAGGTTGAGGATGAGGGTTAGGGTTAGGGTTAGGGTGAGTTTTAGGTTTTGGGTTAGTGTTAGAGTTAGGTTTAGGGTGAGGGTGAGGTTTCGGTTAGAGTTAGGGTTAGGGTGAGGGTTAGGTTGAGGGTTAGGGTTAATGTTCGTGTTAAGGTTAGGGTTAGAGTGAGAGTTAAGGGGAGGTTTAGGGTTTGGGTTAGGGTTAGGATTAGTGTTAGGGTGAGGGTGAGTGTGTGTGTTTGGGATATGTTTATGGTGAGGCTTAGGGTTAGGCTGAGGCTGAGGGTAAGGGTGAGGTTTAGGGTTAGGGTGAGGTTTAGGGTTAGGGTTAGGGTGAGTTTTAGTGTTAGGGTTAGGGGTAGACTTAGGGTTAGGGTGAGGGTGAGGTTTAGGTGTAGAGTTAGGGTTAGGGTTAGGAATAGGGTGAGGATGAGGTTTAGGGTGAGGGTTAGGGTGGGGGTGACGGTAAGGGTAAACATGAGGTTTAGGCTGAGTGCAAAAGTTACGGTAATGGTGAAGGTTAGGGTTAGGGTGAGTGTTAGGGTTAGGGTGAGGCTGAGGGTGTGGGTTAGATTGAGTATTACTGTTAGGGTTAGGGTGAGGTTTAGAGTGAGGATGAGTGTTAGGGTTAGGTTGAGGGCTGGGGTGAGGGTGAGGATTAGGGTTAGGGTTAGGTTTAGGCTTAGGTTTAGGCTGAGGATGAGTATGGGGGTGAGGATTACGGTTAGGGTTATTGTTAGTTTTATGATTAGGGTTAAGTTTGACGTGAGGGTGAGGCTGAGGGTGGGGGTGAGGATTAGGGTTAGAGTGATTGTTAGGGTTAGGGTTAGTGTTTTTGGTATGGTTAGGGTTAGAATTAAGGTGAGGTTGAGGGTGCGGGTGAGGATTAGGGTTATGGTTAGGGTGGGGTTTTGGATTAGGGTGAGGGTTAGGTTTACAGTTAGACATAGGGTTAAGGGGGGGGTGACAATGAGGTTTAGGGTTAGGGATAGTGTTAAGGTTAGGGTAAGGGTGAGGGTTAGGTGGAAGTTTAGGGTTAGGTTTAGGGTTAGGGTAAGTGTCAGGGTTAGTTTTAGGGTTAGGGTTAGTGTTAGTGTGAGGGTAAGTGTTAGGGTGAGGGTTTGGGTTAGGATGAGGGTTATGGTTAGAGTGAGGGTTAGCATTATGTTTAGGGTTATTGTTAGGGTTAGGTTTAGGGTTAAGGTTAAGGTGAGGGTGAGGGTGAGTGTTAGGTTTAGGGTTAGGGTGAGGTTTAGTGTTTCAGTTAGGGTTAGAGTTAGGTTTAGGGTGAGGGTGAGGTTTAGGATTAGAGTTCGGGTTAGGGGCGGGTTAGGTTGAGGATTAGGGTTAGGGTTAGTGTTAGAGTTATGGTTAGGGTGAGAGTTAGAGCGAGGGTTAGGGTTAGGTTTAGGGTTAGGATAAGGGTAAAGCTGAAGGTGATTGTGTGTGTTAGGGTTAGGTTTAGGGTTAGGCTGAGGCATCGGCTGATGGTGAGTTTGAGGGTGAGAGTTAGGGTTAGGGAGATGGTTAGGGTTAGGGTTAGGGGGAGGGTTAGGATGAGGATTAGGATTAGGATTAGGGTTAGGGTGAGGGCTAGGGTGAGGGTGAGGTTTAGGGTTAGGGTTAGGATGAGGTTTAGGTTTATGGTTAGGGTTAGGATGAGCGTGAGGTTTCGGGTTAGAGTTAGGGTTAGGATGTGGCTGAGGGTGAGGGTTAGGGTTAGTGTTAGTGTTAGGGTTAGGGTTAAGGTGAGGGTTAGGGTGAGGTTGAGGCTTTGGGTTATGGTTATTATTAGGATTAAATTTAGGGTTTGGGTGAGGTTTAGGGTTATGGTGAGTGTAACGTTTAGGGTTAGGGTTAGGGTTAGGTTGAGGGTGAGGGTGATGGTGAGAGTTAGGGTTAGGGTGAGGGTTAGGGTTAGGGTTAGGGTGAGGTTTAGGGTAGGGGTTTTGGTGAGGGTGACAGTTAGGATTAGGTTGAGGGTTAGGGTTAGGTTTAGGGTTGGGGTGAGGGTGAGAGTGAGGGTTAAGGTTAGTGTTAGGGTCAGGGTTAGGATGAGGGTTAGGGTGAGAATTCGGTTTAGGGTTATGGCTAGGGTGAGGGTGAGGATTATGGTTAGTGTTAGGGTGAGCTTTAGAGTTATGGGTAGGGTTACGGTTATGGTGAAGATGAGGTGTAGGGTAGAGTTACGTTTAGGGTCAGGCTGAAGCCTAGCATTAGGGTTCGGGTTAGTGTGAGAATTAGGGTTAGGTTGAGGGTTAGGGTGAGTGTGAGGTTTAGGGTTCGGGTTAGGGTGAGGGTAAGTGTTAGGATGAGGGTTAAGCTTAGGTTGAAGGATATGGTTAGGATGAGGGTTAGGGTTAGGTTAGGGTTATTGTAAGTGTTAATGTTTGGGTTATGGTTACAGTGAGGGAGAGGGTGAGGATTAGGATTAAGGTTAGGGTGAGTTTTAGATTTAGGGTTAGGGTTAGAGTTAGGGTTAGGTTTAGGGTGAGGGTTAGCATGAGGGTTAGGGTTAGGATTAGTGTTAGGATGAGGGCTAGGGTGAGGGTGAGGTTTAGGGTAAGGCTTAGGGTGAGGTTTAGTATTCGGTTTAGGTTTAGGGTTAGGGAGAGTGTTAGGTTCAGGTTACGGTGAGGGTTAGGGTTAGGGTTAGGTTGAGGGTTAGAATTAGGTTTAGGGTTAGGTTGAAGATTAGGGTTAGATTTAGGGTGAGGGTTAGGATGAGGGTTAGGGTTAAAATTAGGTTTAGGGTGAGGGCTAGGTTGAGGGTGAGGGTTAGGGTTAGGGTTAAAGTGAGGTTTAGGTTTAGGGGTAGCGTTAGGGTGAGGGTTAGGGTTCGTGTTTTGGTGAGGGTGAGGGTTAGGTTTGGGGTGAGGTTTAGGTTGAGGACCAAGGTGAGGGTGAGTGTTAGCGTTAGGGTTAGCGTTAGGGTGAGGGTTAGGTTTAGGTTTAGGTTTAGGGTAATGTTTAGGGTTAGGATTAAGGTTAGGGTGAGGGTGAGTGTGAGGGTTAGGCTTGGGGTTAGGCTTAGGCTTAGGGTTAGGCTGAGGGTGCATGTGGGGATGAGGATTAGGTTTAGAGTGATGGTTCTGGTTAAGGTTCGGTTGAGGGTTAGGATGAGGGTTACGGTTAGGATTAGGGTTAGGGTGAGGGCTAGGGTGAGTGTGAGGTTTGGGGTTAGGTTTAGGCTTAGGGTTAAGTTTAGGCTTAGGCTAAAGTTGAGGGTGAGGTTTAGGGTTAGGGTGATGGTTAGGGTTACGTTTAGGGTGAGGGATAGGATGAGGGTTGTGGTTTAGGGTGAGGGTTAGGATGAGGGTGACTGTAAGAGAAAAGGTGAGGGTTAGGCTGAGGGTGAGGTTTATGGTAAGGGTGTGGTTTAGGTTTAGCGTGAGGGTGAGGGTTAGACTGAGGATTAGTGTTAGGGTTAGTGTGAGGTTTAGGTTGAGGATGAGGGTTAGGGTTAGCGTGAGGACTAGGGTGAAGTTGAGGGTTAGGGTTAGGGTTAGGGTGAGGTTTAGGTTTAGGGTGATGGTTAGTGTTAGTGTGAGGGTTAGTTCTAGGGTTAATGTTAGTTTTAAGATGAGGATAAGTGTTAGGGTAAGGTTTAGGTTTAGAGTGAGGTTTAGGATTAGGGTTAGGGTTAGGGTGAGGGTGAGGTTTAGGGTTAGAGTTAGGGTTAGGGTGAGGGTTAGGGTTAGGGTTACGGTTAGCGTTAGTGTTAGGAGTAGGATTAGGGTTAAGGTGAGGGTGAGTGTTATGGTTAGGGTTAGGGTTAGGATTAGAGTTACGGTTTGAGTGAGGGTGAGGGTTATGGTTAGCGTGAGCTTTGGGCTTAGGGTTTAGAGTGAGGGTTAGGTTGAGGGTTAGGCTTAGGCTTAGGTTTTGGGTATGGGCTATGGTGAGGGTGAGGGTTAGTGTTAGGGTTAGGTTTAGGGTGAGCGTTAGGGTGGGGGTTAGGGTTAGTATTAGGGTTAGTGTTGGGGTTAGGGTTAGGCTTAATGTTAGGCAGAGGGTGAGGGTGAGGGTGAGGTTTAGGGTTAGGGTGAGGGTGAGGTTTAGGGTTAGAGTTAGCGTTCAGGTGAGGGTTAGTGTGAGGGTTAGGGTTAGGGTTAAGGTTACGGTTAGGGTTACGGTGAGGGTGACTGTGAGGGTCAGGGTTAGTCTTAGGCTTAGGCTTGGGCTTAGGCCGAGTGTGAAGGTGAGGGTGAGGTTTAGGGTTAGCATTAGGTTTAGGGTGAGGGCTAGAGTGAGGATGAGGGTTAGGGTTAGCGTTAGGCTGAGTTTAGGGTTAGGTTTACCGTGAGGTTGAGGGTTAGGGTTAGGGTTAGGGTTAAGGTGAGGGTTTGGTTTAGGTTAGGGTAAGGGTCAGCGTTAGGGTTAGTGTTTGGGTTAGTGTAATAGTTAGGGTTAGGGTTAGAGTTACAGTGAGGGTGAGGTTGAGGGTTAAGATCAGGTTTGGGTGAGGTTTAGGGTAAGGGTTATGGTTAGGGTGAGGATGAGGTTTAGGGTTAGAGTTAGGGTTTCGGGGAGGGTTAGGGTGAGGGTTAGGATTAGGGTTAGGGTCAAGTATAGGTTTAGGTTTAGGGTTAGGGTTAGAGTTAGGGTTAGGTTTAGGGTTAGGGTTATTGTTAGGGTGAGGGTTAGGGTCATTTTTGGTGTTATGTTTAGGGTTAAGTTTGTGGTTCGGGTGAGGCTGAGGGTGAGGCTTATGTTTAGGGTTATGTTTAGGGTTAGGACTAGTGTTAGTGTTAGGGTGAGGTTTAGGGTGAGGGTGAGGGTTAGGGTTAAGGTTAGGATTAGGGTTTGGTTTACGGTGAGGGTGAGGGTGAGATTTAGGGATAGCATGAGGGTTGGGGTTAGGGTTAGAGTGAAGATTAGGGTAATGGTTAGGCTTAGGCTTAGGTTTAGGGTGTGGGCTAGGGTGAGGTTGAGGGTTAGGGTGAGTGTTAGGGTGAGGGTTTGGGTTAGGGTTAGTGTTAAGGTTAGGGTTGGAGTTAGGGTTAGGCTTTGTGTTAGGGGGAGTGAGAGGGGGAGGGTTAGGATTAAGTGAGGGTGAGGTTTAGGGTTATATTTAGCGTTAGGTTGAGGGCTAGTGTTAGTGTTAGGGTTAGTGTTACAGTTATGATTAGGGTGAAGGTGAGTGTGAGGGATAGGGTTAGTCTTAGGCTTAGGCTTAGGCTTAGGCACAGCATGAGGGTGAGGGTGAGGGTTAAGGTTAGTGTGAGGGTTAGGGTTTTAGGGTTAGGGTGAGGGTTAGGATGAGGTTTAGGGTTAGGATTAGGGTTTGGGTGAGGGCTAGAGTGAGGATGAGGCTTATGGTTAGCGTTAAGATGTGGTTTAGAGTTAGGGTTAGGGTTAGAGTTACAGTGAGTTTGAGGGTTAGGCTTAGGTTTAGCGTTAGGTTTATTGTTATGGTTAGAGTTAAGTTGAGGGTAGGGTTGAGGGTGCAGATTAGGTTTAGGATTAGGGTGAGGTTTAGATTTAGGGTTTGGGTTAGTTTGAGTGTTAAGTTTATGGTTAGAGTGAGGTTTAGGATGAGGTTCAGGATTAGGATTAAGGTTAGGTTGAGGGGTTGGGTGAGGGTTAGGGTTAGGGATAGGGTTAGGTTTATGATTAGGGTTAGGGTGAGGGTGAGTGTGAGGATTAGGTTAGGTTTAGGCTTAGGGTTAGGGTTAGGCTTAGGGTTAGGGTGAGGGTTAGGGTTATTGTTTGGGTAAGCATGAGGGTGAGGGTGAGGATTAGGGTTAGGGTTAGGGTTAGGGTTAGGGTTAGGTTTGGGGTTAGGGTTAGTGTTTCGGTTAGGGTTAGGGTTACGGTTAGGGTTTGGGTTACAGTGAGGGTGAGGGTTAGGTTTAGGGTTAGGATTAGGGTTAGGCTGAGGGTGAGGTTGGTGGTGAGGAGTAGGTAAGGGTTAGGGTTAGGGTTAGGTTTAGAGTTACGGTTAGGGTTATTGTTAGTGTTATGGTAAGGGTTAAGTTTGCAGTCAGGGTGAAGCTGAGGTTGATGTTTATGGTTAGTGTTAGGGTTAGGGTCACGATTAGTGTTAGTCTTATTGTTGGGTTTCGGTTAGAGTTACAGTGAGATTGACATTGAGGGTGAGGATGAGGGTTAGGGTGAGGTTTATGGTGAGGTTTAGGGTTAGGGTTAGGGTTAGAGTGAAGGTAAGTTTTAGGGTTAGAGTTAGGGTTAGGGGGAGGGTTAGGGTGAGGGTTAGGGTTAGGTTTAGTGTTAGGGTTAGGGTGAGGGTAAGGGTTATGTTGAAGTTTAGGGATAGGGTTAGGGTTAGGGTTAGGGTTAGGGTGACGGTGAGTGTGAGGGTTAGGGTTAGGGTTAGGCTTAGGCTTAGGGTAAGGCTGAGGGTGAGTTTGGGGGTTAGGATTAGGGTTAGGGTGATGGTTAGTGTTAGGGTTAGGGTTAATGTTAGGGTTAGGGTTAGAGTTACAGTGAGGGTGAGGGTGCGGGTGAGGGTTAGGGCTAGGGTGAGGTTTAGTGTTGGGGTTAGGTTTAAGATGAGGGTGCGGTTTAGGGTTAGAGTTAGGGTTAGGGGAGGGTTAGGGTGAGGTTTACGGTTAGGGTTAATTTTAGGGTTATGGTGAGTCTTAGGATTAGAGTTAGGGTTATTGTTAGGGTAAGGTTTATGTTTATGGTTACTGTGAGGGTGTGGGTTAAGTTTAGTGTTAGGTTGAGGTTTAGGGTTTGGGTTAGGGTTAGAGTTAGGGTTAGGGTGTGCGTGAGGTTTAGGGTTAGAGTAAGGGTTAGGTTGAGGTTTAGGTTTAGGGTTAGTGTTAGGTTTAGGGTTAGGGTGAGAGTTAGGTGGAGGGGTAG
Organism: Dipodomys merriami; assembly: GCF_024711535.1. Taxonomy (NCBI): domain Eukaryota; kingdom Metazoa; phylum Chordata; class Mammalia; order Rodentia; family Heteromyidae; genus Dipodomys; species Dipodomys merriami. Next base: position 113,477 of record NW_027202330.1, read on the forward strand.
TGTTAGGGTTAGAGTTAGGATTAGGGTTAGGGTGAGGGTGAGTGTGTGGGTTAGGGTTAGATTTAGGTTTAGGCTTAGGGTTAGGCTGAGGGTGAGTGTGTGTGTTAGGGTTAGGTTTATGGTTAGGCTTAGGGTTAGGCTGAGGGTGAGGTTGAGGGTGAGAAAGTTAGGGTTAGGGTGAGGGTTAGGCTTAGGAATAGGGGGAGGGTTAGGATGAGGTTTAGGGTTAGGATTATGGTTAGTGTGAGGGCTAGGTTGAGGGTGAGGGTTAGTGTTAGGGTTAGGGTGAGGTTTAGGTTTAGGGTTAGGGTTAGGGTTCGGGTCAGGGTGAGGTTTATTGTTAGAGTTAGGTTTAGGGTGAGGTTGAGGGTTTGGGTTAGGATTAGTGTTAATGTTAGGGTTAGGGTTAAGGTGAGGGTTAGGGTGAGGGTGAGTGTTAGGGTTAGTCTTAGAATTACGTTTAGGTGAGGGTTAGGGTGAGGGTGAGTGTTAGGGTTAGTCTTAGAATTACGTTTAGGGTTAGGGTAAGTGTGAAGGTTAGGGTTAGGGTTAGCCTTAGGCTTAGTCTTAGGCTGAGGGTGAGGGTGAGGGTGAGGGTTAGGGTTAGGGTAAGTGTTAGGGTTAGGTTTAGGGTGAGAGTTAGTGTTGGGATAAAGTTTAGGGTTAGGGTGTGTGTTAGGGTAAGGGTTACTGTGAGGGTGAGGGTTAGGGTTAGGTTGAGGCTTAGGGTTAGGCTTAGGGTTTGGGTGAAGATCAGGGTTAGGTTTAGGGTGAGGGTGAGTTTTAGAATTAGGATTAGGGTGAGGGCTAGGGTGAGAGTTATGGTTAGTATTAGAGTTAGGGTGAGGTTTAGGATCAGGGTGTGGGTTAGGATTAGGGTGAGGGTGAGATTTAGGTTTAGAGTTAGGGTTAGGGTGATTCTGAGGGTGAGTGTTAAGGTTAGGGTTATCGTGAGGGTGAGGGTTAGGATTAGGATTAGGGTAATATTTAGGTTGAGTGTGAGGGTTATGGTTAGGGTTAGGTTTAGGCTTAGGGTTAGGCTGAGTGTGAGGGTGAGACTTAGGGTTAGGGTTAGGGTTAGGGTTAGGGTGAGGGTAAGGGTTAGGGTTAGGGTTAGGTTTAGGCTTAGGGTTAGGATGAGTGTGAAGGTGAGTGTGTGGGTTAGGGTTAGGGTTAGGTTTAGGGTTAGGGTGAGGTTGAGAGTTAGGGTTCAGTGTAAGCTTAGGCTTAGTATGAGAGTTAGGGTTAGGGTTACGGTCAGCATGAGGGTTAGGGTTAGGTTGAGGATTATTGTTATGGTTAGGGTTAGTTTGAGTGTTAGGGTTAGGGTTAGGGTGAGGGTTCGCATGAGGATTAGGGTTCGGCTTAGGCTTCAGCCCAGGCCGAGCATGAGGGTGAGTGTTAGGGTTAGGGTGAGGGTTACAATGAGGTTTAGGGTTAGGATTAGGGTTAGTGTGAGAGCTAGCATGAGGGTTAGGGTGAGGGTTAGGGTTAGAAATAGGGTTAGGGTTAGGGTGAGGATTAGGGTTCGGGTTGGGGATAGGGTGAGTGTGAGGCTGAGTATTATGGTTAGCTTTAGGGTTAGGGTTAGGTTTATGGTAAGGGTTAGGGTTAGGGTTATGGTTAGGGTTAAGGTGAGGTTTAGGATTAGGCTTAGGGTTTGGCTGAGGGTGACAGTGGGGGTAAGGATTAGGGTTATGTTTAGGGTTAGGGTTATTGTTAATGTTATGGTTAGGGTTAAGTTTGCTGTGAGGGTGTGGCTGAGGCTGAGGTTTATGTTTAGGTTTAAGGTTAGGCTTAGGCTTAGTCTTAGGCTTAAGGTTAGGCTGAGGGTGATTGAGGGGGTGAGAATTAGGGTTAGGTTTAGGGTTAGGGTTAGGGTTATGGTTATGGTTAGTGTTATGGTTAGGATTAAGTTTGCAATGAGGCTGAGGGTGACGATTATGTTTAGGGTTAGTTTTTGGGTTAGAGTTAGGGTTACTATTAGGTTTAGGGTTAGAGTTACAGTGAGGTTGAGGGTGAGTGTGTGGGTTAGGGTTAGGGTTAGGGTAAGGGTGAGGGTGAGATTTAAAGATAGACTAAGTTTTAGAGGGAGGTTTAGGGTGAGGTTTAGGGCTAGGGTTAGTGTTAGGGTAAGGGTGAGGGAGAGGGTTAGGTTGAGGTTTAGGGATAGTGTTAGGTTTAGGATTAGGTTTAGGTTGACGGTGAGTGTGAGGTTTAGGGTGAGGGTTAGGCTTAGGCTTAGGCTTAGGCTTAGGCTGAGGGTGAGGTTGAGAGTGAGGATTAGGTTAAGGGTGATGATACGGTTTGGGTGAGGTTTAGGATGAGATTTAGGGTTAGGTTGAGGGTTAGGGTGAGGATGATGGTAAGGGTAAAGGTGAGGTTTATGCTGAGGGTGAGGTTTTCGTTAAGGGTGAGGGTTAGGGTTACGTTTAGTGTTAGGGTAAGGGTTAGGTTTAGGGTTAGGTTGAGGGTCATATTGAGGATTAGGGTTAGGGTTAGTGTGAGGTTTAGGGTGAGGATGAGGGTTAGGGTTAATGTGAGGGTGAGGTTTAGAATTAGGGTTAGGGTGAGGGTGAGGTTTAGGTTTAGGGTTAGGGTTAGGGTGAGGTTTAGGGTTTGGGTTAGGGTTAGAGTTAGATTTAGGGAGTGGGTGAGGTTTAGGATTAGAGTTAAGGTTAGGGTGAGGGTTAGGGTGAGGATGTTGGTAAAGGTAATGTTGAGGTTTAGGCTGAGGTTGAGGGTTAAGATTAGGGTGAGTGTTAGGCTTAGGTTTAGGGTTAGGATATGGGTTAGGTTTAGGTTAGGGTTAGAGTTAGTGTTAGGTGATGGTTAAATTGAGGATTAGGGTTAGGGTTAGTGTGAGGCTTAGGGTGAGGATGAGGGTTAGGGTTAGGGTTAGCATGAGGGTTAGAATTAGGGTTAAGGTGATGGCTAGGGTGAGGGTGAGGGTGAGGGTTAGGGTTAGGGTGAGGATTAGGTTTTGGGATAGGGTTAGTGTTAGGTTTAGGGTGATGGTGAGGTTTAGGTTTAGATTTAGTGTTAGGTTTAGGGTTAAGGTGAGGGTTAGGGTGAGGGTGAGGGTTAGGGTAAGGCTTAGGCTTAGGCTTAGGGTTAGGCTGAGCTTGAGGTTGAGGGTGAGGTTTAGGTTTAGGGTGGTGGTTAGGTTTCCGGTTAGGGTGAGGTTTAGGATGAGGTTTAGGGTTAGGTTTATGGTTTGGATGAGGATGATGGTAAGGGTAAAGGTGAGGTTTAGGCTGAGGTTGAGGGTTAAGATAAGGGTGAGTGTTACGGTTAGGTTTAGGGTTAGGGTAAGGGTTAGGGTTAGGTTAGGGTTAGGGTTAGTGTTAGGTGTTGGTAAGATTGAGGATTAGGGTTAGGGTTAGTGTGAGGTTTAGGGTGAGGATGAGGTGTAGGGTTAGGCTGAGGGTGAGGGTTAGAATTAGGGTTAGGGTGAGGGCTAGGGTGAGGGTGAGGGTTATGTTTAGTGTTAGGGTTGGGGTGAGGTTAAGATTAGGGTGAGGGTTAGGGTTAGTGTGGGGGTGAGTGTTAGGGTTAGGGTTAGTTCTAGGGTGAGGTTAAGTGATATGGTGAGGGTTAGGGTTAGGGTGAGGGTTATGGTTAGGGTGAGGGTTAGGGTTAGGTTTAGGGTGAGGGTGAGGGTGAGGTTTAGGGTTAGATATAGGGTTAGGGTGAGAGTTAGGGTGAGGGTTAGTTTTAGCGTTATTGTTACGGTTAGGGTGAGGGTGAGGTTTAGGTTGAGGTTCAGGGTTAGGGTTAGGGTTTTGGTTAGGTTTACGTTTAGGGTGAGGAGTAGGATGACTTTTTGGTTTAGGGGGAGGTTTATGGTTAGGGTTAAGTTTAGGATGATGGTAAGTGTTATGGTGTGGGTTAGTGTGAGGGTGATAATTAGGGTTAGATTTAGGGTTAGGGTGAGGTTTAGGTTGAGGGTTAGATTTAGAGTTAGTGTTAGGGTTAGGGTGATCGTTAGGGGGGGTTAGGGTTAGCGATAGGTTTAGGATTATGGCTAGGGTGAGTGTGAGTGTGTGTTAGGGTTAGGTTTATGGTTAGGCTTAGGGTTAGGCTGAGGGTGACGTTGATGGTGAGGGTTAGGGTTAAGTTGCAGGTTAGGATTAGGGTTAGGGGGACGGTTAGGATCAGGGTTAGGGTGAGGATTAGTGTTAGGGAGAGGCCTAAGGTGATGGTGAACTTTAGGGTTAGGGTTAGGGTGAAGGTGAGATTTAGGTTTAGAGTTAGGGTTAGGGTGAGCCTGAGGGTGAGAGTTAAGGTTAGGTTTAGTGTTAGGGTTAGGGTTAAGTTGAGGGTTAGGGTGAGTGTGAGGGTTAGGGTTAGGGTTAGGATTAGGATTAGGATTAGGCTTAGGGTGATTGTGAGGGTTAGGGTTAGGTTTAGTATTAGGATTAGGATTAGGCTGAGGGTGAGGGTGAGGGTGAGGGTGAGGGTTAGCTGAGGGTTAGGGTTAGGGTGAAAGTAAGGTTTCGAGTTAAGTTTAGGGTTAGGGTGAGGGTTAGGGTAAGGATTACTGTGAGAGTGAGGGTTAGGGTTGGGCTTAGTGTTAGGGTGAAGGTTAGGATGAGGGTTAGGGTTAGAATTAGGGTTAGGGTGAGGGCTAGGGTGAGGGTGAGGTTTAGGGTTAGGGTGAGGTTTAGGTTTAGGGTGAGGGTTAGGGTTAGGGTGAGGTTGAGGGTTAGGGTTAGGGTTAGGGTGAGGGTGATGTTTAGGGTTAGAGTTAGGGTTAGGGTGAGGCTGATTGTGATTGTTAGAGTTAGGGTTAGTGTTAGAGTTAGCGTTAGGGTGAGGAATAGTGTGAGGGTGAGGGTTAGGTTTAGGGTTAGGATTAGGATTAGGGTAATAGGGTGAGTGTGAGGGTTAGGGTTAGGGTTAGGGTTAGGGTTAGGATCAGGGTGAAGGTGAGGGTGAAGGTTAGGGTTAGGGTGAGGTTTAGGGTTAGGGTTAGGGTGAGAGTTAGGGTTCAGGGTGAGTTTAGGGTTAGGATGAGGGTTAGGGTTAGCGTTACAGTGAGCGTGAGGGTTAGGATTAGGTTGAGGGTTAGGCTTAGGGTTAGGGTTAGGGTGAGGATTAGTGTTAGGGTTTAAGGTAAGGGTTAGGATTAGAATTAGGGTTAGGATTAGGGTGAGGGTGAGGGCTAAGGTGAGGGTGAGGGTTACTGTTAGTGTTAGGGTGAGGTTTAGGTTTAGGGTTAGGGTGAGGGTGAGGGTTTGAATGAGGTTTAGGGTTCCGGTGAGGGTGAGAGTTAGGGTTTGGGTGACGGTAAGTTTAAAGGTGAGGGTTAGCCTGAGTGTTAGGATAAGGGTTAGGGTTAGGGTTAGGATTAGTGTTATTGTTAAGTTTATGGTTAGACTTACGGTGAGGGTGAGGGTGAGGGTCAGGTTGAAGTTTAGGGTTAGAGTGAGGTTTAGGGTTAGGTTGAGGGTGAGGTTTAGGGTTAGATTTAGGGTTAGCGGGAGGGTTAGTTCGTGGGTTAGAGTTAGGGTTAGTGTTAGGGTTAAGGTTAGGGTGAAGGTTAGGTTGAGGTTAAGGGTTAGGGTTTGGGTTAGGGTTATGATTATGGTTAGGGTTAGGGTTAGGGTTAGAGTTAGGTTTAGGTTGAGGGTGAGGTTTAGTGTTAGAGTTACGGTTAGGGTGAGGGTTAGGTTGAGTGTTAGGGTTAGGGTTAGTGTTAGGGTTAGGGTTAGGGTGAAATTTAGGGGGAGGGTAAGGGTTAGGGATAGGTATAAGATTAGGGTTAGGATGATTGTCAGTGTGTGCCTTAGGGTTAGGTTTAGGTTTAGGCTTAGGGTTAGGCTGAGGTTGAGGTTCATGGTGAGGGTTAGGGTTCGATTTAGGGTTAGGGGTAGGGTGAGGTTTAGGGTTAGAGTTAGGGTTAGGGTGAGGCTGATTGTGAGGGTTAGTGTTAAGGTTAGTGTTAGACTTAGGGTTTTGGTGAGGGTTAGGGTGAGGGTGAGGGTTAGCCTTAGGCTTAGGATTAGGATTAGGTTAAGGGGTAGGATGTGTGTGAAGGTTATGTTTAGGGTTAGTGTTAGGGTTAGGGATAGGCTGAGGGTGAGGGTGAGGGTTAGGGTTAGGGATAGGGTGAGGTTTAGGGTTAGGGTTAGGGTGATTGTTAGGGTTCTGGTTAAGTTTACGGTTAGGGTGAGGGTTAGGGTTAAGGTTACAGTGAGCGTGAGGGTTAGGGTTAGGTTGAGGGTTAGGGTTAGGTTTAGGGTGTTGGTTAGTGTTAGGTTTAGGGTAAGGGTTAGGAGGATAATCAGGGTTAGGATTAGGGTTAGGGTGAGGGCTAAGGTGAGGGTGAATGGTAGGGCTAGTGTTAGGGTGAGCTTTATGTTTAGGGTTATTTTTAGTGTGAGGGTTTGGATGAGGGTTAAGGTTATGGTGAGTGTGAGGGTTAGGGTTAGGGTGAGGGTTAGGTTTAGGATTAGAGTTAGGGTAAGGGTGTGTGTTAGGATTAGGGTTAGGGTTAGGGTTAGGGTTAGGGTTAGAGTTAGAATTAAGGTGAGGGTGAGGGTGAGGGTTAGGGTTAGGTTTAGGTTGAGGTTTAGGTTTAGGGGTAGGATTAGGGTTAGGGTGAGGGTGAGATTTATGGTTAGATTTAGGGTTAGGGGGAGGTTTAGTTCGTGGGTTACAGTTAGGGTTAGTGTTAGTGTTAATGTTAGGGTGAGGGTTAGGTTGAGGTTAAGGGGTAGGGGTAGGGTTAGGGTTAGGATTAGGGTTAGGGTGAGGGTGAGTGTGAGGGTTAGGGTTAGGGTTAGGCTTAGTCTTAGCTTTAGCCTGAGGGTGAGTGTGGGGTTAGGATTAGGGTTAGGGTGAGGGCTAGGGAGAGGGTGAGGTTTAGGTTTTGGGTTAGGCTTAGGCTTAGGGTTAGGCTGAGCATAGGCTTGAGGGTGAGGTTTAGGGTTAGGGGGATGGTTAGGTTTACAGTTAGGGTGAGGGTTAGGTTGAAATTTAGTATTAGGGCGAAGGTTAGGGTGAGAATGATGGTAAGGGTAAAGGTGACTTTTAGGCTGAGGGTGAGAGTTAAGTTAAGGGTGAGGATTAGGGTTAGGTTTAGGGTTAGGTAAGGGTAAGGGTTAGGAGTAGGTGAGTGTTAGATTGAGGAATAGGGTTAGTGTTAGGGTGAGGTTTAGGATTAGGGTGAGGGTTAGGGTTAGTTTGAGGGTGAGTGTTAGTGTTAGGGTTAGTTTTAGGGTGAGGGTAAGTGTTATGGTGAGGGTTAGGGTTAGGGTGAGGGTTATGGTTAAGTTGAAGGTTAGGGTTAGGGTTATTGTTAAGGTTAGGGTTAGGGTTATGGTTATGCTGAGGGTGAGGGTGAGGGTCAGGTTTAGGGTTAGGGTGAGGTTTAGTGTTAGAGTTAGGGTGAGAGTTAGGGTTAGGGTGAGGATGAGGTTTAGGTGTAGTCTTAGGGTTCCTTTGAGCTTTAGGGTGACCATTAGGGTTAGATTAATGGTTAGGGTGGGGTGACCATAAGGGTAAAATTGAGGGTTAGGCTGAGGGAAAGGGTTATTGTCGGATGAGTTTTAGGTTTAGGGTGAGGGTTAGGGTTAGGGGAAGGGTGTGATTGAGGGTTAGATTGAGGATTAGTGTCAGGGTTAGTGTGAGGTTTAGGATGAGGATGAGGGTTAGGTTAGGGTGAGGGCTAGGGTGAGGGTGAGGGTTAGGTTTAGGTTTAGGCTGAGGTTTAGGGTTAGGGTGATGGTTCGGGTTAGTGTGAGGTTAGTGTTAGGGTTAGGGTTAGTGTTAGGGTGAGGGTAAGTGTTAGGGTGAGGGTTAGGGTTAGGGTTAGCATCATTTTTAGGGTTAGGGTTAGGGTTACGGTTACAGTGAGGGTGAGGGTGATGGTTAGGTTTAGGGTTAGGGTTAGAGTTAGGGTTAGGATGAGAGTGAGGTTTATTTTAGAGTTAGGGTTAGTGTTAGGGTTAAAGTTAGGATGAGGGTTAGGATTAGGGTTTGGCTTAGACTTAGGCTGAGCATGAGGGTGAGGTTTAGGGTAAGGGTTAGGGTGAGGGTTAGGGTTAGGGTTAGGGTGAGGGTTAGGATAAGGTTTAGTGTTAGGATTAGGGTTAGGGTGAGGGCTAGGCTGAGGGTTAGGGAGATGGTTATGTTTAGGGATAGGGTTAGGTTTAGGATTACGGTTAGGGTGAGGGTGAGTGTGAGTGTTAAGTTTAGGCTTAGGGTTAGGCTTAAGGTTTGGCTGAGGGTGAGGGTGTGGGTTAGGGTTAGGGTTTGGGTTAGGGTGAGGGTGAGGCAGAGGATTAGAGTTACGTTTAGGGTTAGTGTTAGTGTTAGGTTTAGGGTTAGTGTTAGGTTTAGGGTTAGGCTTAGGCTTAGGGTTAGGGTTAGGTTGAGGTTTAGGGTTAGATATAGGATTAGGGGGAGCGTTAGGGTAAGGGTTAGGCACAGGGTTAGTGTTAGGGTTAGGGTAAAGGTGAGGGTTAGTTTGAGGTTTAGGGTTAGGTTTAAGGTTAGGGTTAGTGTGAGGGTTAGTGTTAGGGTTAGGGTTAGAGTTACAGTGAGGGTGAGGTTGCAGTTGAGGATTAGAGTTAGAGTTAGTGTGGGGCATATTGTTAGGGTTAGGGTTAGTTTGATGGTGAAGGTGAAGTTTAGGGTTAGATTTAGGGTTAGTGTTATTTTGAGGGTTAAGTTTAGGGTTAGGGTGAGGTTTAAGGTGAGGGTGAGGTTTAGGGTTAGAGTTAGGTTTAGGTTGAGTGTTAGGGTTAGGGTTAGTGTTAGGGTTAGTGTTAGGGTGAGAGTTAGGGGGAGGGTTAGGGTTAGGGTTAGGTTTAGGTTTAAGGTGAGGTTGAGTGTGTGTGTTAGGGTTAGGATTAGGGTTAGGGTAAGGGCTAGGGTGAGGGTGAGAGTTAGGGGAAGGGTTAGGCTTATGCTTAGGGTTAGGCTGAGCATGAGGTTGAGGTTGAGGGTGAGGGTTACAGTGATGGTTAGGTTTACCATTAGGTGAGGGTTAGGCTGAGTTTTAGGGTTATGGGGAAGATTAGGGTCAGGTTGATGGCAAGGGTAAAGGTTATGTTTAGGCTGAGGGTGAGGGTTAAGATAAGGGTGAGGGTTAGGTTTAGGGGAAGGGTGTGGGTGAGGGTTAGATTGAGGATTAGTGTTAGGGTGAGTGTGAGGTTTAAGGTGAGGATGAGTATTAGGGTTAGGGTGAGGGATAGCGTGAGGGTGAAGTTTAAGTTTAGGTTTAGGTTGAGGTTTAGGGTTAGGGTGATTGTTAGGGTTAGTGTGAGGGTTAGTGTTAGGGTTAGGGTGAGTATTAGGGTGAGGGTAAGTGTCAGGGTGAGGGTTAGGGTTAGGGTGAGGGTATGTTTAGGTTGCGGGTTAGGGTTAGGGTTAGAGTTAGGGTTAGAGTTAGGGTTAGTGTGAGAGTGAGGTTTATGCTTAGAGTTAGGTTTAGTGTTAGTGTTAGGGTTAGGGTGAGGGTCAGGGTTAGGATTAGGCTTAGGCTTAGGCTTAGGCCGAGCATGAGGGTGAGGTTTAGGGTAAGGGTTAGGGTGAGGGTTAGGGTTAGGGTTAGGGTGAGGGTTAGGATAAGGTTTAGTGTTAGGATTAGGGTTAGGGTGAGGGCTAGGCTGAGGGTTAGGGAGATGGTTATGTTTAGGGATAGGGTTAGGTTTAGGATTACGGTTAGGGTGAGGGTGAGTGTGAGTGTTAGGTTTAGGCTTAGGGTTAGGCTTAAGGTTTGGCTGAGGGTGAGGGTGTGGGTTAGGGTTAGGGTTTGGGTTAGGGTGAGGGTGAGGCAGAGGATTAGAGTTACGTTTAGGGTTAGTGTTAGTGTTAGGTTTAGGGTTAGTGTTAGGGTTAGGGTTAGGCTTAGGCTTAGGGTTAGGGTTAGGTTGAGGTTTAGGGTTAGATATAGGATTAGGGGGAGCGTTAGGGTAAGGGTTAGGCACAGGGTTAGTGTTAGGGTTAGGGTAAAGGTGAGGGTTAGTTTGAGGTTTAGGGTTAGGTTTAAGGTTAGGGTTAGTGTGAGGGTTAGTGTTAGGGTTAGGGTTAGAGTTACAGTGAGGGTGAGGTTGCGGTTGAGGATTAGAGTTAGAGTTAGTGTGGGGCATATTGTTAGGGTTAGGGTTAGTTTGATGGTGAAGGTGAAGTTTAGGGTTAGATTTAGGGTTAGTGTTATTTTGAGGGTTAAGTTTAGGGTTAGGGTGAGGTTTAAGGTGAGGGTGAGGTTTAGGGTTAGAGTTAGGTTTAGGTTGAGGGTTAGGGTTAGGGTTAGTGTTAAGGTTAGTGTTAGGGTGTGAGTTAGGGGGAGGGTTAGGGTTAGGGTTAGGTTTAGGTTTAAGGTGAGGTTGAGTGTGTGTTAGGGTTAGGATTAGGGTTAGGTAAGGGCTAGGGTGAGGGTGAGAGTTAGGGGAAGGGTTAGGCTTAGGCTTAGGTTTAGGCTGAGCATGAGCTTGAGGTTGAGGGTGAGGGTTACAGTGATGGTTAGGTTTACCATTAGGTGAGGGTTAGGCTGAGTTTTAGGGTTATGGGGAGGATTAGGGTCAGGTTGATGGTAAGGGTAAAGGTTAGGTTTAGGCTGAGGTTGAGGGTTAAGATAAGGGTGAGGGTTAGGTTTAGGGGAAGGGTGTGGGTGAGGGTTAGATTGAGGATTAGTGTTAGAGTGAGTGTGAGGTTTAAGGTGAGGATGAGTATTAGGGTTAGGGTGAGGGATAGCGTGAGGGTGAAGTTTAAGTTTAGGTTTAGGTTGAGGTTTAGGGTTAGGGTGGTGTTAGGGTTAGTGTGAGGGTTAGTGTTAGGGTTAGGGTGAGTATTAGGGTGAGGTTAAGTGTCAGGGTGAGGGTTAGGCTTAGGGTGAGGGTATGTTTAGGTTGCGGGTTAGGGTTAAGGTTAGAGTTAGGGTTAGATTTAGGGTTAGTGTGAGAGTGAGGTTTACGCTTAGAGTTAGGTTTAGTGTTAGTGTTAGGGTTAGGGTGAGGGTTAGGGTTAGGATTAGACTTAGGCTTAGGCTTAAGCAGAGCATGAGGGTGAGGGTTAGGGTTAGGGTTAGGGTTATTGTTAGGGTTAGAGTAAGAGTTACAGGTTGAGGATGAGGTTGAGGGTTAGGGTTAGTGTGACATTTAGGTTGAGGTTTAGGGTTACGGTTATGGTTAGGGGTAGGTTGAGAGTGAGGTTTAGGGTTAGACTTAGGGTTAGGAGGAGTGTTATGGCGAGGTTTAGTGTTAGGGTTAGTGTTAGGGTGAGGGTAAGGGTTAGTTAGAGGTTTAGGGATAGGGCTAGTTTCAGGATTAGGGTTAGGGTGAGGGTGAGTGTGAGGGTAACGGTGAGGGTTAGGGTGAGGGTAAGTGTTAGGGTGAGGGTTTGGGTTAGGGTGAGGGTTATGGTTAGGGTTAAGTTTAGGATTAGGGTTAGGGTGAGGGTGAGTATGAGGGTTAGGGTGAGGGTAAGTATTAGGGTTAGAGTGTGGGTTAGGGTGAGGGTGAGATTTGGGGTTAGAGTTAGGGTTAGGGTGAGGGTTAGGTTGTGGTTTTGTGTTAGTTTTAGGGTTAGGGTTACTGTGAGAGTTAGGGTGAGTTTTAGGGTTAGGGTTAGGATTATGGTTAGGGTTAGCGTTAGGGTTAGGGTGAGGGTGAGGTTTAGGGTTAGTGTTAGGGTTAGGATTAGTGTTAGGGTGAGGGTAAGTGTTAGGGTGAGGGTTAGGGATAGGGTGAGGTTTATGTTTAGGGTTAGGGTTAGGTTTAACGTTATTGTTAGCATTAGGGTTAGGGTTATGGTTAGTAAGAGGGTGAGATTGAGGGTTAGGGTTATGGTTCGGATGAGGTTTATGGATAGGGTTAGAGTTAGGGTTAGGGTCGCGGTGAAGTTTAGGGTTAGAATTAGGGTTATGGTGAGTCTGAAGTTGAGGGTTAGTGTTAGGATTAATATTAGGGTTAGGCTTCAGGTGAGGCTAAGGTTGAGGGTGAGTGTTAGGTTTAGGTTTAGGATTCGGATTAGGGTTAGGGTTAGGGTGAGTGTGAGTGTTAGGGTTAGTGTTAGGCTTAGGGTTAGGCTGAGGGTGAGGGTGAGGTTGAGGGTTAGGGTTAGGGTGAGGGTAAGGGTTAGAGTTATGGGGAGGATTAGGATGAGGGTTAGGGTTAGGATTAGGGTTAGGGTGAGGGTTAGGGTGAGGGTGAGGTTTAGGATTAGGGTTAGGGTTAAGTTTAGGGTTAGGGTTAGGGTTAGGATTATTGTTAGGGTTAGGGTTACAGTTATGTTGAGGGTGAGGGTGAGGGTTAGGGATAGGATGAGGTTCAGGTTTAGGGTCAGTGTTAGAGTTAGGGTTAGGGTGAGGGTGAGGTTTAGGGTTAGAGTTAGGGTTAGTGATAGTGTAAGGGTTAGGGTGAGGGTTAGGTTTAGGGTTAGGCTTAGGCTTAGGCCGAGCATGAGTGTGAGGGTTAGGGTTAGGGTGGGGTTTACGGTTAGGGTTAGGGTGAGGGTTAGGTTGAGGTTGAGGGTTAGATATAGGGTGAGGGTGAGGGTTAGGGTTAGGGTTAGCTTTAGTGTTAGGGTTAAGGTGAGGCTGAGGGTTAGGTTGAGGTTTAGGGTTAGGGTTAGGTTTTGCGTTAGTGTGAGGGTTAGTGTTAGGGTTAGGGTCAGTGTTAGGGTGAGGGTAAGTGTTATGGTGAGTGTTTGAGTTAGGGTGAGTGTTATGTTTAGGGTGAGGGTTAGGAATAGGGTTAGGGTTATTGTTAGGATTAGGTTTAGGTTTACAGTTAAGGTGAGGGTGAGGATGAGGGTTAGGGTTGGGGTTAGGGTGAAGTTTAGGATTTGGCTTAGGGTTAGAGTTAGGGTTAAGGTGAGGCTGAGGTTTAGGATTAGCGTTTGGTTTAGGGTGAGGGTTAGGTTGAGGGTTAGGTTAGTATTAGTGTTAGGGTTAGGGTTAGGGTGAGAGTTAGGGGGAGGCTTAGGTTTAGGATTCGAATTAGGGTTAGTGTTAGGGTGAGGTTTAGGGTTCCGTTAGGTTTAGGGTTAGTGTGATCTTTAGGGTGAGGGTAATGTTTAGGGTTAGGGTTAGGGTTAGGCTTAGGGTTAGGGTTAGGCTTAGGGTTAGGGTGAGGGTTAGGGTTATTGTTTGGGTAAGCATGAGGGTGAGGGTGAGTGTTAGTGGTAGGTTGAGGGTTAGGATGAGGGTTAGGGTTAGGGTTCCACTTAGGGTGAGGGCTATGGTGAGGTTGAGGTTTAGTGTTAATATTAGGGTGAGGTTTAGGTTTATGGTTAGGGTTAGGGTTAGGGTGAGATTGAAGTTTAGGGTTAGAGTTAGGGTTAGGGTGAGGCTGAGGGTGAGCGTTAGGGTTAGGGTGACGTTTAGGGTGAGGGTGATTGTCAGGCTTAGGGTTAGGATTAGGATTAGGGTAAGGTTTAGGGTGAGTGTGAGTGTTAAGGTTAGGGTTATGGTGAGGGTAAGTGTTAGGATGAGGGTTAGGGATAGGGTGAAGTATATGGTTAGCATGAGAGTTAGGGTTAGGGTTAGGGTTATTGTAAGGGTTAAGCTTAGGGTTATGGTTACTGTGAATTTGAGGGTGAGGGTTAGGATTAGAGTTAGGGTCAGGTTTAGGTTTAGGTGTAGGGTTAGGGTTAGAGTTAGGGTTAGGTTTAGGGTTAGGGTTATTGTTAGGGTGAGGGTTAGGATTATTGTTAGTGTTATGTTTAGGGTTAAGTTTGCGGTTCGGGTGAGGCTGAGGGTGAGGGTTATGTTTAGGGTTAGGGTTAGGGTTAGTGTTAGGGTTAGGGATAGGGTGAGGTTTATGGTGAGGGTGAGGGTTAGGGTTAAGGTTAGGATTAGGGTTAGGGTTACGGTGAGGGTGAGGGTGAGGTTTCGGGATAGCATGAGGGTTGGGGTTAGGGTTAGAGTGAAGATTAGGGTGAGGATTAGGCTTAGGCTTAGGTTTAGGGTGTGAGCTAGGGTGAGGTTGAGGGTTAGGGTGAGGGTTTGGGTTAGGGTTAGGGTTAGGGTTGGAGTTAGTGTTAGGCTTTGTGTTAGGAGGAGGGGTAAGGGGAGGGTTAGTGTTAAGTGAGGGTGAGGTTTAGGGTTAGATGTAGCGTTAGGTTGAGGGATAGTGTGAGGGTTAGTGTTCTGGTTAATGTTACAGTTAGGTTTAGGGTGAAGGTGAGTGTGAGGGATAGGGTTAGTCTTAGGCTTATGCTTAGGCTTAGGCCGAGCATGAGGGTGAGGGTGAGGGTTAAGTTTAGTGTGAGGGTGAGGGTTTTAGGGTTAGGGTGAGGGTTAGGATGAGGTTTAGGGTTAGGATTAGGGTTAGGGTGAGGGCTAGAGTGAAGGTGAGGCTTGTGGTGAGTGTTAGGGTGTTGTTTAGGGTTAGGGTTAGGGTTAGAGTTACAGTGAGTTTGAGGGTTAGGCTTAGGATTAGGGTTAGGATTTTTGTTATGGTTAGAGTTAAGTTGAGGGTAGGGGTGAGGGTGCAGATTAGGTTTAGGGTTAGGGTGAGGTTTAGATTTAGGGTTTGGGTTAGTTTGAGTGTTAAGATTAGGGTTAGGGTGAGGTTTAGGATGAGGTTCAGGATTAGGATGAGGATTAGGTTGAGGGGTTGGGTGAGAGTTAGGGTGAGGGTTAGGGTTAGGGATAGGGTTAGGTTTATGATTAGGGTTAGAGTGAGGGTGAGTGTGAGGGTTAGGGTTAGGTTTAGGCTTAGGGTTAGGGTTAGGCTTAGGGTTAGGGTGAGGGTTAGGGTTATTGTTTGGGTAAGCATGAGGGTGAGGGTGAGGATTAGGGTTAGGGTTAGGGTTAGGGTTAGGTTTGTGATTAGGGTTAGTGTTTCGGTTAGGGTTAGGTTTACGGTTAGGTTTAGGGTTACAGTAAAGGTTAGTGTTAGGGTTAGGTTTAGGATTAGGGTTAGGCTGAGGGTGAGGTTGGTGGTGAAGAGTAGGTAAGGGTTAGGGTTAGGGTTAGGTTTAGAGTTACGGTTAGGGTTATTGTTAGTGTTATGGTAAGGGTTAAGTTTGCAGTCAGGGTGAAGCTGAGGGTGAGGGTTATGGTTAGTGTTAAGGTTAGGGTTAGGATTAGTATTAGTCTTATTTTTGGTTTTGGGTTAGAGTTACAGTGAGATTGACGGTGAGGGTGAGGGTGAGGGTTAGGGTTAGGTTTATGGTGAGGTTTAGGGTTAGGGTTAGGGTGAGGGTGAGGGTAAGTTTTAGGGTTAGAGTTAGGGTTAGGGGGAGGGTTAGGATGAGGGTTAAGGTTAGGTTTAGTGTTAGGGTTAGGGTGAGGGTGAGGGTTAGTTTGACGTTTAGGGATAGGGTTAGGGTTAGGGTTAGGGTTAGGGTGACGGTGAGTGTGAGGGTTAGGGTTAGGGTTAGGCTTAGGCTTAGGGTAAGGCTGAGGGTGAGTTTGGGGGTTAGGATTAGGGTTAGGGTGATGGTTAGTGTTAGGTTTAGGGTTAATGTTAAGGTTAGGGTTAGAGTTACAGTGAGCGTGAGGGTGCTGGTGAGGGTTATGGCTTGGGTGAGGTTTAGGATTAGGGTTAGGTTTAGGATGAGGGTGAGGTTTAGGTTTAGAATTAAGTTTAGGGGAGGGTTAGGGTGAGGTTTACGGTTAACTTTAATGTTAGGGTTATGGTGAGGCTAAGGATTAGAGTTCGGGTCATTGTTATGTTAAGGTTTATGTTTACGGTTACTGTGAGGGTGTGGGTTAAGGTTAGGGTTAGGGTGAGATTTAGGGTTTGGGTTAGGGTTAGAGCGTGAGATTTAAGGTTAGTGTCACGGTTAGGTTGAGGGTTAGGGTTAGGGTTAGTGTTAGGTTTAGGGTTAGGGTGAGAGTTACGGGGAGGGATAGTGTTAGGGTTAGAGTTAGGATTAGGGTTAGGGTGAGAGTGAGTATGTGGGTTAGGGTTAAATTTAGGTTTAGGCTTAGGGTTAGGCTGAGAGTGAGTGTGTGTGTTAGGGTTATGTTTAGGGTTAGGCTTAGGGTTAGGCTGAGGGTGAGGTTGAGGGTGAGAAAGTTAGGGTTAGGGTGAGGGTTAGAATTAGGGTTAGGATGAGGTTTAGAGTTAGGATTAGGGTTAGTGTGAGGGCTAGGGTGAGGGTAAGGGTTAGTGTTAGGGTTAAGGTGAGGTTTAGGGTTATGGTTAGGGTTAGGGTTCGGGTCAGGGTGACCTTTAGTGTTAGAGTTAGGGTTAGGATGAAGCTGAGGGTATGGGTTAGGGTTAGGGTTAATGTTAGGGTTAGGGTTAATGTGAGGGTTAGGGTGAGGGTGAGGGTTATTGTTAGGCTTAGGATTAGGGTTAGGGTTAGGGTGAGTGTGATCGTTAGTGTTAGGGTTAGGGTTAGGCTTAGTCTTAGGCTGAGGGTGAGGGTGAGGGTGAGGGTTAGGATTAGGGTAAGTGTTAGGGTTAGGTTTAGGGTGAGAGTTAGTGTTAATTAAGTTTAGGTTTAGGGTAAGGGTTAGGGTAAGGGTTACTGTGAGGGTGAGGTTTAGGGTATAGGTTGAGGATTATGGTTAGGCTTAGGGTTAGGGTGAGCATGAGGGTTAGGGTTACGGTGAGGGTGAGGGTTAGAATTAGATTTAGGGTAAGGGTTAGGGTTAGGTTGAGGATTATTGTTAGGGTTAGGGTTAGGGTGAGGATTAGGTTTAGGTTTAGGGTGAGGGTTATGATGAGGATTAGGGTTAGGTTTATGGTTAGGGTTATTGTTAATGTTATGGTTAGTGTTAAGTTTGCTGTGAGGGTGTGGCTGACAGTGAGGTTTATGTTTAGGTTTAAAGTTAGGGTTAGTGTTAGGCTTAGGCTTAGGGTTAGGCTGAAGGTGATTGTGGGGGTGAGGATTAGGGTTAGGTTTAGGTTTAGGTTTAGGGTTAGGGTTATTGTTAGTGTTATGGTTAGGGTTAAGTTTGCGGTGAGGGTGAAGCTGAGGGTGACGATTATGTTTAGGGTTAGGATTTGGGTTAGAGTTAGGGTTATTGTTAGGTTTAGGGTTAGATTTACAGTGAGGTTGAGGGTGAGTGTGAGGGTTAGGGTTAGTGTTAGTGTAAGGGTGAGGGTGAGGTTTAGGGTTAGACTTAGTGTTAGGAGGGGGTTAGGGTGAGGTTTAGGGCTAGGGTTAGTGTTAGGGTAAGGGTGAGGGATAGGGTTAGGTTGAGGTTTAGAGATAGTGTTAGGTTTAGGATTAGGGTTAGGGTGACGGTGAGTGTGAGGTTTAGGGTGAGGGTTAGGCTTAGGCTTAGGGGTAGGCTGAGGGTGAGGGTGGGCGTTAGGATTAGGGTTAGGCTGATGGTTAGTTTTAGGGTTAGGTTGAGGGTTAGGATGTGGGTTAGGGTTAGGATTAGGGTTAGGGTGAGGGCTAGGGTGAGGGTGAGGGTTAGGGTAAGGCTTAGGCTTAGGCTTATGGTTAGGCTGAGTGTGAGGGTGTGGTTGAGTGTTAGGGTTAGGTTGATGTTTATGGTTATGGTGAGGTTTATGATGAGGTTTAGGGTTAGGTTGAGGGTTAGGGTGAGGATGATGGTAAGGGTAAAGGAGAGGTTTATGCTGAGGGTGAGGTTTTCGTTAAGGTTGAGGTTTAGGGTTAGTTTTAGGGTTAGGGTAAGTGTTAGGGTTAGGGTGAGGGTGAGGGTTAGATTGAGGATAAGGGTTAGGGTTAGTGTGAGGTTTAGGGTGAGGATGAGGGTTAGGATTAGGGTGAGGGTGAGGTTTAGAATTACGGTTAGGTTGAGGGCTAGGGTGAGTGTGAGGGTGAGGGTTAGGGTTAGGGTTAGGGTGAGGTTTAGGTTTTGGGTTAGGGTTAGAGTTAGATTTAGGGAGAGGGTGAGGTTTAGGGTTAGAGTTAGGGTTAGGGTAAGGGTTAGGGTGAGGATGATGGTAAGGGTAATGGTGAGGTTTAGGCTGAGGTTGAGGGTTAAGATAAGCGTGAGTGTTAGGGTTACGTTTAGGGTTAGGGTAAGGGTTATGGTTAGGTTAGAGTTAGGGTTAGTGTTAGGTGTTGGTTAGATTTAGGATTAGTGTTAGGGTTAGTGTGAGGCTTAGGGTGAGGATGAGGGTTAGGGTTAGGCTGAGGGTGAGGGTTAGATTTAGGGTTAGGGTGAGGGCTAGGGTGAGGGTGAGGGTTATGGTTAGTGTTAGGGTTAGGGTGAGGTTTAGGATTAGGGTGAGGATTAGGGTTAGTGTGAGGGTGAGTGTTAGGGTTAGGGTTAGTGCTAGGGTGAGTGTAAGTGTTATGGTGAGGGTTAGGGTGAGGGTGAGGGTTATGGTTAGTGTGAGGGTTAGGGTTAGGTTTAGGGTGAGGGTGAGGGTGAGGTTTAGGGTTAGATATAGGGTTATGGGGACGGTTAGGGGAGGGTTAGTGTTAGGGTTAGTGTTACGGTTAGGGTGAGGGTGAGGTTTAGGTTGAGGTTTAGGGTTAGGGTTAGGGTTATGGTTAGGTTTAAGTTTAGGGTGAGGGGTAAGATGACGTTTAGGCTTAGGGGGAGGGTTACGGTTAGGGTTAGGTTTAGGTTGATGGTAAGTGTTATGATGAGCGTTAGGGTGAGGGTGAGGTTTAGGGTTACAGTTAAGGTTAGGTTGAGGGTTAGGTTGAGGGTTAGGGTTAGAGTTAGTGTTAGGGTTAGTGTTAGGGTGATCGTTAGTGGGTGGGTTAGGGTTAGGTATAGGGTTAGGATTAGGTTTAGTGTGAGTGTGATTGTGTGTGTTAGGGTTAGTTTTATGGTTAGGCTTAGGGTTAGGCTGAGGGTGATGTTGAGAGATAAGTGCTAGGGTTAAGCTGAGGGTTACGGTTAGGTTTAGGTTGAGGGTTAGGATGAGGATTAGGGTTAGTATTAGGGTTACGGAGAGGCCTAGGGTGATGGTGAAGTTTAGGGTTAGGGCTAGGGTGATGGCGAGATTTAGGTTTAGAGTTAGGGTTATGGTGAGGCTGAGGGTGAGAATAAAGGTTAGGTTTAGTGTTAGGGTTAGGGTTAAGGTGAGGTTTAGGGTGAGTATGAGGGTTAGGATTAGGACCAGGATTAGTCTTAGGCTTAGGATGAAGGTGAGGGATAGTGTAAGGGTTAGTGTTAGGGTGAGAGTTAGGGTTCGAGTTAGGGTGAGGGTTAGGGTGAGGGTTAGGGTTAGGATTAGGGTTAGGGTGAGGGCTAGGGTGAGGGTGAGGTTTAGGTTTAGGGTTAGGTTGAGGTTTAGGGTTAGGGTTAGGGTTAGGGTGAGGGTGAGTTTTAGGGTTAGAGATAGGGTTAGTGTGAGGCTGATTGTGATTGTTACAGTTAGGGTTAGTGTTAGGGTTAGGGTTAGGGTGAGGAATAGGGTGAGGGTGAGGGTTAGGTTTAGGGTTAGGATTAGGATTAGGGTAATAGTTAGGGTGAGTGTGAGGGTTAGGGTTAGGCCTAGGGTTAGGCTGAGGGTGAGGGTGAGGGTGAAAGTTAGGGCTAGGTTGAGACTGAGGGTTTGGGTTAGGGTGAGAGTTAGGGTTCAGGGTAAGTTTAGGGTTAGGATGAGGGTTAGGGTTAGTGTTACAGTGAGCTTGAGGGTTAGGGTTAGTTTGAGGGTTAGGGTTAGGGTTAGGTTTAGGGTTAGGGTGAGGATGAGGGTTAGGGTTAGGGTAAGGATTAGGATTAGAATTAGGGTTAGAATTAGGGTGAGGGTGAGGGCTAAGGTGAGGGTGAGTTTACTGTTAGTGTTAGGGTGAGGTGTAGGTTTAGGGTTAGGGTTAGGGTGAGGGTTTGGATGAGGGTTAGGGCTACAGTGAGGGTGAGGGTTAGGGTTTGGGTGACGGTAACGGTAAAGATGAGGGTTAGGCTGAAGGTGAGTGTTAGGATTAGGGTTCGGGTTAGGGTTAGGGTTAGGTTTAGGATTAGGATTAGTGTTATTGTTAAGTTTATGGTTAGACTTACGGCGAGTTTGAGGGTGAGGGTCAGGTTGAAGTTTAGGGTTAGGGTGAGGTTTAGGGTTAGGGTTAGGTTGAGGGTGAGTTTTAGGGTTAGATTTTGGGTTAGCGGGAGGGTTAGTTCATGGGTTAGAGTTAGGGTTAGTGTTAGGGTTAAGGTTAGGGTGAAGGTTAGGTTGAGGTTAAGGGTTAGGGTTTGGGATAGGGTATGCTTAGGGTTAGGGTGAGGGTTAGTGTAAGTTTTAGGTTTATTTTTAGGCTTAGGCTTAGGGTTAGGCTGGGGGTGAGGGTGGGGCTGAGGATTAGGTTTAGTGTGATGGTTAGGGTTAGGGGTAGGGTGAGGT
This sequence comes from Dipodomys merriami, assembly GCF_024711535.1. Classification (NCBI taxonomy): domain Eukaryota; kingdom Metazoa; phylum Chordata; class Mammalia; order Rodentia; family Heteromyidae; genus Dipodomys; species Dipodomys merriami. Next base: position 133,666 of record NW_027202330.1, read on the forward strand.
TTAGGGTTTGGGTTAGGGTTAGAGTTAGGTTTAGTATGAGGGTGAGGTTTAGTGTTAGAGTTACGGTTAGGGTGAGGGTTATGTTGAGGTTTAGGGTTAGGGTTAGTGTTAGGGTTAAGGTTAGGGTGAGAGTTAGTGGGAGGGTTAGGGTTAGGGATAGGGTTAGTATTGGGGTTAGGATGATTGTCAGTGTGTGCGTTAGGGTTAGGTTTAGGTTTAGGCTTAGTGTTAGGCTGAGGTTGAGGTTCATGGTGAGGGTTAGGGTTAGAGTTAGGGTTAGGGGGAGGGTGAGGTTTAGGGTTAGAGTTAGGGTTAGGGTGAGGCTGAGGTTGAGGTTTAGGGTTAGTGTTACTGTTAGGGTTAGGGTTAAGGTGATGGTTAGGGTAAGGGTGCAAATTAGGGTTAGGTTTAGGATTTGGATTAGGATTAGGCTTAGGGTGAGTGTGAGGGTTAGGGTTAGGTTTAGGCTTAGTCTTGGCTTAGGCTGAGGGTGAGGGTGAGCGTGAGGGTTAGGGTTAGCTTGAGGGTTAGGGTTAGGATTAGGGTGAAGTTTGGGTTAGGGTTAAGTTTAGGGTTAGGGTGAGGGTTAGGGTGAGGGTTTCGGTGAGGGTGCGGGTTAGGGTAAGGTTGAGCGTTAGCATTAGGGTTAGTGTTAGGGTGATGGTTATTTTTATAGTTAGTGTTAGGGTGAGGGTTAGGATGAGCGTTAGGGTTAGGATTAGATTTAGGGTGAGGGCTTGGGTGAGGGTGTGGTTTAGGGTTAGGGTTGGGGTGAGGTTTACCTTTAGGGTTAGGGTTAGGTTTAGGTTTAGGGTGAGGGTGAAGTTTAGGGTTAGAGTTAGGGTTAGGGTGAGGCTGATTGTGATTGTTAGAGTTAGGTTTAGTGTTAGACTTAGGGTTAGGGTTAGGGTTAGGGTTAGGGTGAGGGTGAGGGTTAGCATTAGGTTTAGGATTAGAATTAGGGAAAGGGTTAGGGTGTGTTTGAAGGTTAGGGTTAGGGTTAGGGTTAGGGTTAGGGATAGGCTGAGGGTGAGGGTGACGGTGAGGGTTAGGGTTGGGGTGAGTTTTAGGCTTAGGGTTAGGGTGAGAGTTAGGGTTCGAGTTAAGTTTATGGTTAGGGTGAGGCTTAGGGTTAGAGTTACGGTGAGCGTGAGGGTTAGGGTTAGGTTGAGGGTTAGGGTTAGGGTTAGGGTTAGGGTTAGGGTGTTGCTTAGTGTTAGGTTTAGGGTAAGGGTTAGGAGGATAATTAGGTTTAGGATTAGAGTTAGGGTGAGGGTGTGTGTTAGGATTAGGTTTAGGTTTAGGGTTAGGGTTAGGGTTAGAGTTAGAATTAAGGTGAGGGTGAGGGTTAGGGTTAGGTTTAGGTTGAATTTTAGGTTTAGGGGTAGGATTAGGGTTAGGGAGAGGGTGAGGTTTATGGTTAGATTTAGGGTTAGGTGGAGGGTTAGTTCGTGGGTTACCGTTAGTGTTAGTGTTAGGGTTAAGGTTATTGTGAGTGATAGGTTGAGGTTAAGGGGTAGGGGTAGGGTTAGAGTTAGGATTAGGGTTAGGGTGAGGGTGAGTGTGAGGGTTAGGGTTAGTGTGAGGCTTAGTCTTAGCGTTAGGCTGAGGGCGAGTGTGGGTGTTAGGATTAGATTTAGGGAGAGGGCTAGGGAGAGAGTGAGGTTTAGTGTAAGGGTTAGGCTTTGGCTTAGGGTTAGGCTGAGCGTGGGGTTGAGGGTGAGGTTTAGGGTTAGGGTGATGGTTAGGTTTACAGTTAGGGTGAGAGGTAGGTGACGTTTAGGATTGGGGGAAGGTTAGGGTGAGAATGATGGTAAGGGTAAAGGTGAGGTTTAGGCTGAAGGTGAGATTTAAGTTAAGGGTGACGATTAGGGTTAGGTTTAGGGTTAGGGTAAGGGTAGGGGTTAGGAGTAGGGTGAGGGTTAGATTGAGGATTAGGGTTAGGGTTAGGGTGAGGTTTAGGATTAGGGTGAGGGGTCGGGTTAGTGTGAGGGTTAGTGTTAGGCTTAGGGTTAGTGTTCGGGTTAGGGTAAGTGTTAGGGTGAGGGTTAGGGTTAGGGTGAGGGTAATGGTTAAGTTGAGGGTTAGGGTTAGGGTTATTGTTAGGGTTAGGGTTAGGGTTATGGTTATGCTGAGGGTGAGGGTGAGGGTTAGGGTTAGTGTTAGGGTGAGGTTTAGTGTTAGGGTTAGGGTGAGAGTTAGAGTTAGAATGAGGATGAGGTTTAGGGATAGTGTTAGGGTTAGGGTGAGGGTTAGTGTGAGTGTTAGGGTTAGAGTAAGGGTTAGGGTGGGGTGACCGTAAGGGTAAACGTGAGGGTTAGGCTGAGGATAAGGGTTATGGTCGGATGATTTTTAGGTTTACGGGGAGGGTTAGGGATATGGGAAGGATGTGAGTGAGGGTTAGATTGAGGATTAGTGTCAGGGTTAGTGTGTGGTTTAGGGTGATGGTGAGGGTTAGGGTTAGGGTGAGGGCTAGGGTGAGGGTGAGGTTTAGGTTTAGGTTTAGGCTGAGGTTTAGGGTTAGGGTGATGGTTCTGGTTAGTGTGAGGTTTAGTGATAGGGTTAGGGTTAGTGTTAGGGTGAGGGTAAGTGTTAGGGTGTGGGTTAGGTTTAGGGTGAGAGTTATGGATAGGTTGAGGGTTAGGGTTACGGTTAGGGTTATTTTTCGGCTTAGGGTAAGGTTTATGGTTACAGTGAGGGTGAGGGTGATGGTTAGGTTTAGGGTTAGGGTGAGGTTTATGTTTAGGGTTAGGATTAGAGTTAGGGTTAGGGTGAAGGTGAGGTTTACTTTTAGAGTTAGGGTTAGTGTTAGGGTTAAGGTTAGGATGAGGGTTAGGGTTAGGGTTAAGCTTAGGCTTAGGCTTAGGCTTAGGCCGAGTATGAGGGTGAGGGTTAGGGTTAGGGTTAGGGTGAGGGTTAGGGTTAGGGTTAGGGTGAGGGTGAGGATAAGGTTTAGCATTAGGATTAGGGTTAGGGTGAGGGCTAGGCTGAGGGTTAGGGAGATGGTTAGGTTTAGGGATAGGGTTAGGTTTAGGATTAGTGTTAGGGTGAGGGTGAGTGTGAGTGTTGGGGTTAGGCTTAGAGTTAGGCTTATGGTTCGGCTGAGGGTTAGGGTGTGGGTTAGGGTTAGGGTTTGGGGTAGAGTGAGGGTGAGGCTGAGGATTTATGTTATGTTTAGGGTTATGTTTAGGGTTAGGGTTATGCTTAGGCTTAGGGTTATGGTTAGGGTGAGGTTTAGGGTTAGATATAGGATTAGGGGGAGGGTTAGGGTAAGGGTTAGGCACAGGGTTAGTGTTAGGATTAGGGTGAGAGTGAGGGTTAGGTTGAGTTTTAGGGTTAGGGTTAAGGTTAGGGTTAGTGTGAGGGTTAGTGTTAGGGTTAGGGTTAGAGTTACAGTGAGGGTGAGGTTGCGGGTGAGGTTTAGGGTTAGAGTTAGGGTGGGGTATACGGTTAGGGTTAGGGTTAAGTTGAGTGTTAAGGTGAGGTTTACGGTTAGATTTAGGGTTAGTGATAGTTTGAGGGTTAGGTTTAGGGTTAGGGTGAGGTTTATGGTGAGGGTGAGGTTTAGGGTTAGAGTTAGGTTTATGTTGAGGTTTAGGGTTAGGGTTAGTGTTAGGGTTAGTGTTAGGGTGAGAGTTAGGGGGAGGGTTAGTTTTAGGCTTAGGATTAGGTTTAAGGGGAGGGTGAGTGTGTGTGTTAGATTTAGGATTAGGTTTAGGGTAAGGGCTAGGGTGAGGGTGAGATTTAGGGTAAGCGTTAGGCTCAGGCTTTTAGGGTTAGGCTGAGCGTGAGGTTGAGGGTGAGGGTTAGGGTTAGGGTGATGGTTAGGTTTACCGTTAGGTGAGGGTTAGGCTGAGTTTTAGGGTTAGGGGGAGGATTAGTGTGAGAATGATGGTAAGGGTAAAGGTGAGGTTTAGGCTGAGGGTGAGGGTTAGGGTAAAGGTGAGGGTTAGGGTTAGGAGAAGTGTGTGGGTGAGGGTTAGATTGAAGATTAGTGTTAGGGTGAGTGTGAGGTTTAGGGTGAGGATGAGGATTAGGGTTAGGGTGAGGGCTAGCGTGAGGGTGAGGTTTAAGTTTAGGTTTAGGTTGAGGTTTAGGGTTAGGATGATGGTAAGTGATAGGGTTAGGTTTAGTGTTAGGGTGAGGGTAAGTGTTAGGGTGAGGGTTAGGGTTAGGGTGAGGGTTATGTTTAGGTTGCGGGTTAGGGTTAGGGTTAGTGTTAGGGTTAGAGTTAGGGTAAGTGTGAGAGTGAGGTTTACGTTTAGAGTTAGGGTTAGTGTTAGTGTTAGGGTTAGGGTGAGGGTTAGGGTTAGGATTAGGCTTAATCTTAGGCTTAGGCCGAGCATGAGGGTGAGGGTTAGGGTTAGGGTTAGGGTGATTGTTAGGGTTAGGTTAAGAGTTACACGTTGAGGATGAGGTTGAGAGTTAAGATTAGTGTGACCTTTAGGTTGAGGTTTAGGGTTACGGTTATGGTTAGGGGTAGGTTGAGAGTGAGGTTTAGGGTTGGGGTTAGTGTTATGGTGAGGGTGAGAGTTAGGTTGAGGTTTAGGGATAGGGCTAGGTTTAGGATTAGGGTTTGCGTGAGGGTGAGTGTGAGGGTAAGGGTGAGGGTTAGGGTGAGGGTAAGTGTTTGGTTGAGGGTTTGGTTTAGGGTGAGGGTTATGGTTAGGGTTAAGTTTAGGATTAGGTTTAGGGTGAGGGTGAGTATGAGGGTTAGGGTGAGGGTTAGGGTGAGGGTAAGTATTAAGGTTAGAGTGTGGGTTAGGGTGAGGGTGAGTTTTGGGGTTAGAATTAGGGTTAGGATGAGGTTGAGGTTGAGGGTGAGGATGAAGGTTAGGGTTAGGGTTAGGGTTACGGTGAGAGTTAGGGTAAGGGTTAGGGTTAGAGTTAGGATTATGGTTAGGGTTAGCGTTAGGGTTAGTGTGATCGTGAGGTTTAGGTTTAGAATTAGGGTTAAGGTGAGGTTGAGGGTGAGGGTGAGGGTTAGGGTTAGGGATAGGATATGGATTCGGGTTAGGGTTACGGTGAGTGTGAGGGTTAGGGTTAGGGTTAAGGTTAGCCTTAGGTTTAGGCTGAGGGAGAGTGTGAGGGTGAGGGTTAGGGTTAGTTTGAGGGTTAGGATTAGGGTTAGGTTGAGGTTTATTGTTAGATTTACTGTTAGATTTAGGGTTAGATTGAGGGTGAGGTTTAGGGGTATAGTTATGGTTCGGTAAAGTTTAGGGTTAGGGTGAGGGTTAGGGTAAGGGTTATGGTGAGAGTAAGGATTAGGGTTAGGTTGAGGGTTAGGGTTAGTGTTAGGGTGAGGGTGAGGGTTAGGGTTAGTTTTAGAGTTAGGGTTAGGTTGAGGGTTAGGTTGAGGTTGAGGGTTAGGCTTAGGGTTACGATTAGGATTAAGGTAAGGGTTAGGGTGAGTGACGTTAGGGTTAGGGTTAGGCTTAGGCTTAGCGTTAGGCTGAGGGTGAAGGTGAGGGTGAGGGTGAGGGTTCAGGCGAGGGTTACGGTTAGGGTTAGGGTGAGAGTTAGTGTTTGGTTAAGTTTAGGGTTAGGGTGAGGCTTAGGGTTAGGGTTATGGTGAGAGTGAGGGTTAGGATTAGGGTTAGGATTAGTGTTATTGTTACTGTTAGGGTTAGAGTTATGGTGAGGGGCCGGGTGAGGGTGAGTGTGAGGGTTAGGGTTAGGGTGAAGTTTACGGTTAGGGTTAGGATTAGGGTTAGGGTGTGGGTGAGGTTTACAGTTAGATTTAGGGTTCGTTGGAGGGTTAGGTCGAGGGTTAGGGTTAGGGTGAGTGTTAGGGATAAGGTTAGGGTGAGGTTTAGGTTGAGGTTTAGTGTTAGGGTTAGGGTTAGGTTTAGGATTAGGGTTAGGGTGAGGGTGAGTGTGAGGGTTAGGGTAAGGCTTAGGCTTAGGGATAGGCTGAGGGTGAGGGTGGGGGTGAGGATTTGGGTAGGGTGATGGTTAGGGTTAGGGTTCGGGTGAGTGTTAGGATGAGGGTTAGGGTTAGGATTAGGGTTAGGGTGAGGGCTAGGGTGAGGGTGAGGGTTAGGGTAAGTGTTAGGCTTCGGCTTTGGTGTAGGCTGAGCGAGAGGTTGAGGGTAAGGGTTAGGGTTAGGGTAAGGGTGAGGTTTAGTGTTAGGGTTAGTGTGGGAGTTACGGTAAGGGTAAAGGTGAGGGTTAGGCAGAGCATGAGGTTTACGGTAAGGGTGAGGGTTAATGTTAGGGTGAGGGTTCGGATTAGAGTTATGTTGAGGGTGAGGGTTAGATGGAGGATTAGTGTTAGGGTTAGTGTGAGGTTTAGGGTGAGGATGAGAGTTAGGGTTAGGGTGAGGGCTAGGGTGAGGGTGAGGATTAGGGTTAGTGTTAGGGTGAGGTTTAGGGTTAAGATGATGATTAGGATTAGTGTGAGGGTTAGTGTTAGGATTAGGGTTAGTGTAAGGGTGAGGGTAAGTGTTAGGGTGAGGGTTAGGGTTAGGGTGAGGTTTATGTTTAGGGTGAGTGTTAGGGTTAGGGTTAGGGTTATTGTTAGCGTTAGGGTTAGGGTTACGGTTACTGTGAGGGTGAGGGTGAGTGTTAGGGTTAGGCTTCGGATGAGGTTTAGGGATAGGGTTAGATTTAGGGTTAGGGTCACGGTGAGGTTTAGCGTTACAGTTAGGGTTAGGGTGAGGCTGAAGTTGAGGGTTAGGGTTAGGACTAATGTTAGGGTTAGGCTTAAGTTGAGGGTAAGTTTGAGGGTGAGGGTTAGGTTTAGGTTTAGGATTCGGATTAGGGTTAGGGTTAGGGTGAGTGTGAGTGTTAGGGTTAGGGTTAGTCTTAGGGTTAGGCTGAGGGTGACGGTGAGGGTTAGGGTGAGGGTGAGGGTGAGGGTAAGGGTTAGAGTTATGGGGAAGGTTAGGATGAGGGTTAGGGTTAGGATTAGGGTTAGTTTGAGGGCTAGGGTGAGGGTGAGGTTTAGGGTTAGGGTTAGTGTGAGGTTTAGTGTTAGGGTTAGGGTTAGGGTGAGGGTGAGGGTGAGGGTTAAGGATAGGGTTAGGATTAGGATTAGGGTAAGGGATAGAGTGAGTGTGAGGGCTAGGCTTAGCGTTAGGTTTAGGCTTAAGTTTATGCTGAGGGTGAGGGTGAGGGTGAGGGCTTGGTTGAGCGTGAGGTTTAGGGTTAGGGTTAAGCTTAGACTTAGGGTTAGGCTGAGACTGAGGGAGAGTTTGAGGTTTATGGTTAGGGTTATGGTTGTGGTTACCCTTAGGATGAGGGTTAGGATGAGGATTAGGGTTAGGGTGAGGGTTAGGTTGAGGGTGACGGTAAGGGTTAAGGTGAGGGTTAGGCTGAGGGTGAGGGTTACGGTCAGGGTGAGTCTTAGGGTTAGGGTGAGGGTGAAGTTTAGTTTGAGTATTAGTGTTAGGGTTAGTGTGAGGTTTAGGTTGAGGATGAGAGTTAGGGTTAGGTTGAGGGATAAGTTGGGGCTGAGGGTTAGGTTTAGGGTGAGGTTTAGGGTTAGGGTGAGACTTAGGGTTAGTGTGAAGGTTAGTGTTAGGGTTAGGGTTAGTGTTAGGTTGAGGGTAATTGTTAGGGTGAGGTTTATGGTTAGGGTGAAGGTTATGTTTAGGATAAGGGTTAGGGTTAGGGTTAGGGTTATTGTTAGGGTTAGGCTTAAGGTTATGCTGAGGGTGAGGGTGAGGGTTAGGGTTAGGATTAGGGTTAGGGTTAGGGTGAGAGTTATGGTTCAGGTTAAGTTTAAGGTTAGGGTGAAGTAGGGTTAGGGTTACCTTGAGCGTGAGGGTTAGGGATAGGTTGAAGTTTATTGTTAGGGTTAGGGTTAGGGTGAGGTTAGTGTTAGAGTTAGGGTTAGTGTTAGGATCAGGGTAGGTGTTAGGGTGAGGGTTTTGGTTAGGGTGAGGGTTATGGTTAGGTTGAGGGTTAGGATTAGGATTAGGGTTATTGTTAGGGTTAGGTTTAGTGTTACGTTTACAGTGAGGGTGTGGGTGAGGTTTAGGGTTAGGGTGATGTTTAATGTTTGGGTTCGGGTTAGAGTTAGGGTTAGGGTGAGGGTGAGGTTTAGAGTTAGATTTAGGGTTAGGGTGAGGGTTAGATTGAGGGATAGGTTTAGGTTTAGGCTTAATGTTAGGCTGAGGGCGAGGTTGGGGGTGAAGTTTAGGGTTAGGGTGAGGGTTAGGTTAAGGTTTAGGGGGAGGGTTAGGATGAGGGTTAGGGTTAGCATTGGGGTTAGGGTGAGAGCTAGGGTGAGGTTGAGGTGTAGGGTTAGGGTTAAGGTGAGGGTTAGGGTTAGGGTGAGGGTTAGGGTGAGGATTAGGGTTAGGGTGAGGGTGAGGGTGAGTGTTAGGGTTAGTGTTAGGATGAGGATTAGGTTTAGGATTAGGGTTAGGGTGAGGGCTAGTGTGAGGGTGAGGTTTAGGGTTAGAGTTAGGGTGAGGTTTAGGGTTAGGGTTATGGTTAGGGTTAGGCTGAGGCTGAGGGTTACGGTAAGGGTGAGGTTTAGGGTTAGGGTGAGGGTTAGGTTAAGGATTAGCGTGAGGTTTAGGCTGAGGATGAGTGTTAGGCTTAGGTTGAGGGCTAGGCTGAGGGTGAGCTTTAGGGTTAGTGTTAGGGTGAGGTTTAGGGTTAGGGTGATGATTAGGGTTAGTGTGAACGTTAGTGTTAGCGTTAAGGTTAGTTTTAGGGTGAGGGTAAATATTAGTGTGTGGGTTAGATTTAGGGTTAGGGTTAGGTTGAGGTTTATGTTTAGGGTTAGGGTTAGAGTTAGGCTTAGGTTGAGGGTGAGATTTAGGGTTAGAGTTAGGGTTAGTGTTAGGATTAGGGATACGGTGTGGGTTAGGATTAGGGTTAGGCTTGGCTTAGGCCAAGCATGAGGGGGAGTGTTAGGGTTGGGGTTAGGGTTAGGTTTAGGGTTAGGTTTAGGGTGTGGGCTAGTGTGTGGGTTAGGTTGAGGGTTAGTGTTAGGGATATGGTTAGGTTTAGGATTTGGGTTAAGGTGAGATTGAGTGTGAGATTTAGGGTTAGGGTTAGGGTTAGGATTAGGGTTAGTGTGAAGATTAGATTTAGGGTTTGGGTTAGGGTTAGGTTTAGGGTTAGGGTTAGTGTTAGGGTTAGGGTTAGGGTTAGGGTTACAGGGAGGGTTAGGGTTAGGGTTAGGGATAGGCTTAGGATTAAACTGAGGGTGAGGGTGGGGGTGAGGATTAGGGTTAGAGTTAGGGTTAGGGTTAGGGTTATTGTTAGTGTTATGGTTAGGGTTAAGTTTGCAGTGAGGGTGAGGCTGAGGATGAGGGTTATGGTTATGGTTATGGTTAGGGTTAGGGTTAGTGTTAGTGTTATTGTTAGGGATAGGGTTAGAATTACGGTGAGGTTGAGGTTGAGGGTGAGGTTTAGGGTTAGATTGAGATTTAGGGTTAGGGTTAGTGTTAGGGTTAGGGTGAGGGTGAGGGTTAGGTTGAGGTTTAGAGATAGGGTTAGGTTTAGGATTAGGGTTAGGGTGAGTGTAAGTGTGAGGGTTAGTGTGAGGGTTAGGTTTAGTCTTAAGGTTAGGCTAATGGCGAGGGTGGGGTGAGGATTAACATTAGGGTGATGGTTAGGGTTATGGTTAGTGTTATTTTTAGGGTTAGGGTTAGAGTTCCGGTGAGGGTGAGGTTGTGGTTGAGTTTTAGGATTAGGGTGGGGTTTAGGGTCAGGGTTTGGGTTAGGTTGAGGGTGAGATTTAGCTTTACAGATAGGGTTAGGGGGAGGGTTAGGGTTAGGTTTAGAATTGGGGTGAGGGCTAGGGTGAGGGTGAGGTTTAGCATAGGGTTAGGGTGAGGTTTAGGGTTAGGGTTAGGGTGAGGGTGAGATTTAGAGTTAGGGTTAGCGTGAGGCTGAGTTTGAGGGTTAGGGATAGGTTTAGTGTTAAAGTTAAGATTAGGCTGAGGGTTAGGTTGAGATTGAGGGTTAGGCTTAGGGTTACATTTAGGATTATGGTAAGGGTTAGGGTGAATATGACAGTTAGGGTTAGGGTTAGGCTTAGGCTTAGGGTTAGGCTGAGGGTTAGGGTGAAGGTGAGGGTGAGGATTACGGTTAGGGTGAGGGTTAGGGTTAGGGTTAGGGTGAGAGTTAGGGTTCGGTTAAGTTCAGGGTTAGGGTCATGGTTAGGGTTAGGGTTACGGTGAGCGTGAGGATTAGGGTTAGTTAGAGGGTTAGGGTTAGGGTTAGGGTGATGGTTAATGTTAGGGTTAGGGTGAGGGTTAGGATGAGGATTAGGTTTAGAATTAGGGTTAGAGTAAGGGCTAGGTTGAGGGTCAGTGTTATGGTTAGTGTTAGATTAAGTTTTAGGGTTAGGGTTAGGGTTAGGTTGAGAGTTAGGTTGAGGATTAGGGTTATAGTGAGTGTGAGGGTTAGGGTTAGGGTGAGGGTTAGTGTTAGTGTTAGGTTTAGGGTTAGAATTAGGTTTAGGGTGTGGGTGAGTGTTAGGATTATGGTTAGTGTTAGGGTTAGGTTTGGGGTTAGGGTTAGTGTTATTGTTAGGGTTAGAGTTAGAATTATGGTGATGGTGAAGCTGAGGGTGAGGGTGAGGATTAGGGTTATGGTTAGGGTGAGGTTTAGGGTTAGATTTAGGATTAGAGTTAGGGTGTGGTTGAAGTTTAGCATTAGATTTAGGGTTAGTTAGAGGGTTAGGTTGAGGGTTAGTGTTAGTGTTAGTGTTAGGGTTAAGTTTAGGTTGAGGGTTAGGTTGAGGTTTAGGTTTATGGTTAGGGTTATGCTTAGGAATAGGTTTAGTGTGAGTGTGAGTGTGAGGGTTAGGGTTAATCTTAGGCTTAGGCTTACGGTTAGGCTGAGTTTGAGGTTTTGGGTGAGGATTAGGGTTAGGGTTAATCTTAGGCTTAGGCTTAGGGTTAGGCTGAGCGTGAGGTTGAAGGTGAGGGTTAGGGTTAGTGTGATGGTTAGGTTTACTGTTAGGGTGAGGGTTAGGATGAGATTTAGAGTTACGGTGAGGATGATCGTAAAGGTAAAGGTGAGTTTTAGGCTGAGGGTGATGGTAAAGATAAGTGTGAGTGTTAGTGTTAGTTTTAGGGTTAGAGTAAGAGTTAGGGTAAGTGTTAGGGTGAGCGTTAGATTGAGGATTAGGGTTAGGTTAGGTTTATTGTTAGGATCAGGGTTTAGGGTTAGAGTGAGGTTTAGTGTTAGGGTTAGGGTTAGAGTTACTGTTAGCGTGAATGTGAGTTTTAGGTGTAGAGTTAGAGTGAGGTTGCGGGTTATGGTCAGGGTTAGGGTTAGGGTGCGGGTTCGTGTGTGGGTAACCGTAAGGGTAAATGTGAGGGTTAGGCTGAGGATGAGGGTTACGGTAAGAGTGAGTGTTAGGGTTAGGTGGAGGGTTAGTGTTAGGGTTAGGGTGAGGGTGAGGGTTAGATTGAGGATTAGTATCAGGGTTAGTGTGAGGTTTAGGTTGAGGATGAGGGTTAGGGTTAGGGTGAGGTCTACAGTGAGGGTGAGGGTTAGGGTTAGTGTTAGGGTGAGGTTTAGGGTTAGGGTGATGGTTAGGGTTAGTGTGAGCCTTAGTGTTATTGTTAGGGTTAGTGTTAGTGTTAGTGTTAGTGGTAGGGTGAGGGTTAGGGTAAGGGTGAGTGTAATGGTTAGGGTAAGGGTTAGGGTAAGGTTTAGGTTTATTGTTAGGGGTAGGGTTAGGGTTAGAGTTAGGGAATGGGTGAAGGTGAGATTTAGGGTTAGACTTAGAGTTAGTGTTAGGGTTAGGGTTAGGGTGAGGGTTAGGGTTACTTTTAGGGTTAGGGTTAGGGTTAGGTTTAGTGTTATGTTTAGGGTTATGGTTAGGCTTAAGGTTAGGGTTAGGGTGAGGTTTAGGGTTAGTTATAGGGTTAGGGGGAGGGTTAGCGTAAGGCTTAGTCAAAGGGTTAGTGTTAGGGTTAGGGTGATGGTGAGGGTTAGGTTGAGGTTTAGGGTTAGGATTAAGTTTAGGGTTAGTTTGAGGGTTAGTGTTAGGGTTACGGTTAGTGTTAGGGTGAGGGTAAGTGTTAAGGTGAGGGTTTGGTTTAGGGTGAGGATTATGGTTAAGGTGAGGGTTAGGATTAGGGTTAGGGTTATTGTTAGGTTTAGGTTTAGGGTTAGGGTTACTGTGAGGGTGAGGTTGAGGGTTAGAGTTATGGTTAGGTTGAAGTTTAGGGTTTGGGTTAGGGTTAATGTGAGGGTTAGGGTGAGGTTGAGGTTTAGTGATAGAGTTAGGTTTAAGGTGAGGGTTAGGTTGAGGTTTAGGGTTAGGGTGTTAGTGTTAGGGTTAGGGTGAGCGTTAGAGGGAGGGTTAGGGTTAGGGTTATGTTTAGTGTTAGTGTTAGGGTTAGGGTGTGGGTGAGGTTTAGTGATAGAATTAGGGTTAGGGTGAGGCTGAGGGTGAGGGTTAGTGTTAGTGTTAGCATTAGGGTGAAGGTTAGGTTTAGGGATAGTGTTAGGATTAGGATTAGGGTTAGGGTTAGGGTGAGTGTGAGGGTTAGGGTTAGGGTTAGGGTAGGCCTTAGGTTTAGACTGAGGGTGAGGGTGAGGGTGAGGGTTAGGTTTAGGGTGAGGGTTAAGTTTAGGGTTAGGGTGAGTTTTAGTGTTAGGGTTAGGGTGAGCATGAGGTTCAGGGGTAGATTTAGGGTTGGGGTTAGGGTTATTTTTAGGGTTAGGGTTAGTATAGAGTTAGGGTTACAGTTAGGGTTAGGGTGAGCGTGAGGTTCACGGTTAGAGTTAGGGTTAGTGTTAGGGTTCGGGGTAGGGTGAGGGTTAGGGTTAGGATTAGGCTTAGGCTTAGGCTTAGGCCGAGCATGAGGGTGAGGGTTAGGTTTAGGATTAGGGTGAGTGTTAGGATGAGGTTTAGTGTTAGGATTAGGATTAGGATCAGGGCTAGGGTGAGGGTTATGGTGAGTGTTAGGTTTAGGCATAGGGTTCAGGTTAGGATTAGGGTTAGGGTTAGGGTTAAGGTGAGGGTTAAGGTTAGGGTTAGGGTTACATTTAGGCTTCGGGTTAGGATGAGTGTGAGGGTGGAGGTGAGGTTAGAGTTAGTATTAGGATTAGGGTTAGAGTTATTTTTTGTGTTATGTTTAGGGTTAAATTTGCAGTGAGGGTGAGGCTGCGGGTGAGGGTTATGGTTAGAGTTATGGTTAGGTTTAGGGTTAGTGTTATTCTTAGGGTTAGGTTTAGAGTTAATGTGAGGGTGAGGGTTAGGGTTCGGTTGAGGTTTAGGGTTAGGGTTAGGGTGAGAGATAGGGTTCGGTTAAGTTTAGGGTTAGCGAGAGGGTTAGGGTTAGGGTGAGGGTGAGGGTGAGGGTTAGGCTTACAGTTGGGGTGAGGTTTCAGATTAGGGTTAGGATTAGGGTTAGGGTTAGAGTGAGGTTTAGTGTTAGATTTAGGGTTAGTTGGAGGATTAGGTCGAGGGTTAGGGTTAGGGTTAGTGTTCGGGATAAGGTTAGGGTGAGGGTTAGGTTGAGCTTTAGTGTTAGGGTTAGGGTTAGGTTTAGGATTAGGGTTAGGGTGAGGGTGAGGGTGAGGGTTAGGGTTAGGTTTACACTTAGGGTTAGGCTGAGGGTGAGGGTGGGGATGAGTAGTAGGGTTAGGGTGATCATTAGGGTTAGGGTTAGGGTGAGGGTTAGGGTTAGGATTAAGGTTAGGGTGAGGGCTAGGGTGAGGGTGAGGGTTAGGGTAAAGGTTAGGGTTACGCTTAGGATTAGCGTTAGGCTGTGCATGAGGTTGAGGGTGAGGGTTATGGTTAGGGTTAGTGTGAGGTTTAGTGTTAGGGTTAGTGTGGAGAAGATGGTAAGGGTAAAGGTGATGGTTAGGTGGAGGGTGAGGGTTACGGAAAGGGTGAGGGTTAATGTTAGGGTGAGGGTTAGGGTTAGGGTTAGGGTTAGGGTTAGGATGAGGTTTAGGTTTAGATTTAGGGTTAGGGTGAGGCAGAAGTTGAGAGTTAGGGTTAAGATTAATGTTAGGGTTAGGCTTAAGGTGAGGGTTAGGTTGAGGGTGAGGGTTAGGTTTAGGGTTAGGATTAGCATTAGGGTTAGTGTTATGGTGAGTGTGAGGGTTAGGGTTAGGCGTAGCGTTAGGCTGAGGGTGAGGGTGAGGGTGAGGTTGAGAGTTAGTGTGCAGGTTAGGGTTAGGGTTATGGGGAGGATTAGGATTAGGTTGAGGGTTAGGATTAGGGTTATTGTGAGGGCTAGGGTGAGGGTGAGGTTTAGGGTTAGGGTTAGGGTGAGGTTTAGATTTAGTGTTAGGGTTGGGGTAAGGTTGAGGTTTAGGGTTAGATTTAGGGTTAAGTTGAGGCTGAGGGTGCAGGGTAGGGTTAGGCTTAGTTTTAGGATTAGGGTAAGGGATAGGTTGAGTGTGAGGGTTAAGTTTAGGTTTAGGGTTAGGCTTAGGGTTATGCTGAGGTTGAGGGTTAGGGTGACTGTTAGCTTTAGGGTTAGGGTGAGTGCTAGGATTAGGTTTAGGTTTAGGATTAGGGTTAGGGTGAGGGCTAGTGTGAGAGTTATGGTGAGGGTTAGGTTTAGGCATAGGGTTAGGTTTAGGATTAGGGTTAGGTTGAGGGTGAGTATGAGGGTTAGGGTTAGGGTTAGGCTTAGGGATAGGGTTAGGTTTAGGATTAGGGTTAGGGTTACAGTGACGGTGAGGGTTATGGTTAGGGTTAGGGCTAAGCTTATTGTTAGTGTTATGGTTAGGGTTAAGTTTGTGGTGAGGGTAAGGCTTAGGGTGAGGGTTATGGTTATGTTTAGGGTTAGGGTTAGGGTTAGAGTTACAGTGAGGTTGAGGGTGAGGGTGAGGTTTAGGGTTAGTGTGACCTTTAGGTTGAGGTTTAGGGTTAGGGTTAGGAATAGGTTGAGGGTGAGGTTTAGGGTTAGAGTTAGGTTAGGGGGAATGTTAGGGTTAGGTTTAGGGTTAGGGTTAGTGTTAGGGTGAGGGTGAGGGTTAGGTTGAGGTTTAGGGATAGGGTTAGGTTTATGATTAGGTTTAGGGTGAGGGTGAGTGTGAGGTTTAGGGTGAGGGTTAGGGTGATGGTAAGTGTTAGGGTGAGGGTTTGGTTTAGGGTGCGGGTTATTTTTAGGGTGAGGGTTTGCATTAGGGTTAGGGTGAGTTTTAGGATTTGAGTAAGTGTTAGAGTGAGGGTGAGGGTTAGGGTGAGGTTTAGGGTTAGAGTTAGGGTTCTGGTGAGGGTTAGGTTGAGGTTTAGAGTTAGTGTTAGGGTTAGGGTTACGGTGAGAGTTAGGGGGTGGGTTAGGGTTATGGTTAGGCTTAGCGTTAGGATTAGGGTGAGGGTGAAGTTTAGGTTTAGAATTAGGGTTAGGGTGAGGCTGAGGGTGAAGGTGAGGATTCGGGTTAGGGTTAGGATTTGGATTAGGGTTAGGGTTAGGGTGAGTGTGAGGGTAAGGGTTACGGTTAGGTTTAGCCTTAGGTTTAGGATGAGTGTGAGGGTGAAGTTTAGGGTTAGTTTGAGGGTTAGGGTTATGGTTAGGGTGTGGTTTAGTGTTACGGTTATTGTTACGGTTAGGGTTATGGTGAAGGTGAGGTTTAGATTGAGGATTAGTGTTAGGGTTAGTGTGAGGTTTAGGGTGAGGATGAGAGTTAGGTTTAGGGTGAGGGCTAGGGTGAGGGTAAGGTTTAGGGTTAGTGTTAGGGTGGGGTTTAGGGTTAAGGTGATGATTAGGGTTAGTGTGAGGGTTAGTGTTAGCATGAGGGTAAGTGTTAGGGTGAGGGTTAGGGTTAGCGTTATTGTTAGCGTTATGGTTTAGGTTACGGTTACTGTGATGGTGAGGGTGACATTTAGGGTTATGGTTCAGATGAGGTTTAGGGATAGGGTTAGGGTTAGGTTTAGGGTGAGTTTTAGGGTTAGGGTTAGGGTTAGGGTGAGGCAGAAGTTGAGGGTTAGGGTTAGGATTAGTGTTCGGGTTAGGCTTAAGGTGAGGGTTAGGTTGAGGGTGAGGGTTAGGTTTAGGGTTAGGATTAGGATTAGGGTTAGTGTTAGCGTGAGTGTGAGGGTTAGGGTTGGGTTTAGGGTGAGGGTTAAGGTTAGGATTAGGGTGAGTTTTAGTTTTTGGGTTAGGGTTAGAGTTAGGGTTAGTGTGAGCATGTGGTTCAGGGGTAGATTTAGGGTTGGGGTTAGGGTTATTTTTAGGGTTAGAGTTAGGGTTAGTGTTAGGGTTAGGGGTAGGGTGAGGGTTAGGTTTAGCATTAGGCTTAGGCTTAGGCTTAGGCCAAGCATGAGGGTGAAGTTTAGGTTTAGGGTTAGTGTGAGAGTTAGGATGAGGTTTAGGGTTAGGATTAGGGTTAGGTTGAGGGCTAGGGTGAGGGTTATGGTGAGGGTTAGGTTTAGGCATAGGGTTAGGTTTAGGATTAGGGTTAGGGTTAGGGTTGTGGTGAGGTTTAGGGTTAGGGTTAGGGTTAGGGTTACATTTAGTCTTTGGCTTAGGTTGAGGGTGAGGGTGGGGGTGAAGTTAGAGTTACTATTAGGGTTAGGGTTAGGGTTATTTTTAGTGTTATGGTTAGGCTTAAATTTGCAGTGAGGGGGAGGCTGCGGGTGAGGGTTATGGTTAGAGTTATGGTAAAGTTTAGGGTTAGTGTTATTCTTAGGGGTAGGTTTAGATTTAAGGTGAGGGTCAGGGTTAGGGTTGGGGTCAGGTTTAGGGTTAGGGTTAGGGTGAGATTTAGGGTTCGGTTAAGTTTAGGGTTAGCATGAGGGTTAGGGTTAGGGTTAAGGTGAGCATGAGGATTAGGATTATGGTTAGGATTAGTGTTATTGTTACTGTTAGGGTTAGAGTTATGGTGAGGGTGAGGGTGAGGGTTAGGCTTAGAGTTCGGGTGAGGTTTAGGTTTAGGGTTAGGATTAGGGTTAGGCTGAGGGTTAGGTTTAGAGTTAGATTTAGGGTTAGTTGGAGGATTAGGTCGAGGGTTAGGGTTAGGGTTAGTGTTTGGGATAAGGTTAGGGTGAGGGTTAGGTTGAGGTTTAGTGTTAGGGTTAGGTTTAGGATTAGGGTTAGCGTGAGGGTGAGTGTGAGGGTTAGGTTTAGGCTTACGCTTAGGGTTGAGGGTGAGGGTGGGGGTAAGGATTGGGGTTAGGGTGATCATTAGGGTTAGGGTTAGGGTGAGGGTTAGGGTTAAGATTAGGGTTAGGGTGAGTGCTAGGGTGAGGGTGAGGGTTAGGGTAAGGGTTAGGCTTAGGCTTAGCGTTAGGCTGAGGGTGAGGTAGAGGGTGAGGGTTATGGTTAGGGTTAGGGTGAGGTTTAGTGTTAGGGTTAGTGTGGAGGAGATGGTAAGGGTAAAGGTGATGGTTAGGCGGACGGTGAGGGTTATGGTAAGGGTGAGGGTTAATGTTGGGGTGAGGGTTAGGGTGAGGGTTATTGTGAGGTTGAGGGTTAGATTGAGTTTTAGTGTTGGGGTTAGTGTGAGGTTTAGGGTGAGGATGAGAGTTAGGGTTAGGGTGAGGACTAGGGTGAGGGTAAGGTTTAGGGTAAGTGTTAGGGTGAGGTTTAGGGTTAAGGTGATGATTAGAGTTAGTGTGTGTTAGTGTTAGGGTTAGGGTTACTGTTAGGGTGAGGGTAAATATTATTGTGAGGGTTAGGGTTAGGGTTAGGGTTATTGTTAGCATTAGGGTTAGGGTTAAGGTTACTGTGAGGGTGAGGGTGAGGGTTAGGGTTATGGTTCGGATGAGGTTTAGGGATAGGGTTAGGGTTAGGGTTAGGGTTAGGGTGAGGTTTAGGTTTAGATTTAGGGTTAGGGTGAGGCAGAAGTTGAGGGTTAGGGTTAGGATTAATGTTAGGGTTAGGCTTAAGTTGAGGGTTAGGTTGAGGGTGAGGGTTAAGTTTAGGGTTAGGATTAGGATTAGGGTTAGGTTTAGGGTTAGTGTTAGGCTTAGGGATAGGCTGAGGGTGAGGGTGAGGGTGAGCGTTAGGGTGAGTGTTATGGTTAGGGTTATGGGGAGGGTTAGGATTAGGTTTAGGTTTAGGATTAGGTTTAGGGTGAGGGTTAGGGTGAGGGTTAGGGTGAGGGTGAGGTTTAGGGTTACGTTTAGGGTGAGGTTTAGGTTTAGTTTTAGGGTTAGGGTGAGGGTGAGGTTTAGGGTTAGAGTTAGGGTTAAGTTGAGGCTGAGGGAGCGGGGTCGGGTTAGGGTTAGTTTTAGGATTAGGGTAAGGGATAGGGTGAGTGTGAGGGTTAAGTTTAGGGTTAGGGTTAGGCTTAGGGTTATGCTGAGGTTGAGGGTGAATGTGAGGTTTAGGGTTAGGGTGAGGGTGAGGGTTAGGTTTAGGGTTAGGGTGAGTGCTAGGATGAGGTTTAATGTTAGGATTAGGTTTAGGGTGAGGGTTAGTCTGAGGGTTATGGTGAGTTTTAGGTTTAGGCATACGGTTAGGTTTAGGATTAGCGTTAGTTTGAGGGTGAGTGTGAGAGTTAGGGTTAGGATTAGGCTTAGGGATAGGGTTAGGTTTAGGATTAGGGTTAGGGTTAGGGTTACGGTGAGTGTTACAGTTAGGGTTAGGGCTAGGGTTATTGTTAGTGTGATGGTTAGGGTTAAGTTTGTGGTGAGCGTAAGTCTTAGGGTGAGGGTAAGAGTTATGTTTAGGGTTAGGGTTAGGGTTAGGTTTAGTGTTATTTTTAGGTTTAGGGTTAGAGTTACAGTGAGTTTGAGGGTGACGGTGAGGGTTAGGGTTAGTGTGACCTTTAGGTTGAGGTGTAGGGTTAGGGTTAGGGGTAGGTTGAGGGTGAGGTTTTGGGTTAGAGTTAGGGTTAGGGGGAGTATTAGGGTGAGGTTTAGGGTTAGGGTTAGTGTTAGGGTGAGGGTGAGGGTTAGGTTGAGGTTTAGGGATAGGGTTAGGATTAGGATTATGTTTAGGGTGAAGGTGAGTTTGAGGTTTAGGGTGAGGGTTAGGGTGATGGTAAGTGTTAGGGTGAGGGTTTGGTTTAAGGTGAGGGTTATGGTTAGGGTGAGGGTTTGGATTAGGGTTAGGGTCAGTGTTAGGATTTGAGTGTTAGAGTGAGGGTGAGGGTGAGGGTGAGGTTTAGGGTTAGAGTTAGGGTTCTGGTGAGGGTTAGGTTGAGGTTTAGGGTTAGTGTTAGGGTTAGCGTCACGGTGAGAGTTAGGGGGAGGGTGAGGTTTAGGGTTAGGGTTAGGGTTAGGGTTAGGGTGAGGGTGAAGTTTAGGTTTAGAATTAGGGTTAGGGTGAGGCTGAGGGTGAAGGTGAGGATTAGGGTTAAGGTTAGGATTTGGATTAGGTTTAGGGTTAGGGTGAGTATGAGGGTTAGTTTTAGGGTTAGGTTTAGCCTTAGGTTTATGCTGAGGGTGAGAGTGGGGGTTAGGGTTAGTTTGACGGTTAGGGTTAGGGTTAGCGTGAGGTTTAGTGTTAGGGTTAGGGTTATGGTGAGGTTGAGGTTTAGATTGAGGATTAGTGTTAGGGTTAGTGTGAGGCTTAGGGTGCGGATGAGATTTAGGCTTAGGGTAAGGGCTAGGGTGAGGGTAAGTTTTAGGGTTAGTGTTAGGGTGAGGTTTAGGGTTGAGGTGATGATTAGGGTTAGTGTGATGGTTAGTGTTAGGGTGAGGGTAAGTGTTAGGGTGAGGGTTAGGGTTAGGGTTATTGTTAGCGTTAGGGTTAGGGTTACGGTTACTGTGAGGGTGAGGCTCACCCTCAGGGTTAGGGTTATGGTTTGGATGAGGTTTAGGGATAGGTTAAGTGTTAGGGTTAGGGTGAGGTTTAGGTTTAGTGTTAATGTTAGGGTGAGGGTGAGGTTTAGGGTTAGAGTTAGGGTTAAGTTGAGGCTGAGTGTGCCGGGTAGGGTTAGTGTTAGTTTTAGGATTAGGGTAAGGGATAGGGTGAGTGTAAGGGTTAAGTTTAGGGTTAGGGTTAGGCTTAGGGTTATGCAGAGGTTGAGGGTGAATGTGAGGGTTAGGTTTAGGGTGAGGGTGAGGGTTAGGTTTAGGTTTAGCGTGAGTGCTAGGATGAGGTTTAGTGTTAGGAATAGGGTTGGGTGAGGGTTAGTCTGAGGGTTATGGTGAGTTTTAGGTGTAGGTATAGGGTTAGGTTTAGGATTAGCGTTAGGTTGAGGGTGAGTGTGAGGGTTAGTGTTAGGATTAGGCTTAGGGATAGGGTTAGGATTTGGATTAGGGTTAGGGTGAGGGTTACGGTGAGGGTTACAGTTAGGGTTAGGGCTAGGGTTATTGTTAGTGTTATGGTTAGGGTTTAGTTTGTGGTGAGGATGAGGCTTAGGGTGAGGTTAAGGGTTATGTTTAGGGTTAGGGTTAGGCTTAGGTATAGTGTTATTGTTAGGTTTAGGGTTAGAGTTACAGTGAGTTTGAGGGTGACGGTGAGGGTTAGGGTTTGTGTGACCTTTAGGTTGAGGTGTAGGGTTAGGGTTAGGGGTAGGTTGAGGGTGAAGTTTAGGGTTAGAGGTAGGGTTAGGGGGAGTGTTAGGGTGAGGTTTAGGGTTAGGGTTAGTGTTAGGGTGAGGGTGAGGGTTAGGTTGAGGTTTAGGAATAGGGTTAGATTTAGGATTAGGGGTAGGGTGAGGGTGAGCGTGAGGTTTAGGGTGAGGGTTAGGGTGATGGTAAGTGTTAGGGTGAGGGTTTGGTTTAGGGTGAGGGTTATGGTTAGGGTGAGGGTTTGGATTAGGGTTAGGGTGAGTTTTAGGATTTGGGTAAGTGTTAGAGTGAGGGTGAGGGTGAGGGTGAGGTTTAGGGTTAGATTTAGGGTTCTGGTGAGGGTTAGGTTGAGATTTAGGGTTAGTGTTAGGGTTAGGGTTACAGTGAGAGTTTGAGGGAAGGTAAGGTTTAGGGTTAGGGTTATGGTTAGTGTTAGCGTTAGGGTTAGGGTGAGGGTGAAGTTTAGGTTTAGAATTAGGGTTAGGGTGAGGCTGAGGGTGAAGGTGAGGATTAGGGTTAGGGTTAGGATTTGGATTATGGTTAGGGTTAGGGTGAGTGTGAGGGTGAGCATTAGGGTTAGGGTTAGCCTTAGGTTTAGGTTGAGGGTGAGGGTGAGGGTGAGGGTTAGGGTCAGTTTGAGGGTTAGAGTTAGGGTTAGGGTGAGGTTTAGTGTTAGGCTTAGGGTTAGGGTTAGGTTTATGGTGAGAGTGAGGATTAGATTGAGGATTATTGTTAGGGTTAGTGTGAGGTTTAGGGTGAGGATGAGAGTTAGGGTTAGGGTGAGGGCTAGGGTGAAGGTAAGGTTTAGGGATAGTGTTAGGGTGAGGTTTAGGGTTAAGGTGATGATTAGGGTTAGTGTGAGGGTTAGTGTTAGGGTGAGGGTAAGTGTTATGATGAGGGTAAGTGTTAGGGTAAGGGTTAGGGTTAGGGTTTCGGTTACTGTGAGGGTGAGGGTTAGGGTTATGGTTCGGATGAGGTTTAGGGATAGGGTTAGGGTTAGGTTTAGGGTGAGGTTTAGGGTTAGGGTTAGGGTTAGGGTTAGGGTGAGGGTGAAGTTTAGGTTTAGAATTAGGGTTAGGGTGAGGCTGAGGGTTAAGGTGAGGATTAGGGTTAGGGTTAGGATTTGGATTAGGGTTAGGGTTAGGGTGAGTGTGAGGGTTAGTGTTAGGGTTAGGTTTAGGCTTAGGTTTAGGCTGAGGGTGAGAGTGAGTGTTAGGGTTAGTTTGAGGGTTAGGGTTAGGGTGAGGTTTAGTGTTAGGGTTAGGGTTAGGGTTATGGTGAGGGTGAGGTTTAGATTGAGGCTTAGTGTTAGGGTTAGTGTGAGGCTTAGGGTGAGGATGAGAGTTAGGCTTAGGGTGAGGGCTAGGGTGAGGGTAAGTTTTAGTGTTAGTGTTAGGGTGAGGTTTAGGGTTAAGGTGATGATTAGGGTTAGTGTGAGGGTTAGTGTTAGGGTGAGGGTAAGTGTTAGGGTGAGGGTTTGGGTTAGGGTTATTGTTAGCGTTAGGGTTAGGGTTACAGTTACTGTGAGGGTGAGTGTGAGGGTTAGGGTTATGGTTTGGATGAGGTTTAGGGATAGGGTTAGGGTTAGGTTTAGGGTGAGGTTTAGGGTTAGGGTTAGGGTTAGGGTGAGGCAGAAGTTGAGGGTTAGGGTTAGGATTAATGTTAGGGTTAGGCTTAAGTTGAGGGTTAGGTTGAGGGTGAGGGTTAGGTTTAGTGTTAGGATTAGGATTAGGGTTAGGGTTAGGGTGAGTGTGAGGGTTAGGGTTAGGTTAAGGCTTAGGGTTAGGCTGAGGATGAGGGTGAGGGTTCGGGTTCGGGTGAGTGTTAGGGTTAGGGTTATGGGGAGGGTTAGGATTAGGTTTAGGTTTAGGGTTAGGGTGAGGGCTAGGGTGAGGGTGAGGTTTAGGGTTAGGGTTAGGTTGAGGTTTAGGTTTAGTTTTAGGGTTAGGGTGAGGGTGAGGTTTAGGGTTAGAGTTAGGGTTAAGTTGAGGCTGAGGGAGCGGGGTAGGGTTAGGGTTAGTTTTAGGATTAGGGTAAGGGATAGGGTGAGTGTGAGGGTTAAGTTTAGGGTTAGGGTTAGGCTTAGGGTTATGCAGAGGTTGAGGGTGAATGTGAGGGTTAGGGTTAGGGTGAGGGTGAGGGTTAGGTTTAGGGTTAAGGTGAGTGCTAGGATGAGGTTTAGGGTTAGGATTAGGGTTAGGGTGAGGGTTAGTCTGAGGGTTATGGGGAATTTTACGTTAAGGTCTAGGGTTAGGTTTAGGATTAGCGTTAGGTTGAGGGTGAGTGTGAGAGTTAGGTTTAGGATTAGGCTTAGGGATAGGGTTAGGTTTAGGATTAGGGTTAGAGTTAGAGTTATGGTGAGGGTTTCGTTTTGGGTTAGGGCTAGCGTTATTGTTAGTGTTATGGTTATGGTTACGTTTGTGGTGAGGATGAGCCTTAGGTTGAGGGTAAGGGTTATGTTTAGGGTTAGGGTTAGGGTTAGGTTTAGTGTTATTGTTAGGTTTAGGGTTAGAGTAACAGTGAGTTTGAGGGTGACGGTGAGGGTTAGGGTTTGTGTGACCTTTAGGTTGAGGTGTAGGGTTAGGGGTAGGGGTAGGTTGAGGGTGAGGTTTAGGGTTAGAGTTAGGGTTAGGGGGAGTGTTAGGGTGAGTTTTAGGGTTATGGTTAGTGTTAGGGTGAGGGTGAGGGTTAGGTTGAGGTTTAGGGATAGGGTTAGATTTAGGATTAGGGTTAGGGTGAGGGTGAGTGTGAGGTTTAGGGTGAGGGTTAGGGTGATGGTAAGTGTTAGGGTGAGGGTTTGGTTTAGGGTGAGGGTTATGTTTAGGGTGAGGGTTTGGATTAGGGTTAGGGTGAGTTTTAGGATTTGGGTAAGTGTTAGAGTGAGGGTGAGGTTGAGGGTGAGGTTTAGGGTTAGAGTTAGGGTTCTGGTGAGGGTTAGGGTTAGGGTTAGGGTTAGCCTTAGGTTTAGGCTGAGGGTGAGGGTGAGGGTGAAGTTTAGGGTTAATTTGAGGGTTAGGGTTAGGGTTAGGGTGAGGTTTAGTGTTAGGGTTAGGGTTAGGTTTAGGGTTATGGTGAGGGTGAGGATTAGATTGAGGATTATTGTTAGGGTTAGTGTGAGGTTTGGGGTGAGGATGAGAGTTAGGGTTAGGGTGAGGCCTAGAGTGAGGGTAAGGTTTAGGGATAGTGTTAGGGTGAGGTTTAGGTTTAAGGTGATGATTAGGGTTAGTGTGAGGATTAGTGTTATGATGAGGGTACGTGTTAGGGTGAGGGTTTGGGTTAGGGTTACGGTTACTATGAGGGTGAGGTGAGGGTTAGTGTTATGGGTCCGATGAGGTTTAGGGATAGTGTTAGGGTTAGGGTTAGGGTTAGGTTTCGGGTTAGAGTTAGGGTTAGATTGAGGCAGAAGTTGAGGGTTAGGGTTAGGATTAAGGTGAGCATTAGGTTGAGGGTGAGGGTTAGGTTTAGGGTTAGGATTAGTATTAGCATCAGGGTTAGGGTGAGTGTGAGGGTTAGGGTTAGGGTTAGACTTAGGGTTAGGCTGAGGGTGAGGGTGAGGGTGAGGGTGAGGATTAGGTGAGGTTTTGGGTTAGGGTTATGGAGTGGGTTAGGTTTAGGTTTAGGGTTAGTATTAGTGTTAGGGTGAGGGCTAGGGTGTGGGTGAGGTTTAGGGTTAGGGTTAGGGTGAGGTTTAGGTTTAGTGTTAGGGTTAGGGTGAGGGTGAGGTTTTGGGTTAGAGTTAGGGTTAAGTTGAGGCTGAGGGTGCAGGGTAGGTTTAGGGTTAGGTTTAGGATTAGGGTAAAGGATAGGGTGATTGTGAGGGTTAAGTTTAGGTTTAGGGTTAGGCTTAGGGTTATGTTGAGGTTGAGGGTGAGGCTGAGGTTTAGGTTTAGGGTGAGGTTGAGAATTAGGTTTAGGGTTAGGGTAAGTGCTAGGATGAGTTTTAAGGTTAGGATTAGGGTTAGGGTGAGGGCTAGTGTGAGGGTTATGGTGAGGGTTAGGTTTAGGCTAGCGTTAGGTTTAGGATTAGGGTTAGGTTGAGGGTGAGTGTGAGGGTTAGGGTTAGGGTTAGGCTTAGGGATAGGGTTAGGTTTAGGATTAGGGTTAGGGTTAGGGTTATGGTGAGGGTTACGGTTACGGTTAGGGCTAGGGTTATTGTTAGTGTTATGGTTAGGGTTAAGGTTGTGGTGAGGGTAAGGCTTAGGGTGAGTGTTATGGTTATGTTTACAGTTAGTTTTAGGGTTAGAGTTACCGTGAGTTTGAGGGTGAATTTGAGGTTTAGAGTTAGTGTGACCTTTAGGTTGAGGTTTAGGTTTAGGTTAGGGGTAGGGGTAGGTTGAGGGTGAGGTTTAGGGTTAGGGGGAGTATTAGGGTGAGCTTTAGGGTTAGGGTTAGTGTTAGGGTGAGGGTGAGGGTTAGGTTGAGGTTTAGGGTGAGGGTTAGGGTGATGGTAAGTGTTAAGGTGAGGGTTTGGTTTAGGGTGAGGGTTATGGTTAGGGTGATGGTTTGGATTAGGGTTAGGGTGATTTTTACGATTTGGGTAATTGTTAGAGTGAGGGTTAGTGTGAGGGTGAGGTTTAGGGTTAGAGTTAGGGTTCTGGTGAGGGTTAGGTTGAGGTTTAGGGTTAGTGTTAGTGTTAGTGTTACGGTGAGAGTTAGGGGGAGGGTTAGGGTTAGGGTTATGGTTAGTGTTAGCGTTAGGGTTAGGGTGAGGGTGACGTTTAGGTTTAGAATTAGGGTTAGGTTGAGGCTGAGAGTTAAGGTGAGGAATAGGTTTCGGGTTAGGATTTGGATTAGGGTTAGGGTTAGGGTGAGTGTGAGGGTTAGTGTTAGGGTTAGGGCTAGCCTTAGGTTTAGGCTGAGGGTGAGAGTGAGGGTGAGGGTTAGGGTTCGTTTGAGGGTTAGGGTTAGGGTTAGGGTGAGGTTTAGTGTTAGGGTTAGGGTTAGATTTAGCGTTAGGATGAGGCTGAGGTTTAGGTGTAGAGTTAGGGTTAGGCTGAGGATTAGGGTGAGTGTTAGGGTTACGGTGAGGTTGAGGGTTAGGTTTAGGGTGGGAGTTAGGGTTCGGTTAAGTTTAGGGTTAGAGTGAGGGTTAGGGTAAGTGTTATGGTGAGCGTGATGGTTATTGTTAGGTTGAGGGTTAGGGTTAGGTTTAGGGTGAGGGTTAGTGTTAGGGTTAGTGTTAGAGTTAGGGTTAGGTTGAGTGTTAGGTTGATGTTGAGGGTTAGGCTTATGATTACGATTAGGATTAGGGTAAGGGTTAGGGTGAGTGTGACGGTTAGGGTTACGGTTAGGGTTAGTCTTAGGCTTAGGCTGTGGGTGAGGGTGAGGGTGAGGGTTAGGGTTAGTTTGAGGGTTACGGTTAGTGTTAGGGTGAGAGTTAGGGTTCGGTTAAGTTTACGGTTAGAGTGAGGGTTAGGGTTAGGGTTAGGGTTAGTGTTAGGGTGATGTTTAGGATTAGGGTTAGAATTAGTGTTGAGGTTAGGGTTAGGGTTATGGAGAGGGTGAGGGTGAGGGTGAAGTTGAGGGTTAGTGTTAGGGTTAGGGTGAGTTTAGGGTTAGGATTAGGGTTATGGTGAGGGTGAGGTTTAGAGTTAGAATTAGGGTTAGTTGGAGTGTTAGGTCGAGGGTTAGGGTTGGGGTTATTGTTAGGGATAAGTTTTGGCTGAGGGTTAGGTTGAGGTTTAGTGTTAGGGTTAGGGTTAGGTTTAGGATTAGGTTTAGGCTGAGCGTGGGCGTGGGGGTGAGGATTAGGGTTAGGGTGATGGTTAGGGTTAGGGTTAAGGTGAGGGTTAGGATTAGGATTAGGGTTAGGGTGATTGCTAGAGTGAGGGTCAGTGTTAGGTTAAGTGTTAGGCTTAGGGATAGGTTTAGGCTGAGCGTGAGTTTGAGGGTGAGGGTTAGGGTTAGGTTGATGGTTAGGTTTACGGTTCGGGTGAGGGTTAGGATGAGGTTTAGGGTTAGGGTGAGGATGATGGTAAGAGTAAAGTTGAGGGTTAAGCTGAGCGTGACGGTTAAGATAAGGGTGAGGTTTACGGTTAGGTTTAGGGTTAGGGTGAGGGTTAGATTGGGGATTAGGGTTAGAGTTAGGGTTAGTGTGAGGTTTAGGGTGAGGATGAGTCTTAGGGTTAGGGTGAGGGTCTAGGGTTAGAATTAGGTTTAGGGTGAGGTCTAGGGTGAGGGTGAGGGTTAGAGTTAGGATTTGGGTTAAGATGAGGTTTAGCATTAGGGTGATGGTTAGGGTTAGTGTTAGGGTTAGTGTTAGGGTTAGGGTTAGTGTTATGGTTAGGGTAAGTGTTAGGGTGAGGGTTAGGGTTAGGGTTAAGGTTAGGGTTAAAGTTAGGGTGAGGGTTAGGTTGAGGTTTAGGGTTAGGGTTAGGGTTAGGATTAGGGTTAGGGTGAGGGTGAGTGTGAGGGTTAGGGTTAGGGTTTCTCTTAGGCTTAGGGTTAGGCTGAGGGTGAAGTTGAGTGTGAGGGTTAGGGACAGGGTTAGGGTGAGGTTTAGTGTTAGGGTAAGGGTTAGAGTTAGGGTTAGGGTGAGTATGAGGTTTAGGGGTAGATTTAGGGTTAGGGTGAGGGTGAGGGTTAGGGTAAGGGTTGTGGTGCGCGTGACAGTAAGGGTAAAGATGAGGGTTAAGCTGAGGGTGAGGGTTACGGTAAGGGTGAGGGTTAGGGTTAGGGTTAGGGTTAGGGTTTGGGTTAGGGTTAGGGTTAGGGTGAGGGTTAGATTGAGGTTTAGTGTTAGGGTTAGTGTGAGGTTTAGGGTGAGGATGAGGGTTAGGTTTAGGATGAGGGCTAGGGTTAGGGTGAGGGTTAGGGTTAGTGTTAGGGTGAGTTTAAGGTTTAGGGTGATGGTTAGGGTTAGTGTGAGCGTTAGTGTTAGCGTTAGGGTTAGTGTTAGGGTGAGGGTATATGTTAGGGTGAGGGTTAGTTTTAGGGTTAGGTTTAGGTTTAGGGTCAGAGTTAGAGTTGGGCTTAGTGTGAGGGTGACATTTAGGGTTAGAGTTAGGGTTAGTGTTAGGGTTAGGGATAGGGTGAAGTTTAGGGTTAGGGTTAGGTTTAGGCTTAGGCTTAAGCTTAGGTGGAGCATGAGGAAGAGGGTTAGGGTTCGGGTTAGGGTTAGGTTTAGGGTGAGGGCTAGTATGAGGGTTAGGTTGAGGGTTAGGTTTAGTGATACGGTTAGGTTTAGGATTTGGGTTAGGGTGAGAGTGAGTGTGAGGGTAAGGTTAAGGATAGGTTTAGGCTTATGGTTAGGGTGAGGATTAGGGTTAGGGTTTGTGTTAGGCTTAGGTTTAGGGTCAGTGTTTGTGTTAGTTTTAGTGTTACTGTTAGGTTTACAGGGAGGGTTAGGATTAGGGTTAGGCTTAGGGTTAGGCTGAGGGTTAGGGTGGGGGTGAGGATTAGGGATAGGGTTACAGTTAGAGTGAGGATTATTTTTAGTGTTATGGTTAGGGTTAAGTTTGCAGTGAGGGTGAGGCTGAGAGTGAGGGTTGGGGTTAGGATTAGAGTTAGTGTTATTGTTAAGGATAGGGTTAGAGTTACGGTGAAGTTGAGGGTGAGCGTGAGGGTTAGGGTTAGGGTGAGGTTTAGGGTAGGTTTAGGGTTAGGGTTAGGGTGAGGGTGAGGTGTAGGGGTAGAGTTATGGTTTGCGGGAGGGTTAGGGTGAGGTTTAGGGTTTGGGTTAGTGTTAGGTGTAGGGTGAGGGTGAGGGTTTGGTTGAGGTTTAGGGATAGGGTTATGTTTAGGATTAGGATTAGGGTGAGTGTGAGTGTGAGGGTTAGGGTGAGGGTTAGGTTTAGGCTTAGCATTAGGCTGAGGGTAAGGGTGCGGGTGAGGGTTAGGGTATGGTTAGGGTGGGGTTTAGTGTTAGGGTTAGGGTTAGGGTGAGGGTGAGGTTTAGGGTAAGATATAGGCTTAGGGTTAGGGTGAGGGTTAGGGTTAGGGTTTGGTTTAGGGTGAGGTTGAGGCTGAGGATTAGGGTTAGGTTTAGTGTTAGGGTTAGGGTTACGTTTAGGCTTCGGGTTAGGCTGAATGTGAGGGTGTGGGTGAGGTTAGAGTTAGGATTAGGGTTAGGGTTAGGGTTATTGTTAGTGTTATGGTTAGGGTTAAATTTACAGTGAGGTTGAGTCTGTGGGTGAGGGTTAATGTTACGGTTATGGTTAGGCTAGGTTTAGGGTTAGGTTAAGTGTGAGTGTGAGGGTTAGGGTTAGGGTTAAGCTTAGGCTTAGGTTAAGGCTGAGGTGTGAGGGTGGGGATGAGGATTAGGTTTAGAGTGCTGGTTTAGTTAATGGTTAGGTTTAGGGTTAGGATGAGGGTTAGGGTTAGGATAAGAGTTAGACGGAGGGCTACAATGACTGTGAGGTTTAGGGATAGGTTTAGGCTTAGGCTTAGGGTTATGCTGAGGCTGAAGGTGAGGGCGAGGGTTAGGGTTAGGGTGATGGTTAGGGTTACGGTTAGGGTGAGGGTTAGGATGAGTGTTAGGGTTAGGGTGAGGGTTAGGATGAGGGTGACTATAAGAGTAAAGGTGAGGGTTAGGCTGAGGTTGAGGGTTATGGTAAGGGTGAGGGTCGGGTTAGAATTTAGTGTGATGGTGAGGGTTAAATTGAGGATTAGTGTTAGGGTTAGTGTGAGGTTTAGGGTGAGGATGAAGGTTAGGCTTAGGGTGAGGGCTAAGGTGAAGTTGAGGTTTAGGGTTAGGGTTAGGGTGAGGTTTAGGTTTAGGGTGATCGTTAACATTAGTGTGAGTGTTAGTGATAGGGTTAGTGTTAGTGTTAGGGTGAGGGTAAGTGTTAGGATAAGGTTTAGGTTTAGGTTGAGGTTTAGGATTAGGATTAGGTTCAGGGTTAAGGTGAGGGTGAGGTTTAGGTTTAGAGTTAGTTTTATGGTGAGGGTTAGGTTAAGGTTAGGGTTACTGTTAGGGTAAGGGTTATTGTGAGGTTTAGTGTGTGGCTGAGGGTTCGTGATAGGGTTAGGATTAGGATTAGTGTTAAGGTGAGGGTGAGTGTGAGGGTTAGGGTTAGGGTTAGGATTAGAGTTAGGGTGAGGGTGAGGGTGAGGTCTAGGGTTAGGGTTAATGTTAGGATTAGGCTGAGGTTGAGTTTGAGGGTGAGGGTTAGGATTAGTGTTAGGATTAGGGTTAGAGTTAGGGGGAGGGTTAGTATGAGGGTTAGGGTTAGGATTAAGGTTAGGGGGAGGGCTCGGGTGAGGGTGAAGTTTAGGTTTAGGGTTAGGGTGAAGTTCAGGTTTAAGGATAGGATTAGGGTCAGGGTAAGTGTGAGGGTGAGATTTAGGGTTAGAGTTAGGGTTAGGGTGAGGCTGAGTGTGAGAGTTAGGGTTAGGGTTAGTGTTAGGGTTAGGGTTAAGGTGAGGGTTAGGGTGAGGGTGAGGGTTAGTGTTAGGGTTAGGATTAGGTTTAGATTTAGGGTGAGTGTGAGGGTTAGGGTTAGGTTTAGGCTTAGGCTTAGGCTGAGGCTGAGGGTGAGGGTTAGGGTTAGAGTTTTTGTGAGGGGTAGGGTTAGGGTTAGGGTGAGAGTTAGGGGGAGGAATATGGTTAGGGTTAGAATTAATGATAGGGTGAGTGTGAGTGTTTATGTTAGGGTTAGGTTTAGGGTTAGGCTTAGGGTTAGGATGAGGGTGAGTGTGTGTGTTAGGGTTAGGTTTATGGTTAGGCTTAGGGTAAGGCTGAGGTCAGGTTGATGGTGAGATAGTTAGGGTTAGGGTGAGGGTTAGGCTTAGGATTATGGAGAGGTTTAGGATGAGGTTTATGGTTAGGATTAGGGTTAGGTTGAGGGCTAGGCTGAGAGTGAGTTTGAGTTTTAGGGTTACGGTGAGGTGTAGGGTTAGCGTTAGGGTTAGGGAGAGGGTCAGGATGACGTTTAGGGTTAGAGTTAGGTTTAGGGTGAATCTGAGGGTGTGGGTTAGGTTTGGGGTTAATGTTAGGGTTAAGGTTAAGGTGAGGGTTAGGGTGAGGGTGAAGGTTAGGGTTATGGTTAGGATTAGGTTTAGTGTTAGGGTGAGTTTGAGGGTTAGGGTTAGGGTTAGGCTTAGGCTTAGGCTGAGGCTGAATGTGAGGGTGGGGGTGAGAGTTAGGGTTAGGTTGAGGGTGAGTGTTTGGATTAGGGTTAGGGTTAGGGTTAAGTTTAGGTTTAGGGTTAGGAATAGTGTTAATGTTAGGGTTAGGTTTAGAGTTACAGTAAGGGTGAGGGTGAGGTTTAGGTTTAGGGTTAGGGTGAGGTTTAGGGTTAGGGTTAGGATTAGGGTTAGATTTAGGTTGAGGTTTATGGTTAGACTTAGCCTTAGGGGGAGAGTTAGGTCGAGGGTTAAGTTTAGGGTTAGTGTTAGGGTTAGGGTGAGTGTTAGGGTCAGGTTGATGCTTAGGCTTAGGGTTAGGATTAGGATTAGGATAAGGGTTAGGGTGAGTGTGAGGGTTAGGTTAAGGGTTAGGGTTAGCCTTAGGGTTTTGCTGAGGGTGAGGGTAAGGGTGAGGGTTAGGGTTAGGTTGAGTGCTAGGGTTAGGGATAGTGTGAGAGTTAGGGTTTGGGTTGAGTTTAGGGTTAGGGTTAGGGTTATGGTGAGGTTTAGGGTTAGGGTGAGGGTTATGGTTAGGTTGAGTGTTAGGATTAGGGTGAGGGTTATTGATAGGGTTAGGGTTAGGGTTACTTTACGGTGAGGGTAAGGGTGAGGGTTAAGTTTGGGGTTAGGATCAGGTTTAGGTTTAGGGTTAGGGTGAGGGTGAGGTTTAGGGTTAGAGTTAGGGTTATGGTTAGGCTTAGGCTTAGGCTTAGGCCGAGCATGAGGGTAAGGGCTAGGGTTAGGGTTAGGGTGAGGGTTAGGGTTAGGGTTAGGGTGAGGGGTAGGATGAGATTTAGGGTAAAGGTTACGGTAAGGGTTTGGTTTAGGGTTAGGATTAAGGTTAGGGTTAGGTTTACGGTTAAGGTTAGGGTTAGGGTGAGGGTTAGGATTAGGGTTTGAGTTAGGGTGAGGTGAGGGTAAGGATTAGGTTTAGGGTTAGGGTTAGGTTTAGGATTAGAATTAGGGTTAAGGTGAGGGTGAGTTTGAGGATTAGGGTTATGGTTAGGCTTAGGATTTGAGTTAGGGTTAGGGTGAGGGTTAGGGTTAGGGTGTGGCTTTGTGTTAGGGTTAGAGTGAGGGTTAGTGTGAGGGGTAGGCTTTAGCTTAGGGTTAGGTTATGGACTAGGGTGAGGGTGAGGTTTAGGGTGTTATGATTAGGGTGAGGGTTAGGATGAGTTTTAGCGTTAGGAATAGGGTTAGGGTGAGGGCTAGAGTGAGGGTGATTGTTAGGGTTAGCATTAGGGTGAGTTTAGGTTTAGGGTTAGGGTTACATTGAGGGTGAGGTTTAGGGTTAGGGTTAGGGTGAGTGTTAGGATGAGGATGAGGGTTAGGGTGAGGGTTAGGGTGAGGGGGACAGTAGGGGTAAAGGTGAGGGTTAGGCTGAGTGTGAGTGTTATGGTAATGGTGAAGGTTAGGGTTAGGGTGAGGGTGAGGGTGCGGGTTAGGGTTAGGGTTAGGGGGAGGGGGAGGGTTAGATTGAGGATTAGTGTTAGGATTAGTGTGAGGTTTAGGGTGAGGATGAGGATTAGGGTTAGGGTGAGGTCTAGGGTGAGGTTGAGGTTTAGGGTTAGGTTTAGGGTGAGGTTTAGGGTTAGTTTGATGTTTAGGGTCAGTGTGAGGGTTAGTTTTAGGGTTAGGGTTAGTGTTAGGTTGAGGGTTAGTGGTAGGGTGAGGGTTATGGATAGGGTGAGGGTTAGGATAAGGGTTAGGTTTATTGTTAGGATTAGGGTTAGGGTTACATTTTCGGTGAGTGTCAGGGTGACGGTTAGGGTTATGGTTAGGGTGAGGTTTAGGTTTAGGTTTAGGGTTAGAGTTAGAGTTAGGGTGAGGGTGAGGTTTAGGGTTAGAGTTAGGGTTAGTGTTAGGTTTATGGTTAGGGTGAAGATTAGGGTTAGGGTTTGGTTAGGCTTAGGCTTA
Source organism: Dipodomys merriami (assembly GCF_024711535.1). Lineage (NCBI taxonomy): Eukaryota > Metazoa > Chordata > Mammalia > Rodentia > Heteromyidae > Dipodomys > Dipodomys merriami. Next base: position 166,007 of record NW_027202330.1, read on the forward strand.
GGCTTCGGCCGAGCATGAGGGTGAGGGTTAAGGTTAGGGTTAGGGTGAGGGGTAAGGTTAGGGTTAGGGTGAGGGTTAGGATAAGATTTAGGGTTAAGTTTATGGTTAGGATTAGGTTTAGGGTTAGGATTAGTGTTAGGGTTAGGGTTAAGGTGAGGGATAGGGTGAGGGTGAGGGTTAGGGTTAGGGTTGGGTTAGGGTGAGGGTGAGGGTAAGGATTAGGTCTGGGGTTCGGGTTAGGGTTAGGTTTAGGGTTAGGGTTATGGTGAGGATTAGGGTTATTGTTAGTGTAATGGTTAGGGTTAAGTTTGGGGTGAGCGTGAGGCTGAGGGTGAGGGTTATTGTTATGGATAGTGTTAGAGTTAAGTTTAGCTTTAGGTTGAGAGTTAGTGTTAGGGTTTGGTTTACGTTTAGGGTTAGGGTGAGGGTGAGTGTGAGGGTTAGGTTTAGTTTTAGGCTTATGCTTAGGCTTGGGCCCAGCTTGAGGGTGAGGGTGAGGGATAGGCTTAGGGTGAGGATTAGGGTTAGAGTTAGGGTTAGGGTGAGGGTTAGGGTTAGGGTTAGTTTTAGGGTTGGTGTTACGGTAAGGTTTAGGGTGAGTGTGAGGTTTAGGGTTGGGGTTACTGTTTGGATTAGATTTAGGCTGAGGGTGAGGGTGAGGGTTAGGGTGAGGGTTGGTGTTAGGGTTAGAGTGAGGGTTAGGGTGAGGGTTAGGAATAGGCTTAGGTTTAGAGTATGGGCTAGGGTGAGGGTGAGGGTTAGGGTCAGGGTTAGGGTGAGGGTTAGTGTGAGGGTTAGGTTTCGGGTTAATGTTAGTGTTAGGGATAGGCTTAGTGTTCGGCGGAGGGTGAGGGTGAGGGTGAGTGTTAGGGTTAGGGTGAGGATGAAGTTTAGGTTTAGAGTTAGCTTTAGTGTGAGGGTTAGTGTTAGGGTTAGGGTTATTGTCACAGTTAGGGTTAGGGTGACGTTGAGTGTGAGGTTTAGGGTTAGGATTAGAGTTAGGGTGAGGGAGAGAGTTAGCATGAGGGTTAGGCTTAATCTTAGGGTTAGAGTATGGGCTAGGGTGAGGTTGAGGGTTAGTGTTAGGGTTAGGGTGAGGGTTAGGGTGAGTGTGAGGGTTATGTTTAGTCTTAGGTTTAGGCTTAGGCTTAGGCCGAGCATGAGTGTGAGGGAGAGGTTAGGGTTAGGATTAGAGTTAGTTTTTTAGGGTTAGGTTGAGTGTTAGGATGAGGTTTAGGGTTAGGATTAGGGTTAGGGTGAGGGCTAGATTGAGGGTGAGGGTTAGGGTTAACGTTAATGTGAGGTTTAGGGTTAGGGTTAGGGTTACGTTGAGGGTGAGGGTTAGGATTAGGGTAAGGGTTAGTGTTAGGGTTAGGGTGAGGGTGAGGGTTAGGATTAGGTTTAGGGTTAGGGTTATTGTTAGTTTTATGGTTAGGGTTAAGTTTACAATGAGGGTTAGGATGAGGGTGAGGGTTAGGATTAGGGTTAGGGTGAGGTTTAGGGTTAGGGTTAGAGTTACAGTTAGGGTGAGGGTTTGGATCATGGTTAGGGTCACAGTGAGGCTGAGGGTTAGGCTGAGGTTTAAGGTTAGGGTGAGGGATAGGGTGAGGGTTAGGATGTGGGTTATGGTTACAGTGAGGTTGAGGGTTAGGATTAGTGTGAGGGTTAGGGTTAGGATTAGGGTTAGGCTGAGGGTGAGGGTTAGGTTTAGGTTTAGGTTCAGGGTTAGGGTTAGTGTTAGGATTAGGGTTAGGAGGAGGGTGAGTGTGAGGGTTAGGGTTAGGGTTAGGCTTAGGCTTAGGCTTAGGGTTAGGCTGACGGTGAGGGTGGGGGTGAAGATTAGGTTTAGGGTGATGGTTAGGGTTAAAGTTAGGCTGAGGTTTAGGATGAGATTTAGGGTTAGGGTGAAGATGATGGTAATGGTTAAGGTGAGGTTTAGACTGAGCGTGAGGGTTAAGATAAGGTTGAGTGTTAGGGATAGGTTTAGGGTTAGGGTAAGGGTTAGAGTTTCAGTTCAGGTGAGGTTGAGGGTGAGGGATAGGTTGACATTTAGGGTTAGGGTTAGGGTTAGGGTGAGTGTTATTGTGAGCGTTAGGTTTAGGGGAAGGGTAGGGGTAAGGGTTAGGGTGAGGGGTAGGGTTAGGTTTAGGGTTAGGGTTAGGGTGAGGGTTTGGATTAGGGTTAGGGTCACAGTGAGGCTGAGGGTTAGGCTGAGGTTTAGGGTTAGGGTGAGGGATAGGGTGAAGGTTAGGATGAGGGTTATGGTTAAGGTGAGGGTGAGGGTTAGGATTAGTGTGAGGGTTACGGTTAGGATTAGGGTTAGGGTGAGGGTGAGGGTTAGGTTTAGGTTTTGGTTTAGGGTTAGGCTTAGGGGTAAGCTGAGGGTAAGCGTGGGGGTGAGGATTAGGTTTAGGGTGATGGTTAGGGTTATGGTTAGGGTGAGGTTTAGGTTGAGATTTAGGGTTAGGGTGAGGATGATGGTAATGGTTAAGGTGAGGTTTAGGCTGAGGGTGTGGTTTAAGATAAGGTTGAGTGTTACGGTTAGGTTTAGGGTTAGGGTAACCGTTAGGGTTTCGGTTTGGGTGAGGTTGAGTGTTAGGGTTAGGTTGACGTTTAGGGATAGGGTTAGGGTTAGAGTGAGGGTTATTGTGAGGGTTAGGTTTAGTGGTAGCGTAGGGGTAAGGATTAGGGTGAGCGGTAGGGTTTGGGTTAGGGTTAGGTTTTGGTTGGTGGTTAGAGTTAGGGATAGGTTTAGGGTTAGAGTTATGGTTAGAGTGAGGGTTAGTGTGAGGGTGAGGATTAGGTTTAGGGTTAGGGTGAGCTTAAGGGTTAGTGTGAGGGTTAGGGTTAGGGTTAGCGTTATGGTTAGGGAAAGGTTGAGGGTGAGGGTTATGGTGAGGGTTGGTGATAGCGTTAGGCTAAGGCTAAGGGTTCAGGTTAGGGGTAGGTTGAGGGTTAGTGTGAGGTTTAGGATGAGAGTGAGGGTTAGGGTAATCTTGAGAGTTAGGGTGATGGTTAGAGTGAGGGTGAGTTTTAGGGTTAGGGTTAGGGTGAAGTTGAGGGTTAGGGTTTGGGTGAGGGTGAGGGTTAGTGTTATGTTTAGGGTTAGCCTTAGGGTGAGGGTGAGGGTTATGATTAGGGTTTGGGTTAGGGTTAGGGTTATTGTTAGGGTTAGGTTTAGGGTTAGGGTGAGGGTGAAGTTGAGGGTGAGGATGAGGGTTAGGTTTAGGGTTAGGATGAGTACTAGGTTGAGGGTTAGGTTTAGAGTTAGGGTTAGGGTGAGGGTGAGGTTTAGGGATAGAGTTAGGGTTAGAGTTAGGTTTATGGTTAGGGTGAGGGTTAGGGTTTTGGCTATGGTTAGGCTTAGGCTTAGGCGGAGCATGAGGGTGAGTGTTAGGGTTAGGATTAGGGTGAGGGTTAGGGTTAGGGTTAGGGTGAGCGGTAGGATGAGATTTAGGTTTAGGATTATGGTTAGGGTTAGTTTTAGGTTTAGGATTAGGGTTAGGGTTAGGTTTAGGGATACGGTTAGTGTTAGGGTGAAGGTGAGGGTTAGGGTTTGGGTTAGGGTGAGGGTGAGGGTAAAGATTAGGGTTAGGGTTATGGTGAGGGTTAGTGTTAGGGTTACGTTTAGGGTTATGGTGAGGGTTAGGGTTAGGGTCAGGGTTATTGTTAGTGTTATGGTTAGGGTTAAGTTTGCGGTGAAGGTGAGGCTGAGAGTGAGGGTTTTGGTTAGGGTTAGGGTTAGGGTTAGCATTAGGGTGAGGGTGAGTGTGAAGATTAGGGTTAGGGTTAGGGTTACGTTTAGAGTTAGGGTGAGGGTGAGTGTGAGGTTTAAGGTTAGTCTTAGGCTTATGCGTAGGCTTAGGCCCAGCTTGAGGGTGAGGTTGAGGGTTAGGGTTAGGGTGAGGTTTAGGGTTTGTTAGGGTTATGGTGAGGGTTAGGGTTAGGGTTAGTGTTAGGGTTAGCATAAGGGGGAGGTTTAGTGTGAGTGTGAGTTTTAGGGTTAGGGTTACTGTTAGGCAAAGGTTTAGGCTGAGGGTGAGGGTGAGGGTGAGGGTTAGGGTTAGGGTGAGGGTTGAGGTTAGGTTTAGAGTGAGGGTTAGGGTGATGGTTAGGATTAGGCTTAGGGTTAGGGTGTGGGCTATGATGAGGGTGAGGGTTAGGGTCAGGGTTAGGTTGAGGGTTAGGTTTAGGGTTAGTGTTAGGGTTAGGGTTTGGATTAGGGATAGGCTTAGTGTTAGGCGGAGGGTGAGGGTGAGGGTGAGGGTTAGGGTTAGGATGAGGATGAAGTTTAGGTTTAGAGTAAGCATTAGGGTGAGGGTTAGTGTTAGGGTTAGGGTTAATGTCACAGTTAGGGTTAGGGTGAGGGTGAGTCTGAGGGTTAGGGTTAGGAATAGACTTAGGGTGAGTGTGAGCGTTAGGGTGGGGGTTAGGCTTAGGCTTAGGTTTAGAGTATGGGCTAGGGTGAGGGTGAGGGTTAGTGTTAGGGTTAGGGTGAGTGTTAGGGTGAGTGTGAGGGTTACTGTTAGTCTTAGTCTTAGGCTTAGGCTTAGACGGAGCATTCGTGTGAGGGAGAGGGTTAGGGTTATAATTAGGGTTAGGGTTTTAGGGTTAGGGTGAGGGTTAGGATGAGGTTTAGGGTTAGGATTAGGGTTAGGGTGAGGGCTAGAATGAGGGTGAGGGTTAGGGTTAGCATTAAGGTGAGGTTTAGGGTTAGGGTTAGATTTAGGGTGAGGGTGAGGGTTAGGATTAGGTTTAGGGTTAGGGTTATTGTTAGTTTTATGGTTAGGGTTAAGTTTACAGTGAGGGTGAGGCTGAGGGTGAGGGTTAGGGTTAGGGTTAGGGTTAGGATGAGGTTTAGGGTTAGGGTGAGGGTGAGGGTTAGGGTTAGGGTTAGGGTGAGGGTTAGGGTTAGGAGTAGGGTTAGGGTGAGGGTGAAGGTTATGTTTAGGTTTAGGTTTAGGGTTAGGGTTAGCGTTTGGATTAGGGTTAGGATGAAGGTGAGTGTGAGGGTTAGGGTTAGGCTTAGGCTTAGGCTTAGGTTTAGGCTGAGGGTGAGGGTGGGGGTGAGGATTAGGGTTAGGGTGATGGTTAGGGTTACAGTTAGGGTGAGGTTTAGGATGAGATTTAGGGTTAGTGTGAGGATGATGGTAATGGTAAAGGTGAGGTTTAGGCTGAAGGTGAGGGTTAAGATAAGGCTGAGTGTTCGGGTTAATTTTAGGGTTAGGGTAAGTGTTATGGTTTGGGTTTGGGTGCGTTTGAGGGTGAGGGTGAGGTTGACGTTTAGGGTTAGGGTTAGGTTTAGCGTGAGGGTTATTGTGAGAGTTAGGTTTAGAGGTAGGGTAGGGGTAAGATTTAGGGTGTGGGGTAGGTTTAGGGTTAGGCTTAGGGTTAGGGTGGTAGTTAGAGTTAGGGATAGGGTTAGGGTTAGAGTTACGGTTAGAGTGAGTTTTAGTGTGAGGGTGAGGATTAGGGTTAGGTTTAGGTTTAGGGTGAGCTTAAGGGTTAGGGTTAGTGTTAGGGTTAGGGTTAGCGTTATTGTTAGGGATAGGGTGAGGGTGAGGGTTATAGTGAGGGTTAGTGATTGCGTTAGGCTAGGGGTTAATGTTCTGGTTAGGGATAGGGTGAGGGTGAGGGTGAGGTTTAGGATGAGAGTGAGGGTTAGGTTAATCGTGAGTGTTAGGGTGATGGTTAGAGTGAGGGTGAGTTTTAGGGTTAGGGTTAGGGTGAAGTAAGGGTTAGTGTTTGGGTGAGGGTGAGGGTTAGTGTTATGTTTAGGGTTAGCCTTCGGGTGAGGGTGAGGGTTATGATTAGGGTTTGGGTTAGGGTTAGGGATATTGATAGGGTAAGGGTTAGGGTGAGGGTGAGGGTCAGGGTTAGGGTTAGGGTTAAGATGAGTGCTAGTTTGTGTTTTAGGGCTAGAGTTAGAGTTAGGGTGAGGGTGAGGTTTAGGGTTAGAGTTAGGTTTATGGTTAGGGTGAGGGTTAGGTTTATGGCTATGGTTAGGCTTAGGCTTATGCCGAGCATTAGAGTGAGGGTCAGGGTAGGGTGAGGGTTAGGATTAGGCTTATATTTAGGGTATGGGCTAGGGTGAGGGTGAGGGTTAGGGTCAGGGTTAGGGTGACGGTTAGTGTGAGGGTTAGGTTTAGGGTTAGAGTTGGGGTTAGGGATAGGATTAGTGTTAGGTGGAGGGTGAGGGTGAGGGTGAGAGTTAGGGTTAGTGTGAGGATGAGGTTTAGGGTTAGAGTTAGCATTAGGGTGATGGTTAGGGTTAGGGTTAGGGTTAGTCTCACAGTTAGGGTTAGGGTGAGGGTGAGTGTGAGGGTTAGGGTTAGGATTAGACTTAGGGTGAGGGTGAGGGTTAGGGTGAGGGTTAGGCTTAGGCTTAGGCATAGAGTATGGGCTAGGGTGAGGGTGAGAGTTAGTGTTGGGGTTAGGGTGAGTGTTAGGGTGAGTGTGAGGTTTAGGTTTAGTCTTAGTCTTAAGCTTAGGCTTAGGCGGATCATGAGTGTGAGGGAGATGGTTAGGGTTAGAATGAAAGTTAGGGTTTTAGGGTTAGGTTGAGTGTTAGGATGAGGTTTAGGGTTAGGATTAGGGTTAGAGTGAGGGCTAGAGTGAGGGTGAGGGATAGGGTTAGCGTTAGGCTGTGGTTTAAGGTTAGGGTTAGGGTTTCTTTGAGGGTGAAGGTTAGGGTTAGGCTGAGGCTTAATATTAGGTTAGGGTGAGGGTGAGGGTTAGGATTAGGTTTAGGGTTAGGGTTATTGTTAGTTTTACGGTTAGGTTTAAGTTTACATTGAGGGTGAGGATGAGGGTGAGGATGTGGGTGAGGGTTAGGGTTAGAGTTAGGGTCAGGGTTAGGTTTAGGGTTAGCGTGAGGGTTTGGATTAGGTTTAGAGTCACAATGAGGGTGAGGGTTAGGATTAGGGATAGGCTGAGGTTTAGGGTTAGGGTGAGGGATAGGGTGAGGGTTTGGATGAGGGTTAGGGTTACGGTCAGGGTGAGGGTTAGTGTTAGGGTGAGGGTTAGGGTTAAGATTAGGGTTAGGGTGAGTGTGAGGTTCAGGTTTAGGTTTAGTTTTAGGGTTAGGGTTAGCATTAGGATTAGGGTTAGGATGAGGGTGAGTGTGAGAGTTAGGTTAGGGTTAGGCTTACGCTTAGGTTTAGGCTGAGGGTGAGGGTGGGGATGAGGATTAGGATTAGTGTGATGGTTAGGGTTACGGTTAGGGTGAGGTTTAGGATGAGGTTTAGGGTTTGGGTGAGGATGATGGTAATGGTAAAGGTGAGGTTTAGGCTGAGGGTGAGGTTTAAGATAAGGTTGAGTGTTAGGGTTAAGTTTAGGGTTAGGGTAAGGGTTAGGGTTTGGGTTTGGGTGAGGTTATGGGTGAGGGTGAGTTTGACGTTTAGGGTTAGGGTTAGGGTTAGCGTGAGGGTTATTGTGAGTGTTAGGTTTAGGGGTAGAGTAGCTGTAAGGGTTAGGGTGAGGGGTAGGGTTATGGTTAGGGTTAGGGTTAGGGTGGTGGTTAGATTTAGGGATAGGATTATGATTACAGTTACGGTTAGAGTGATTGTTAGTGTGAGGGTGAGGATTAGGGTTAGCTTTAGCGTTAAGTTGAGGGTTAGGGTTTGGGTGAGGGTGAGGGTTAGTGTTATGTTTAGGGTTAGCCTTAGGGTGAGGGTGAGGGTTAGGATTAGGGTTAGGTTTAGGGTGAGGGTGAGTTTTAAGTTTAGGGTGATGGTTTGGTTTACTGTGAGGGTTACTTTTCGGGATAAGGTTAGTTTTAGGGTAAATGTAAGTGTTAGGGTGAGGTTTAGGGTCAGGGTGAGATTTAGGGTTAGAGTTAGGGTTAGGGTGAGGGTTAGGGTTAGGGTGTTAGGTTAGTGTTAGTGTGATGTTTAGGGTGGGGGTGAGTGTAAAGGTTAGGGTTAGGATTAGGATTAGGGTTAATGTGAGGGTGAGTGTGAGGGTTAGGGTTAGGTTTAGGGTTTGGATTAGCGTTATGGTGAGGGTGAGGGTGAGGTTTAGGGTTAGGGTGAGGGTTGGGGTTAGGGATAGAGTGAGGGTCAGGGTAAGGCTAAGGATTAGGCTTAGGGTTCGGGTATGGGCTAGGGTGAGGGTGAGGGTTAGGGTCAGGGTTAGAGTGAGGGTTACGATGAGGGTTAGGTTTAGGGTTAGTATTAGGGTTAGGGTTGGGGTTAGGGATAGGCTTAATGTTAGGCGGAGGGTGAGGGTGAGGGTGAGGGTTAGGTTTAGGGTTTGGGTGAGGTTTAGGTTTAGTGTTAGTGTTAGAGTGAGGGTCAGTGTGAACATTAGATTTAGGTTGAGTGTTAGTATTAGGGTTAGGGTAAGGGTGAGTGTGAGGGTAAGGGTTAGACTTAGTCTTAGGCTTAGGCTTATTCCGAGCCAAAGGGTGAGGGTGAGGGTTAGGGTTAGGGTGAGGGTTAAGTTTAGGGTGATGGTTATGGACAGGGTAAGGGTTAGGGTTAGGGTTAGGGTTATTGTTAGGATTAGGGTTAGGTTTAAAGTTACTGTGAGGGCTAGGGTTAGGGTTAGGGTTAGGGTGAGGATTAGGGTTAGAGTTAGGTTTAGGGTGAGGGTTAGGGTTAGTGTTAGTGTTAGGTTTAGGGTTAGGGTTAGGCTTAGGTTTAGGTTGAGTGTGAGGTTTAGGGTTAGGGTTACTGTTAGGCTTAGGTTTAGGCTGTGGGTGAGGGTGAGGGTGAAGATTAGCGTTAGATTCGGGTTGGGTTTAGGGTTAGAGTGAGGGTTAGGGTGAGGTTTAGGATTAGGCTTAGGGTTAGGTTATGGGCTAAGGTTAGGGTGAGGTTTAGGGTCAGGGTTAGGGTGAACGTTAGTGTGAGGGATAGGTTAAGTGTTAATGTTAGGGTTAGGGTTGGGGTTAGGGATAGGCTTAGTGTTAGGTGGAGGGTTAGAGTGAGAGTGATTTTTAGGGTTAGGGTGAGGATGAGGTTTACGGTTAGAGTTATCATTAGGGTGAGGTTTAGTGTTAGGTTTAGGGTTAGTGTTACAGTTAGGGTTAGGGTGAGGGTGAGTGTGAGCGTTAGGGTTAAGATTAGACTTAGGGTGAGGGTGAGGTTTAGGGTGAGATTTAGGCTTAGGCTTAGGCTTAGAGTATGGGCTAGGGTGAGGGTGAGGTTAGTTTTAGGATTAGGGTGAGGATTAGGGTGAGTGTCAGGGTTAAGGTTAGTCTTAGGCTTAGTCTTAGGCTTATGCTGCGCATGAGTGTGAGGGAGAGCGTTAGGGTTAGGATGATGTTTAGGGTTTTAGGGTTAGGGTGAGGCTTAGGATGAAGTTTAGGGTTAGAGTTAGGTTTAGGGTTAGTGTGAGGGCTAGAGTGAGGGTGAGGGTTAAGGTTAGCGTTAGGGTGATGTTTAGGGTTATGGTTAGGGTTACGTTGAGGGTGAGGGTTAGGGTTAGGGTGAGGGGGACAGTAAGGGTAAAGGTGAGGGTTAGGCTGAGGGTGAGTGTTATGGTAATGGTGAAGGTTAGGGTTAGGGTGAGGGTTAGGTTTAGGGTTAGGGTGAGGGTGAGGGTTAGATTGAGCATTAATGTTAGGGTTAGTGTGAGGTTTAGGGTGAGGATGAGAGTTAGGGTTAGGGTGAGGGCTAGGGTGAGGGTGAGGTTTAGGGTTAGGGTTAGGGTGAGGTTTAGGTTTAGGGTTATGGTTAGGGTGAGGGTGAGGTTTAGGGTTAGAATTAGGGTTAGGGTGAGGCTGAAGGTGAGGGTTAGGGTTATTGTTAGGATTAGGGTTAGGTTTACGTTTTCGGTGAGTGTGGGGGTGAGGGTTAGGGTTAGGGTTAGAGTGAGGTTTAGATTTTGGATTAGGGTTAGAGTTGGAGTTAGGGTGAGGGTGAGGTTTAGGGTTAGAGTTAGGGTTAGTGTTAGGTTTATGGTTATGGTGAGGGTTAGGGTTAGGGTTATGGTTAGGCTTAGGCTTAGGCTTAGGCCGAGCATGAGGGTGAGGGTTAGTGTTAGGGTTAGGTTGAGGGTTAGGGTTAGGGTGAAGGGTAGGATGAGATTTAGGGTTAGGGTTACGGTTAGGATTAGGTTTAGGGTTAGGGTTAGGGTTAGGGTTAGGTTTAGGATTACTGTTAGTGATAGGGTGAGGGTTAGGTTTTCGGTTTTGGGTTAGGGTGAGGGTGAGGATAAGGATTAGGGTTAGTGTTAGGGTTAGGGTTAGGTTTAGGATTAGGGTTATGGTTAGGGTTAGTGTTAGGGTTAGGGTTAGGGTTATGGTGAGGATTAAGGTTAGGGTTACGGTAATTCTTAGTGTTATGTTTAGGGTTAAGTTTACGGTGAAGGTGAGGTTGAGCGTGAGGTTTATGTTTAGAGTTAGTTTTAGTTTTAGGGTGAGTGTTAGTGTGAGGGTTAGGTTTAGGGATAGGGTTACGTTTAGGGTTAGGATGAGGGTGAGTGTGAGGGTTATGGTTAGTCTTAGACTTATGCTTAGGCTTTGGCCCAGCTTGAGGGTGAGTGTGAGGATTAGGGTTAGGATGAGTGTTAGGGTTAGGGTAAAGGTTAGGGTTAGGGCTATGTTGAGGTTTAGGGTTAGGGTTAGGGTGAGTTTTATGTTTAAGTTGATGGTTAGGGTTAGTGTGAGTGTTAGTGTTCGGGTTAAGGTTAGTTTTAGGGTGAAGGTAAGTGTTAGGGTGAGGTTTAGGGTTAGGGTGAGGTTTAGGGTTAGAGTTAGGGTTAGGGTGAGGGTTAGGGTTAGGGTTAGTGTTAGGGTTAGGTTTATGGTGAGGTTTAGGGTTGGGGTGAGTGTTAGGGTTAGGATTAGGATTAGGGTTAAGGTGAGGGTGAGTGTGAGGTTTAAGGTTAGGGTTAGGGTTAGGATTAGAGTTATGTTGAGGGTGAGGTTGAGGGTTAGGGTTAGGGTGAGGGTTGCGGTTAGGGTTAGAGTGAGGTTTAGGGTGAAGTTTAGGATTAGGTTTAGGGTTAGGGTATGGGCTAGGGTGAGGGTGAGGTTTAGGGTCAAGGTTCGAATGAGGGTTAGGGTGAGGGTTAGGATTGGTGTTAGTGTTAGGGTTAGGGTTGGGGTTAGGAATAGGCTTAGTGTTAGGCGGAGGGTGAGGGTGAGGGTTAGGGTTAGGGTTTGGGTGAGGTTTAGGGTTAGTGTTAGTGTTAGGGTGAGGGTTAGTGTGAGGGTTAGTGTTAGGGTGTGTGTTACTGTTAGGGTTAGGGTGAGGGTACGTGTGAGGGTAAGGGTTACTCTTAGTCTTAGGCTTAGGCTTATTCCGAGCCTAAGGGTGAGTGTGAGGGTTAGGATTAGAGTGAGGGTTATGGACAGGGTGAAGGTTAGGGTTATTTTTAGGGTTAGGGTTAGGGTGAGGGTTAGGGTTAGGGTTAGGTTTAGGCTTAAGCTTAGGCATATGCTTTGGCCGAGCATGAAGGTGAGGGTTAGGGTTAGGTTTAGTGTGAGGGTTAGGGTTAGGGTGAGGGTTCCGATGAGGTTTAGGGTTAGGGTTAGGTGTAGGGTTAGGGTAAGGTTTAGGATTTGGGTTAGGGTTAGGGTTAAGTTTAGGGTTTGGGTTAGGGTTATGGTGAGCGTTAGGGTTAGGGTTTGGTTGAGGGTGAGGTTGAGGGTGAGAATTAGGGTTAGATTTAGGGTTAGGGTTAGGGTAAGGTTTAGGGTTACGGTTAGGATTAGGGTTAAGGGTAGGGTTACAGTGATGGTTAGGGTTATGGTTAGGGTTAGCATTAGGGTTATTGTTAGTGTTATGGTTAGAGTTAAGTTTGCAGTGAGGGTGAGGCTGAGAGTGAGGTTTATGGTTAGGTTTAGGGTTAGGGTTAGTGTTGGGGTTAGCGTTAAGGTGAGGTTTAAGTTGAGGGTTAGGGTTGGTGATAGGATTAGAGTTATGCAGAGGGTGAGGGTGAGGGTTAGGGTTAGGGTGAGGGTTGGGGTTAGGGTTAGAGTGAGGTTTAGGGTGAGGGTTAGGATTAGGCTTAGGGTTAGGTTATTGGCTTGGGTGAGGATGAGGGTTAGGGTGAGGTTTAGTGTGAGGGTTAGGTTTAGGGTCAGTATTATGGTGAGGGTTGGAGTTAGTGATAGTCTTAGTGTTAGGCGGAGGGTGAGGGTGAGGGTGAGGGTTAGGGTTAGGGTGAGTGTTAGTGTTAGCGTTAGGGTGAGGTTGAGTGTGTGGGTAAGGGTTAGTCTTAGGCTTACGCTTATGTTTAGGCCGAGCCTAAGGGTGAGAGTGAGGGTTCGGGTTAGGGTTCGGGTTAGGGTTAGGGTGAGGGTTATGGATAGGGTGAGTGTTAGGGTTAGGGTTAAGGTTATTGGTAGGATTAGGATTAGGTTTAAAGTTACTGTGAGGGTGAGAGTTAGGGTTAGGGTTAGGGTTAGGGTGAGGTTTAGGGTTAGAATTAGGGTTATTGTTAGGGTTAGGGTTAGGGTGAGTGTTAGGGTGAGGGTTAGGGTTAGGGTTAGGCTTAGGCTTAGGCCGAACATGAGGGCGAGGGTTAGTGTGAGGGTTAGGGTTAGGTGTAGGGTGAGGGTTAGGATGAGGTTTAGGGTTAGGTTTAGGTTTAGGTTTATGTTTAGGGTTAGGGTAGGTTTAGGGTTAGGGTTTAGGTTAGGGTGAGGCTTAGGGTTAGGGTTTGGGTTAGGGTGAGGGTGAGGGTGATGATTAGGGTTAGGGTTAGGGTTAGAGTTAGGGTAAGGTTTAGGGTTATGGTTAGGGTTAGGGTTAGGTTTACAGTGAGTGTTAGGGTTAGGGTTAGTTTTAGGGTTATTGTTATTTTTATGGTTAGGGTTAAGTTTGTGGTGAGGGTGAGGCTGAGGGTGAGGTTTATGGTTAGGTTTATGGTTAGGGTTAGTGTTAGAGATAGTGTTAGTGTGAGGTTTAGGGTGAGGGTTAGGGCTAGGGTTAGGATTAGGATTAGGGTTAAGGTGAGGGTGAGTTTGAGGATTAGGTTTAGGGTTAGGTTTAGGATTAGAGTTAGGGTGAGGGTCAGGGTGAGGGTTAGGTTTAGGTTGTGGGTTTGGGTTAGGTTTAGAGTGAGGTGTAGGTTGAGGGTTAGGCTTAAGCTTAGAGTTAGGGTATGGACTAACGTGAGGGTGAGGGTTAGGGTTAGGGTGAGGGTTAGGTTGAGATTTATGGTTAGGGTTAGTGTTAGGGTTCGGCTTAGTGTTAGGCGGAGGGCTAGGGTGAAAATGAGGGTTAGGGTTAGGGTGAGGTAGAAGTTACAGTTAGCGTTAGGGTGAGAGTTAGTGTGACGTTTAGGGTAAGGGTTAGTGTTATGGTTAGGGGTAGGGTGAAGGTGAATGTGAGCCTTAGGGTTAGTCTTAGGCTACGGCTTAGGCTTAGGCCGAGCATAAGTGTGAGGGTGAGGGTTAAGGTGTTAGGATTAAGGTGAGACTGAGGGTGAGGTTTAGGGTTAAGATTAGGGTTAGGTTGAGGGCTAGAGTGAGGGTGAGGGTTAGTGTTAGCATTAGGGTGAGGTTAGGGTTAGGGTTAGGGTTAGGATTAGGATGTAGGATAGGGTGAGGGTTAGGGTTAATATTAGGATTAGGGTGATGTTAAGTGTTATTGTGAGTATGAGGGTTAGGTTGAGGTTTAGGGTGAGGGTGAGGGTTAGGGTTAGGGTTAGGCTGAAGGTGAGGGTGAGGTTTAGGGTTAGTGTTTGGGTTAGAGTGAGGATGAGGGTTAGGGTGAGGAGTACGGTTAGGGTTAGAGTGAGGGTGAGGGTTAGGTTTAGCTTTAGGGTTAGGGTTAGGGTTAGGCTGAGGATGAGGGTGAGGGTTAGGGTTAGGGTTAGGATGTTGGTTAGGGTTAGTGTTAGGGTGAGGGTGAGGGTGAGGTTTAGGGTTAGGATATTTGTTAGGCTGAGGGTGAGGGTGAGAGTGAGTGGTAGGGTTGTGGTTAGGGTGAAGTAAGGTTTATGGTTAGTGTTAGGGTTAGGGTTAGGGTTAGGGTTAGGGAGAGGTTTAGGGTTATGCTTAGGTTGTGGGTAAGTGTTAGAGTGAGGGTTAGGATGAAGGTTAGGGTTAGTTTGAGGGTTATAGTCAGGGTTATGGTTATGTTGAGGGTAAGGATTAGGGTGCGGTTTAGGGTGAGGGTGATGGTTAGGGTTAGGGTTAGTGTGAGGGTTTGAGTTAGGGTTAGGGTTAGGTTGAGGGTAAGGCTTAGGGTTAGGATTAGGGTGACAGTGAGGGTTAGTGTGAGGGTTATTGTTTGGTTTAGCTTAAGGTTTATGGTGAGGTCTAAGGTGAGGTTGAGGGTTTTGTTGAGGGTGACGGTGAGGGTGAGCGTTTCGGTTAGGTAAGGCTTAAGGTTAGCGTTAGGGGGAGGATTAGGGGGAGGATCAGGGATAGGATGAAGTTTAGGGATAGAGTGATGGTTAGAATTAGTGTCAGGTTTAGGATGAGGGTTAGGATTAGGGTGAGGTTTAGGGTTCGGTTTGCATTAGGGTTAGGGTGAGGGATAGGGTGTTTTTGACAATTAGGTATAGGTTTAGAGTTAGTGTAAGGGTGATGGTTAGGGTTAGGGTTAGGGTTAGGATGAGGGTTAGGGTAAGGGATAGGGTTAGGGTTAGGGTGAATATTAGGCTTAGGGTGACGGTTAGAGTAAGGGTAAGGGTTAGGGTTAGTGTGAAGTTAAGGATAAGGGTAAGGGTGAGGGTTAGTGTTAGGTTTAGGATTATGGTGAGGTTGAGGGTTAGGTTTAGGGAAATTGTTAGCTTTTGGGTTAGTTTGAGGATTAGGGTGAGGTTTTGGGTTAGGGTGACCGTTCGGTTTAGGCTGAGTGTTAGGTTTAGGGTTAGGGTGAGGCTTAGGGTTAGTGTGATGTTTAAGGTGAGGGTGAGGCTGAGGGTGAGGGTTCGGGTTCTCGTGAGGGTTAGGGTTTTGGTGAGGGTTAGGGTTAAGGTGAGGGTGATGTTGAGGTTGAAGTTTATGGTGAGCATTAGGGGTAGGGGTAGGGGTAGGGTGAGGTTTAGGTTTAGGGTTAGTGTTAGGTGAGTGTTACAGGGAGGGATAGGGTTAGGGTGAGAGTTAGGATTACTGTGTGTGTTAGGGTTATGGTTAGGGTGAGGGTAAGGATTAGGGTAAGGTTTAGTGTGAGGGTGAGGATTAGGGTTAGGGTTAGGGTTATGGGGAGGGTGAGGGTGAGGGTTAGGGTTAGGTTTAGGGTTAAGTTTAGGGTGAGGGTTTCAGTGAGCATTAGGTTTAGGGCAAGGGTGAGGGTAAGGTTTAAAGTGAGGGTTAGAGTGAGGGTGAGGGATACGGTTAGGATTATTGTGAGTAATAGGGTGAGGGTTAGTGTTAGGGTGAGGGTGAGTGTTAGGATGAGGGTTTTGGTTAGTGTTAGGGTTAGTGTGAGGGTTAGGGTGAGGGTGATGGTTAGGGTTAGCGTTAGTGGTGAGGGTGAGGGTTAGGGTTAGGTTTAGGATTAGGGATAGGGAGAGGATTACTGTTATGATTTGGGTGAGGGTTAGGCTGAGGGATAGGGTTAGGGTTAGATTTAGTGTGATGATTCGGGTTAGGGTTAGGGTTAGGCTTAAGGTGAGGGTAAGGGTTAGGGTGAGGGTTAGGGTGAGGGTGAAGTTTAGGGTTAGCATTAGCGATAGGGTGAGGGTTAGGGTGTGGGTAAGGGTTTGGGTAAGGGTTAGGGTGAGGGTGAGGGTGAGGTTTAGGGTTAGGTTTTTGTTAGGCTGAGGTTGAGGGTGAGGGTGAGTGTTAGGGTTGGGGTGAGGGTGAGGGTTAGGGTTAGTGTGATTGTTAGGTTGAGGGTGACTGTAACGGTTAAGGTGATGATTAGGGTGAAGTGAGGGTTAGGGTTAGGGATAGGGTTAGGGTGAGGGCTTGGGTTAGGGTGAGGGTTAGGTTTCACGTGAGGGTTAGTGTTAGGTTTAGGTTTAGGATGAGGGTTAGGGTTGGTGAGAGGGTTAGGGTGAGGGTGAGGGTTAGGGTTAGGGTTAGGTTAGGATGAGGGTGAGGTTGAGGGTGAGGGTTAGAGTTGGTGTTCGTGTTAGTGCTAGTGTTAGGGTTAGGGTGAGGGTTACGCTGAGGGTTAGATTGTGGGTAAGTGTTAGAGTGACGGTTAGAATGAGGGTGAGGTTAGGTTTAGGGTGAGGGTAAGGGTTAGTGTGAGGGTTAGGGTGAGGTTGAGGGTTAGGTAAGCATAAGGGTTAGGGTGAGCGATAGGGATAGGGTTAGGGTTAGGGTTAGGGTTAGGGTGAGGGTGAGGGTTAGGGTGAGGCTGAGGGTGAGGTTGAGGGTTAGGATTAGGGTTAGGGTGAGGGTGTGGGTGAGGGTTAGGGTTAGGATTAGTGTTAGCGTTAGGGTTAGGCTGAGGGTGAGTTTGAGGGTGAAGGTGAGGGTTAGGTTTAGGTTTAAGGTGAGGGTTAGGGTTAGTGTGAGGGTTAGGGTGAGCAGGAGGGTTAGGGTTACGGTTAGGGTGAGTGTTAGTGTGAGGGTTAGTGTTAGGGTTAGAGTTAGGTTAAGGTAAGGTTTAGATTTAGGGTTAGGGTTAGGGTTAGGTTGTGGGTAAGTGTTAGAGTGAGGGTTAGGATGAGGGTTAGGGTTATTTTGAGGGTTAGATTTAGGGTTAGGTTAGGGTGAGGGTAAGGTTTAGGGTGAGGTTTAGTGTGAGGGTGAGGGTTAGGTTTAGGATGAGGGTTAGGGTTAGTGTGAGGGTTAGAGTTAGGTTTAGGTTTAGGGTAAGTTTAAGGCTTAGGGTTAGGTTTAGGGTGACGGTGAGGGTTAGTGTGAGGGTTATTGTTAGGTTTAGGGTAAGGTTTATCGTGAGGTCTAATGTGAGGTTGAGGGTTAGGGTGAGGGTGAGGTTGAGGGTGAGGGTTTCGGTTAGGTAAGGGTTAAGATTAGGGTTAGGGTGAGAATTAGGGGGAGGGTCAGGGATAAGATGAAGTTTAGGGTTAGAGTGATGGTTAGGGTTAGTGTGAGGTTTGGGGTTAAGGTTAGGGTTATGGTGAGGTTTAGGGTTCTGGTTTGCATTAGGGTTAGGGTGAAGGTTAGGGTGTTTTTGAGGGTTGGGGTAGGGTTAGGGTTAGTGTTAGGGTGAGGGTTAGGGTTAGGGTTAGGGTTAGGATGAGGGTTAGGGTAAGGGGTAGCATTAGGATTAGGGTGAATGTTAGGATTAGGCTGATGGTTAGAGTAAGGGTAAGGGTTAGGGTTAGGTTGAGGTTAAGGATTAGGGTGAGGGTGAGGGTTAGTGTTAAGTTTAGGGTGATGGTGAGGGTGAGGGTTAGGGTTAGGGTAATGTTTAGCGTTAGGGTTAGTTTGAGGATTAAGGTGAGGTTTTGGGTTAGGGTGACCATTCGCTTTAGGCTGAGTGTTAGGTTTAGGGTTAGGGTGAGGCTAAGGGTTCGTGTGATGTTTAGGGTGAGGCTGAGGCTGAGGGTGATGGTTCGGTTTCTCGTGAGGGTTAGGGTTTTGGTGAGGGTTAGGGTTAGGGTGAGGGTGATGGTGAGGTTGAAGTTATGGGTGAGCATGAGGGTTAGGGTTAGGGTTAGGGTGAGGTTTAGGTTTAGGGTTAGTGTTAGGTGAGTGTTACAGGGAGGGATAGGGTTAGGGTTAGGGTGAGAGTTAGGATTACTGTGTGAGTTAGGGTTATGGTTAGGGTGAGGGTAAGGATTAGGGTTAGGTTTAGTGTGAGGGTGAGGATTAGGGTTTGGGTTAGGGTTATGGGGAGGGTGAGGGTGAGTGTTAGGGTTAGGTTTAGGGTTAAGTTTAGGGTGAGGGTTACGGTGAGGTTTACGGTTAGGTCTAGGGTTAGGGTAAGGTTTAGAGTGAGGGTTAGAGTGAGGGTGAAGGTTAGGGTTAGTGTTAGGGTGTTGGATAGGGTGAGGTTAGTGTTAGGTTTAGGGTGAGGGTTAGGGTGAGGGTAAGTGTTCGGGGAAGGTTTAGGGTGAGGATGAGTGTTAGGGTTAGGTTTAGGGTTAGGGGTAGGGTGAGGGTTGGAGTTAGGGTGAGGGTTACTTTGAGGGTTTTTGTTAGTATTAGGGTTAGGTCTAGGGTGTGGTTTAGGGTGAGTGTGAGGGTTAGTGTTAGGGTAAGTGTTACGGTTTGGGTGAGGGTTAGTGTGAGGTTTAGGGTTAGGGTTAGAGTAAGTATTATGGTGAGGGTTAGGATGAGAGTTAGGGTCAGGGTTAGGGTGAGGGTAAGAGTTCGGGTGAGGGTTAGGGTTAGGTTGAGGGTTAGTGTTAGGGTTAAGATGAGGTTTAGTGTGAGGGTGAGGATTAGTGTTAGGGTTAGGGTTAGAGTGAGGTTAGGGTGAGGGTTTTGGTTAGTGTTAGGGTTAGGGTTAGGGTGAGGGTGAGGCTTAGTGTTAGGGTAGGGGTTAGGGTTAAGTGAGGGTTAGGGTTAGATTGAGGGTTAGAGTGAGGGCTAAGGTGAGGGTGAGGGTGAGGTTAGGGTTAGGGTGAGAATTGGGGTTAGGGATAGGGTTAGGGTTAGGGTAAAATTTACAGTGAGGGTTAGGGTTTGGGTTAGGGTGAATGTTAGGGTTAGGGGTAAAGTGAGGGATAGGTTTAGTGTGAGGCTTAGGGTTAGGTTTAGTGTTAGGGTTAACGTGAGGGTAAGGGTTAGTGTGAGTGTTAGGGTGAGGGTGAGGTTTAAGGTAAGTGTGAGGTTTAGGGTGAGGTTTAGTGTTAGAAGTAGGTTTAAGTTTAGGTTGAGGTTTAGTGTGAGGGCTAGGGTTAATGTCAGGGTTAGGGTTAGGTTGAGGGTTAGGGTTAGGATTAGGGTGAGGAGTAGAGTGAGGGTGAGGGTTAGGATAAGTGTGAGGCTTAGGGTGAGTGTGACGGTTAGGGTTAGGCTTAGGGATATTGTGAGGTTTAGGGTTAGGTTTAGGTTTAGGGTTAGGGAAAAGTTTACGGTGAGGGTTAGGGTTAGGGTTAGGGTTAGGGTTAGGGTGAATGTTAGGGTTAGGGGTAGGCTGAGAGATAGGTTTTTTGTGAGGTTTAGGGTCAGGATTAGAGTTAGGATTAAGGTCAGGGTAATTGTTAGGGTGAGGCTTAGGGTGAGGGTGAGGGTTAGGGTTAGCATTAGTGTTAGGGTGAGGGTTATGCTGAGGGTTAGGGTTAGGTTTAGGCTTAGGGGTTGGGTTAGGGTGATGGTGAGGGTTAGGGTTAATGTTAGGGTTAGGTTGAGAATTAGGGTGAAGTTTAGGGTTAATGTTAGGGATGGGTTTAGGGTGAGGGTTAGGGTTAGGGTTAGTGTGAGGGTTAGAGTTAGAGTTAGGGTTAGGTTTAGGGTGAGGGTAAGTGTTAAGGTGAGGGTTAGGGTGACTGTGATTGATAGGGTTAGCATAAGGTTTAGGGTGAGGATGAGCTTTACGATTAGCATTAGGGTTAGGGGAAGGTCTAGGGTGAGGATTAGGGTTAGTGTTAAGGTGAGGGTGAGTTTGAGGTTTAGGGTGAGAGTGAGAGATAGCGTTAGGGTTAGGGATAGAGTGAGGGTTAGGGTGAGGGTGAGGGTTAGGGTGTGGGTGAGGTTGAAGGTGAGGTTTTCGCTTACGTAAATTTGAGTGTTAGGTTTAGGGTTAGGGTTAGGTTTAGGGTTAGGTTGAGGGTCAATATTAGGGTTAGGGATAGGATGATTATTAGCGTGAGGGTTTGGTTAAGGTTTGGGTGAGGGTTAGGATTAGTGTGAGGGTTAGGTTAAGGGTTAGACTTAGGGTTGGGATGAGGGTAAGTGTGAGGGTGAGGTTTAGGGTGAGGGTGAGGTTTAGGGTTAGTGTTAGGGTTAGGGTGTGTTAGGGTGAGGGTTGGGGTTAGGGTTAGGGTGAATGTTAGGGTTAGGGTGTGGGTGAGTGTGAGGGTGAGGGTTAGTGTTAGAGTTAGGGTGAGGGTTAGGGTTAGGATTATGGTTAGGGTTAGGGTTAGGTTGTGGATGAGGGTGAGGGTGAGAATGAGGATATGTGTGAGGGTTAGGTTTAGAGTTAGGGATAGGATGAGGATTAGGGTAAGGGGTAGGGTTAGGTTTAGGGTGAGGGTTAGGGATAGTGTGAGGTTTAGGTTAAGGGTTAGGTTTAGAGTTAGGAGGAGGATAAGGGTTAGGGTGAGAGTTAGGGTCAGGGTAAGGGTTAGGTTTAGGGTTAGGGTTGGAGTGAGGGATAGGGTGAGGGTTATAGGGTTAAGGTTAGTGTGAGGGTTAGGGTGAGGGTTAGTGTTAGGGTTAGGGTGAGGGTTAGGATGAGTGTAAGAGTTCAGGTGAGGGTTAGGTTGAGGGTGAGAGTTAGGGTTAGGGTTAGGGTGAGGGGTAGGGTGAGGGGTAGGATTAGGGTTAGGGTTAGGGTGAGGTTTAGGCTGAGGGTTTTGTTTAGTGGTATGGTTAGGTTTAGGGTGAGGGTTAGGTTGAGGATGAGTTAGGTTTAGGTTGAGGGTTGGGGTTAGGTTGAGGGTTATGGTGAGGGCTAGGGTGAGGGTGAGGTTTAGGTTTAGCGTTAGGGATAAGGTGATGTTCAGGGTTAGGGATAGGTTTAGGGTTAGGGTAAGGGTTAAGCTGAGGGTTAGGGTGAGGGTTAGTGTTAGGGTAGGGAGAATGTTGTTTAGTGTTAGAGTGAGATGTAGGTTTAGTGTGAGGGGTAGGGTTAGGTTTAGCGTTTGAGATAAGGTGAGGGTAAATGTTAGGGTGAGTGTTAGGGTGAGGGTGAGGATTAGGGTGAGCATTAGGGTTAGGGTCAGAGTTAGGTTTAGCTTTAGGTTTAGGGTGAGTGTTAGGGTTAGTGTGAGAGTTAGGGTGAGGTTGAGGGTAAGGGTTAAGGTGAGGGTTAGGTTGAGGTTGAGAGTTAGGGTATGGGTGAGCTTTAGTTTGAGGGTTATGGTTAGGGTTAGGGTTAGGATGAGGGTTAGGGTAAGGGGTGGTGTTAGGGTTGGGGTGAATGTTAGGATTAGGGTGACGGTTAGGGTAAGGGTAAGTGTTAGGTTTAGGGTGAGCTTAAGGATTAGGGTGAGGGTGAGCGTTAGTGTTAGGTTTAGGGTGATGGTGAGGGTGAGGGTTAGTGTTAGGGTGAGGGTGAGGCTGAGGTTGAGGGTTAGGGTTAGTGTAATGGTTAGCATTAGTGTTAGTTTGAGGTTTAGGATGAGTTTTTGTGTTAGGGTGACCTTTAGGTTTAAGCTGAGTGTTAGGGTGAGGGTTAAGGTTAGTGTGATGTTTAGGGTGAGGGTGAGGCTGAGAGTGAGGGTGAGGGTTCACATGAGGGTTAGGGTTTAGGTGATGGTTAGGGTTAGGGTGAGGGTGATGTTGAGGTTGAAGGTTAGGTTGAGCATGAAGGGTAGGGTTAGGGTAAGGGTGAGGTTTTGTTTTAGGGTTAGTGTTAGGTGAGGGTTACAGGGAGGGATAAGGTTAGGGTTAGGGTGAGAGTTAGGATTACTGTGTGGGTTAGGATTATGGTTAGGGTGAGATTAAGGATTAGGGTTAGGTTTAGGTTGAGGGTGAGGATTAGGGTTAGGGTTAGGGTTATGGGAAGGGTTAGGGTGAGGTTTAGGGTTAGGTTTAGGCTTAAGTTAAGGGTGAGCGTTATGGTGAGCGTTAGTGTTATGGCTAGGGTAAGGGTAAGGTTTAGAGTGAGGGTTAGATTGAGGGTGAGGGTTAGGGTTAGGGTTAGGGTGAGTGATAGGGTAGGGTTAGGGTTAGATTTAGGGTGAGGGTTAGGGTGAGGGTAAGTGTTCTGATGAGGGTTAGGGTGAGGATGTGTTAGGGTTAGGTTTAGGGGTAGGGGTAAGGTGAAGGTTAGAGTTAGTGTGAGGGTTAATGTCAGGATTTTGGTTAGTGTTCGGGTTAGGTCTAGGGTGAGGGTGAGGGTTAGTGTTAGGGTAAGTGTTACGGTTTGGGTGAGGGTTAGGGTGAGGGTTAGGGTTAGGGTTAGGTTTAGGATAAAGATTACGGTGAGGGTTAGTATGAGAGATAGCGTGAGGGTTAGGGTGAGCGTAAGAATTCGGGTGAGGGTTAGTGTTAGGGTTAAAATGAGGTTTAGTGTGATGGTGAGAATTAGGGTTATGGTTAGGGTTAGGGTGAGGTTAGGGTGAGGGTTTTGTTTAGTGTTATGGTTAGGGTTAGGGTGTGGGTTAGGGTGAGGGTGAGGGTTAGTGTAAGAGTAGGGCTTAGGGATATGGTGATTGTTAGGTTTAGATTGAGGGTTAGAGTGAGGCCTAGGGTGAGTGTGAGTGTGAGGGTTAGGGTTAGGGTTAGGGTGATAAATGGGGTTAGGGATAGGTTTAGAGATAGGGTAAAGTTTACAGTGAGGGTTAGGGTGAGGGTTAGTTTTAGTGTTATGGTGAATGCTAGGGTTAGGGGTAAGGTGAGGGATAGGTTTAGTGTGAGGTTTAGGGTTAGGTTTAGTGTTAGGGTTAACGTGAGGGTAAGGATTAGGGTGAGGGTTAGAGTGAGGGTGAGGGTTAGGGTAAGTTTGAGATTTAGGGTGAAGGTTAGGGTTAGGGGTAGGGTTAGGGTTAGGTTGAGGGTTAGGGTTAATGTTAGGGTTAGGGTTAGGGTGAGTGTTAGATTTGGATTAGGGTGAGGATTAGAGTGAGGGTGAGAGTTAGGATGAGGGTTACTCTTAGGGTGAGGGTGATGGTTAGGTTTAGGGTTTGGGATATTTTAAGGTTTAGGGTTAGGTTTAGGTTTAGGGTTAGGGAAAAGTTTACGGTGAGGGTTAGGGTGAGGGTTAGGGTTAGGGTTAGGGTGAATGTAGCGACCGTCTACTCGACCAGCGAGGAAAAACGACCACCACACCAGGAGTCTTCTCAGATCACGCTTTATTGGAGAGCCTTTTAGTTTTAGGAGAACTTGGGCGCGAGAGAGCATGCACCCGAAACACAGCCGCTTATATAGGAGAATCGGAACGCGGGTCTTTCTATTGTTGGTCGCCTGCCTTTCACCGTCACCAGGTGTCATGGGATTGGCTGGGGACTCTACCTGGCTCGCGCACGCGCACAGCCCAGGCGTCCCGCCAAGCACCGTCTGGGGTGGTTACCTCAAAGCTGCAAGGGAGTGGGCAGAGTCTCGACTCGGCTCCCTACAGTTCCCCCTTCTTTGTTTTATGGCAACAGGTAAGAGTAGAGGTTGGGCCTCTGTCTAAAACATTAGGACCTTGCACTGGCCTTCGCCTGAGGGGCGCCTTCCCCAGTGATGACCAGGCCCGTCCGATGCCTTTTTTGCAGAGGTGGGATCTTGGGCATCAACCCACTTGCAACCCAGCATGCTCTTCTTGAGGAGATGAGAACCATCTCCTCAAGTGCAGTGCACTTGCCTTGCACCCTGTCCCAAATTGCAAATTGCATACCTGTCCCGGTGCAATGGGATCCCCTGATCCCTCGGGGTGCTAAGGCTATGCAGAATGGTAAGGCTTAACTGCCTCTTAGGGCCGACAGCCAAATCTGGGGTGAGGATCCACTCTCCAAAGCGGCTAATGCTTGCAAGATAACAACCTTGTCCCTTCTGGTTTGGGCTCAAAGGCGACAGACCAACCATAGGCAGACCACGCATCCTCCCAAGCAGCAGGCTAAAAACATTCCGACTCCCACCCGCTCTTTGGAAAAGGACACCGCAGAGGCAATCCAGTCAGTAAATTGTAACAGCCCACAGCATCATCGGTTTAGCTATCACAGGGATTGCTATTAGCACTGTTGCTAACAGCAGGAAGATCAGCTGCATCTTCAAGAGGGGGTTCTGCTGCCGTCTCCACCGGCCTGGTCAGTCTCGTTGGCACCCAGTGAGGTACTTCTTGACTCTGTGGAAAAACACAAACAGCTCCCCTGGATCTCGTTATTACCGGATCCGGTCCATACCATTTATTATTAATAACATCCTTCCACATAACCATGTCTTTAGTATCCATGGAGTCTCTTGTCATATGCCGATCTGCGGCAGACTGATCGTTGTCATTTAGAATTAAAAAATTAAGGGTAAAGAGCGCAAGAGAACGTCTTTCCCTGGGGGACGCGGACTCAGCAACTCCCCCTTTTTGTTTTTGAAGCATTTCTTTTATGCTTCTATTAGCTCTTTCCACTATACCTTGTCCTTGAGGATTGTAGGGCAATCCGGTGGTGTGGGCAACCTGCATTTGTGCGCAAAAGGCGCGAAAACCATGGGAAGTATAAGCAGGGCCATTATCCGTCTTGAGTCTAAGGGGCTTTCCCCAAGCTGCCCAAGCTTCTAAGCAGTGTATTTTGACGTGAGACACCTTTTCTCCTGCCAGAGGTGTGGCATGAATGACACCAGAAAAGGTGTCCACAGACACATGTAAATATTTCAACTTACCAAATTCCGTCAGATGAGTAACATCCATTTGCCATAGGGCGTTTGGTCTCAACCCCCTGGGGTTTACCCCCACATGGGGAGGATGAAGAAAGGTAACACAAGATTTACAGGCTTTAACAATATCTCTTGCCACATGCCTGGACAAATTATATCTTTTCCTAAGGGTATTAGCAGGTACATGATACAATCTATGAAAGTCTTTTGCCAATTCTACAGGATCAGCAGCAACCAGAGCCATAGCCCGAGTTGCCTGGTCCACCAAATCATTACACTTTGCCATCGGGCCCGGCAACATAGAGTGGGCACGAATATGTCCAATATAAAAAGGATGTTTTCTGTTTAAGATAAGGGATTGAATCTGTAACAAAACATTAGAAATTGTACTGGCCTGCTTAACTGAAGCAGCAACTTCAAGAGAAGCAATGGCATTTACAACATATAATGAATCAGAAAATAAGTTAAAAGGTTGATCAAATCTTTTAAAAACTTCAAGCACAATTAAACATTCAACAGCCTGTGGGACATTCGGCCGAAAATTAAAAACTACCGGCTGTTTGTGTCCTTGAACAAAAAAGGCACCTTGTCCAGATTTTGATCCATCCGTAAAGATGGTTAGAGCATCAACCAAGGGCTCCTTTGAAGTGACAACAGGAAAATACACTAAATTTTTGTTAACTACGGCAAGCATAGGATGCTTAGGATAATGGTTATCAATTACATTTGGAAATGAGCAAACAAGAATTGCCCACATATCCACTGTGGCTGCTAAAATTTCAACTTGCTCACGGGTGTATGGAATAATTAATTTATCTGGAATTTTGGCAAAGTGCATCAAACAATACTTTATACCCAAAATTGCCTGTTTAGCCACTAATTCAGGAAAATATTGAACAGTTTTTGCTCCCACAGAATTGCCGTGGAGCCACAATAAGGGGCCATTTTGCCAAAGAACCCCGGTGGGATAATTTTTTGTTTTTAATATACATAAATCAATAGGTAATTTTAAATCAACCCGTGAAAGTTGAGCCCTAGACAAAGCTGCCTCAACCTTTTGTAGGGAATTTAGTGCTAAAGGTGTCAGGGATCTAGAGGAGGTGACTTCAGGGTCGCCCTCCAAAATAGCAAATAAAGGTAACAACTCTGACCGAGGGAGATTAAGAAACCCCCTTATCCAATTAATATCTCCTGCCAATTGCTGAAAGTCATTAAGTGTTTTAAGATGACCAGTTAGAATGGAAAATTTTTGTGGTTTAATCTCAGTAGGAGAAACAATGGTTCCCAGAAATTGAACAACACTAGTCTGCTGAACCTTCTCAGGGGCAATAATTAATCCTTTATTAGCTAAGGTCTCCGTTACCTGCCCAAACACCTTATGGAGAGTCTCTACCGAGGGAGCAGCCAACAAGATATCATCCATATAATGGACAATCCGTACTTTTGGAAATTTTTCCCTAACAGGGGTTAATGCAGCCCCCACGAACAATTGACAAATTGTTGGGCTATTAGCCATCCCTTGGGGGAGAACTTTCCACTGATAGCGAGCATCCGGAGTTTCATGATTAACCGAGGGCAAAGTAAAGGCAAAGCGCTCCCTATCCTTTTCATAAAGAGGTATGGAAAAAAAGCAATCCTTAATGTCTAAAGCCAAAATAGGCCACTCTCTAGGTAAAGCAGAGAGCAGTGGAAGTCCCCTTTGGATGGGTCCCATAATTTGCATCTGGGCATTTACTGCTCTAAGGTCATGTAATAATCTCCATTTTCCGGAGGCCTTTTTGATCACAAAAATTGGGGTATTCCAAGATGACACTGAAGGCTCAACATGCCCCAGCTGCAGCTGTTCCTGGACAAGAGTTTGAGCCGCTTCCAATTTTTCTCTAGAGAGGGGCCACTGAGGAACCCACACCGCCTTTTGCGTTAACCAAGGTATGGGTACCACACCTTCAGTGGAAGCTTTGTTTTCAGAGGCCCCTAAGAAAAACCCAAACCCTTCCTGTCCTGTTTAGGAAGTGGCTCTATCGGCTCCTTGCGTCCTTGGAGACGCCGACCAAGCCCCAAGGCTGGCACAAATCCTTGCTGTTTCATCATATTCTGACTGGCCTCAGAATAATCATTAGTTAAAGTTAGCTTCAGCTGTTGCTGCACATCTCTTCCCCAAAGATTGACAGGGACGTCTACCACAAATGGCTGCATTTTTCCAACCTGGCCTTCGTCTGTTCTCCAAGTCAATTCTTTTGCACTTAACTGTGGGGCATCGGCATAGCCCAGCCCTTGTAAGGTCTGGGAGGATTTCTGAGTTGGCCATTGCTTTGGCCACTCCCCTTTTTGGATGATGCTTCGATCTGCCCCTGTATCCACCAATCCCTCAAATCTTCTCCCTTCCACTTGGAGAGTTAGCATGGCTCTTTGGTCTAAAGTTATGGACAGGCATGTAAGGTTGACTCCAGTGGAGCCTAGCCCTTTATCTCCTCTCTCTATCTCCTTAGCAGGGAAGTTGCCATGAAGAGAAGGCAAAAGCAGAAGCTGTGCAATTCTATCCCCGGGAGAAATGGACACCACTCCATGGGGGACATGACAGAGGACCTTGATAGTCCCCGTATAGTCAGGGTCAATCACTCCTGGGAAAATTATTAATCTTCTCATTGTGGAGGAGGAGCGTCCTAAAACTATTCCTACAGTGCCTTCATCTAGGGGTCCTGTCATGTCTGTCTCCACAATCTGGACTCCCATCTGCTGTGTTAATACCCGTCCGGAGGTGGCACAGAGGTCCAACCCTGCGGAGCCTGAGGTTGCTCTTCTTGGCTGGGGAGTTGTTGCGGGTGCTGTCTGGGAGCCAGAGTCTGAAATGCCCCAAAAACTTTAGGGCCCTGGGGACGAGGGCCCTTCTCTCCGTTTTTTGGCTCCTGTTCCGAATTAGTGTTTGGAGTAATTTGGGGGATAAAATGTCCATTGATGTCTCTAAGTGACCTGCATTCATTGACCCAATGCTTTCCCTTTTTACAACGAGGACACACTCCTGGAGTCCTTGGCAGCCTGGGTATATTTTGTACAGGACCACCATTTTGTGGGCATTGCTGTCTAAAATGTCCCAACTGACCACACCGGAAACACCCTTTTCCTTTACTATCTTTTGCGGCCCTGGCAGCCGACAAGACAGCAGCTGCCAGCCCCGCATTGGTCAGGGGGCCACCTACTTCTCTGCAGGCTTTTAACCAAGCTTCTAGGCTTTGGGTTCTTACTGGGGTAATTGCCCTCTGACATTCCTTGGTGCTTTGTTCAAAAATGATTTGTTGTACAAATGGCATGGCTGTTTCCAGATTTCCTAACACCCGCTCGGCTGTCTCTAGCATACGGGCAACAAAATCAGAAAATGGCTCATTAGGTGCCTGCATGATTTTTGTTAGATTGCCAGCCACCTCTCCCTTGTTTGGGAGGGCTCGCCAGGACCTGTAAAAAACCTCGTTTACCTGGCGGTATACTTCAAAGGGATATCCTGTCTGGTCTACCGAGTAGATTCCCTGCCCGAGAAGCATGTCTACGGTCCAGTCCGGGTGCCCGTCATGGACATTTTGTCTGTATTGGGCTTGAGCCTTGTCTTGTACAATTGACTGAAAATCAAGGAACTGCCCGTGATTAAGGCAAGTACGGGCCACTTCAAACCAATCCATAGGTGTCATAGCATTAATAGTTAGCCTTCGAAGCAAGGCAGTGGTATAATTGGCCGTCACTCCATAAGTCCTGACTGCCTCAACTAAATCTTTTAACTGGGAGTAGGAAACCGGCTCAAAATTTCTTTCAGCAGTAATGGGATTCTCAAAGACTGGGAAAGCGGCTGCTAATCGCGACCAGGTTTTTTCTTTTATAAAGTGACTCTTCCCTGCCGGCGGGCACGGCGGGGGGGCCGACGGGTGAGGGGCAGCTCAGTTTCCTCTCCCTGGCTGCTGCAGTACTCCCACCCCTAAGGGGCACCACCCTCCATATCTGTCTGCCTCGTGCTCCGCCGCAGCCTCTTCTAACTCTTCACTATCAGCTGGATCGAGCTGTTCTCCCTCCTCCTCTAACATTTCTTCCTCTGAGTCACTCACAAGATTAATATATTCTTGGTCCCGCCCTTCCACATGTAGGGCTGAGAACCGGTTTGCTTTTAAAGAAGGGCACGGGGGTCTCCTTGAGACCCCCTCCTCTCTGAAACCCTTCTCCTTTTGTGAGGGCTGCAGCCCCTCTTTCTTTAATTCTTTAGGATCCTTTTGTCTTTTTTCCCTTTTTCTTTTAGGCCTATTTTCCTCCCCCTTACTGTATGCTGACTCTGATAGACTATCCTGATGCTGCGTTAGTACTTTGCATCCTTCCTGGATTAAATCAAACCCTCCCTCCTCGAGGCAAGTGCACACCATCAAAAAGACAAGCCCCAAGGGAAGAAGCAATGCAAGCAACCAATAAATATCTAAATCTACCTTGAACAGCATACCGGGGGATATTTACCGACGGCTCCTCTCCGCGTGTTGAGTTCTGGCTCCGATTCGGCCTCTCCCGCGGGTCCCGTCCCAGGTTCGTCCCCGGGTTTTGGCACCAGTTGTAGCGACCGTCTACTCGACCAGCGAGGAAAAACGACCACCACACCAGGAGTCTTCTCAGATCACGCTTTATTGGAGAGCCTTTTAGTTGTAGGAGAGCTTGGGCATGAGAGAGTGTGCACCCGAAACACAGCCGCTTATATAGGAGAATCGGAACGCGGGTCTTTCTATAGTTGGTCGCCTGCCTTTCACCGTCACCAGGTGTCATGGGATTGGCTGGGGACTCTACCTGGCTCGCGCACGCACACAGCCCAGGCGTCCCGCCAAGCACCGTCTGGGGTGGTTACCTCAAAGCTGCAAGGGAGTGGGCGGAGTCTCGCCTCGGCTCCCTACAGTGAATGTTAGGGTTAGGGGTAGGCTGAGGGATAGGGTCAGGATTAGGGTTAGGGTTAAGGTTAGGGTAAGTGTTAGGGTGAGGCTTAGGGTGAGGGTGAGGGTTAGGGTTAGCATTAGTGTAGGGTGAGGGTTACGGTGAGTGCTATGGTTAGGACTAGGGTGAGGGTAAAGTTTAGAGTGAGGGTTAGAGTAAGAGTGAGTGTTAGGGGTAGGGTTAGGGTGAGGGTGAGGGTTAGGTTGCGGGTTTTGGTTAGTGTTAGGATTAGTGTGAGGGTTAGGGTGAAGATGATGGTTAAGGTTAGGGTTAGTGTTAGGGTGAGGTCTAGGGTGAGGGTGAGGGTTAGGGTTAGGGTTAGGGATAAGGAGAGGATTAGTGTTATGATTTGGGTGAGGGTTAGGGTTAGGGTGAGGGTGAGGTTTAGGGTTAGGGTTTTTGTTAGGCTGAGGGTTAGGGTGAGGGTGAGTGTTAGGGTTGGGGTTAGGGTGAGGGTTATTGTTATTGTGATTGTTAGGGTGAGGGTGACTGTAACGGTTAGGGTGAGGATTAGGGTGAAGTGAGGATTAGGGTTAGGGATAGGGTTAGTTTGAGGGTTTGGGTTAGGGTGAGGGTTAGGTTTCATGTGAGGGTTAGGGTTAGGTTTAGGATGAGGGTTAGGGTTGGTGAGAAGGTGGGGGTGAGGGTGAGGGTTAGGGTGAGCGTTAGGTTTAGGATGAGGGTGAGGGATAGTGTTAGTTTAGGCTGAGGGTGAGGGTGAGGGTGAGGTTTAGGGTTGGTGTTAGTGTTAGTGTTAGGGTGAGGGTTAGCGTGAGCGTTAGGTTTTGGGTAAGTGTTAGAGTGAGGGTTAGAATGAGGGTGAGGTTAGGGTTAGGGTGAGGGTAAGGGTTAGTGTGAGGGTTAGGCTGAGGGTGAGGGTTAGGGTTAGCATTAGGATTAGGGTGAGCGATAGGGATAGGGTTAGGGTTAGGGTTAGGGTGGAGGGTGAGGGTTAGGGTGAGGCTGAGGGTGAGGTTGAGGGTTAGGATTAGGGTTAGGGTGAGGGTGAGTGTTTGGGTGAGGTTTAGGGTTAGGATTAGTGTTAGCTTTAGGGTTAGGCTGAGGGTGAGCTTGAGGGTGAAGGTGAGGGTTAGGTTTAGGTTTAACGTGAGGTTTAGGGTTAGTGTGAGGGTTAGGGTGATGGGGAGGTTTAGGGTTAGGGTTAGACTGAGTGTTAGTGTGAGGTTTAGGGTTAGTGTTAGGGTTAGGTTTAGGGTTAGGGTTAGGGTGAGGTTTAGGGTTATGTTTAAGGTTATGGTGAGGGTGAAGGTGAGGGTTTGGGTTAGGGTGAGGGTGAGGGTGAGGGTTAGGGTTAGCCTTAGGTTGAGGGTGAGGGTTGGATTTAATGTGAGGTATAGCTGAGGGTGCGGGTAAGGGTTAATGTGAGGGTGAGGGTGAAGATTAGGTTTGGCATTAGGGGTAGATGTAGGGTTAGTGTGAGGTTTAGGGTTTGTATTAGGGTTAGGGTTAGGATTAGGCTGAGGGTGAGGGTGAGGTTGAGGGTGAAGGTGAGCTTTAGGGTTAGGGTTAGGGTTAGAGTTATGGTTAGGTTGAGCGCTAGGATGATGGTGAGGGTTAGGTTTAGCGTTACGTTTAGGGTGAGGGTTGAGTGTTAGGTTTAGGGTTAATGTGAGGGTGAGGGTTAAGGTTACGTTGAGGTTAGGGTTAGGGTGATGTTTAGGGTGAGGGTGAAGGTGAGAGTGAGGGTTCGGGTGAGGGTTAGGGTTAGGGTGAGGGTTATTGTTAGGTTTAGGGATAGGGTGAGTGTAAGGGTTATGATGACAGTTACGGTGAGGGTGAGGGTTAGGGTTACGTTTAGGGTTAGGGTGAGGGTTAGGGTTAGGTTAGGGTGAGAGTTAGGGTGAGGGTTAGGGTGAAGGTTAGGGTTAGGTTTAGGGTTTGGGTTAGGGTTAGGCTTAGGGTGAGGGGAAGGTGTAGGGTGCGGGTTAGAGAGAGGGTCAGGTATAGGGTTATGGTGAGGGTAAGGGTTAGGCTGAGGCTTCGGTTGAGAGTGAGCATTTGTGTTAGCAACAGTGTTGAGTTGATGGTGAGGGTTAGCGTTAGGCTGAGGGGTAGTTTTAGGGTTAGGGTGAGTGTTAGGTTTAGGGTTAGGATTAGGGTTATGGTGAGGTGAGGTTTAGGGTTAGGTTTAGGGTCATTTGGAGGGTTAGGTCGAGGGTTAGGGTTAGGGTTAGTTTTAGGTTTAAGGTTAGGGTGAGTGTTAGGTTGAGGTTTAGGGTTAGTGTTAGAGTTAGGTTAGGATTAGGGTTAGGGTGAGGGTGAGGGTGAGGGTTAGGCTTAGGCTCAGGCTTAGGGTTAGGCTGAGTGTGAGGGTGGGGTTGAGGATTAGAATTAAGGTGATGGTTAGTTTTAGGGTTATGGTGAGGGTTAGGATGAGGGTTATGGTTAGGATTAGGGTTAGGGTGAGGGCTAGGGTGAGGGTGTGGGTTAGGGTACGTTTTAGGCTTAGGCTTAGATTTAGGTTGAGCCTTTGGTTGAGGATAAGGGTTAGGATGAGGTTTACTGTTACAGTTAGGGTTAGAGTTAGGGTTAGGTTGAGAGTGAGGTTTAGGGGTAAAGTTAGGGTTAGGGTGAGGTTTAGGGTTAAGGTGAGGGTCAGGGTGGGTGTGACGGTAAGGGTAAAGTTGAGGGTTCGGCTGAGGGTGAGGGTTATGGTAAGGGTGAGAGTTAGGGTTAGGGTGAGGTTTAGGGTTAGGGTTAGAGTGAGAGTGAGGGTTAGATTGAGGATAAGTGTTAGGGTTAGTGTGAGGTTTAGGGTGAGGATGAGGGTTAGGGTTAGGCTGAGGGTTAAGGTGAGGTTGAGGTTTAGGGTTAGTGTTAGGGTGAAGTTTAGGGTTAGGGTGATGGTTAGGGTTAGTGTGAGGGTTAGTGTTAGGGTTAGGGTTAGTGTTAGGGTGAAAGTGTTAGGGTGAGGGTTAGGTTTAGGGTGAGGGTTATGTTTAGGGTGAGGGTTAGGGTTAGGGTTAGATTTATTGTTATGGTTAGGGTTAGGGTTACGGTGAGGGTGAGGGTGAGGGTGAGGTTTCGGGTTAGGGTTAGGATTAGGATTAGGTTTAGTGTTATGGTGAGTGTGTAAGGACGAGGGTTAGTGTTAGGGTGAGATTTAAGTTTAGGGTTAGGGTTCCATTTAGCGTGAGGGTTAGGGTTAGGGTGAGGGTTAGGGTTACGGTTCGGGTTAGGGTGAGGTTAAGTTTAGAGCTAGTGTGAGGGTTCGTGTTGGGGTTAGGGTTAGTGTTAGGGTGAGGATATGTGTTAGGGTAAGGGTTTGGGTTAGGGTGAGGTTTATGGTTAGGTTGAGGGTTAAGATTAGGGTTAAGGTAATTGAAAGGGTTAGGTTTATTGTTAAGGTTAAGGTGAGGGTGAGTGTGTGGGTTACGGTTATGGTTAGGGAGAGGTTTAGGGTTTGCATTAGGGTTAGAGTTAGGTTTTGGGTGGGGGTGAGTTTTAGGGTTAGAGTTAGGGTTAGGGTGAGGGTTAGGTTGAGGGTTAGGGTTAGGGTTTGTGTTAGGGTTAGGGTTAGGGTGAGAGTTAGGATTAGGGTTAGGGTGAGGGTGAGTGTTAGCATTAGGGTTAGGGTTAGGGTTAGGATTAGTGTTATTGTTAGGGTTAGGGTTAGTTTTATGGTGAGGGTGAGGGTGAGGGTGATTGTTAGGTGCAGGGTTGGGTTGAGGGTGAGGTATAGGGTTAGGTTTAGGGTTAGTTGGAGCGTTAGGTCAGGGTTAGGGTTAGGGTTAGTTTTAGGGTTAAGGTTAGGGTGAGGGTTAGGTGGAGGTTTAGGGTTAGTGTTAGAGGTAGGGTTAGGATTAGGTTTAGGTGAGGGTGAGTGTGAGTGTTAGGGTTACTGTTAGGCTTAGGCTTAGGGTTAGGCTGAGGGTGAGCGTGGGTGTGAGGCTTAGAGTTAGGGTGATGTTTAGGGTTAGGGTTAGGGTGAGTGTTAGGATGAGGGTTATGGTTAGGATTAGTGTTATGGTGAGGGCTATGGTGAGGGTGTGGGTTAGGGTAAGTGTTAGGCTTAGGCTTAGGGTTAGGCTGAGCGTTTGGTTGAGGATAAGTGTTAGGGTTATTGTTAGGGTGAGGTTTAGTGTTAGGGTTAGGGTTAGAGTTAGGATTAGAGTGAGGGTTTGGTTTAGGTGTTAGGGTTAGGGTTAGGGTGAGGGTTAGGGTTAGGGTCAGGTTTAGGGTGGGGGTAACGGTAAGGGTAAATTTGAGGGTTAGACTGAGGGTGAGGGTTATGGTAAGTGTGAAGGTTAGGGTTAGGGTGATGGTTAGGGTTAGGTTTAGAGTGAGGGTGAGGGTTAGATTGAGGGTAAGTGTTAGGGTGAGTTTGAGGTTCAGGGTGAGGATGAGGGTTAGGATTAGGGTGAGGGCTAAGTTGAGGTTGAGGTTTAGGGTTAGTGATAGGGTGAGGTTTAGGGTTAGGGTGATGGTTAGGGTTAGTGTGAGGGTTAGTGTTAGGGTTAGGGTTAGTGTTAGGGTGAGGGTATTAGGGTGAGCTTAGGGTTATGGTGTGGGTTATGGTTAGGGTGAGGGTTAAGGTTAGGGTTAGGGTTATTGTTACCGTAAGGGTTAGGGTTACGGTTATGGTGAGGGTTAGGGTTAGGGTTAGGATTAGGATTAGGGTTAGTGTTAGGGTGAGTGTAAGTGTTAGGATGAGGGTTAGGGTTAGGGTGAGGATTATGGTTAGGGTTAGGGTTAAGTTGAGCATGAAGATTAGGCTTAGGTTGAGGGTTCGTGTTATGGTTCTGATTAGGGTGAGGTTAGGGTTAGGGCTATTTTAAGGGTTAGTGGTATGGTTAGGGCAAGTGTTATGTTGAGGTTTAGGGTTAGGGTGAGGATTATGGTTAGGGTGAGGATTAGGGTTATTGTTAGTGTTAGGGTTAGGGTTAGATTTAGTGTTAGGGTGAGGGTGAGGGTGAGATTTAGGGTTAGAGTTAGGGTTAGGGTTAGGTTTAGTGTTAGGGTGAGGGTTAGGCTTAGGTTTAGGCTTAGGCCGAGCATGAGGGTGAGGGTTATGGTTGAGGTTAAGGTGAGGGTTAGGGTTATGATTAGTGTCAGGTTTAGGATGAGGTTTAGGGTTGGGGTGAGATTTAGGATGAGGGTTAGTGTGAGGCTGAGGGTTAGGGTTAGGGTAAGGGTTAGGTTTACGGTTATGGGGAGGGTTAGGATGAGGGTTAGGATTAGGATTAGGGTTAGGGTGAGGGCTAGGGTGAAGGTCAGGTTTAGGGTTAGGGTGAGGTTTAGGGTTAACATTAGGGTTAGGCTTAGGGTGAGTGTGAAGTTTAGAGTTAGGGTTAGTATTAGTGTTACGCTTAGGGTTTGGCTGAGGGTGAGGGTGAGTCCCTGTGTCTCTTACTCCAATTAAGCAGCAAAAAGCCACCAGTGGATCTGTGGCTCAAGTGGTAGAGTATCAGCCATGAACACAAAGACAAAAGTATAGTACCCAAGCGTTAAAACCCAGTACTTCCACCACACACAACCATTAAAACATCAACAACATCCACAAATAGGAGAAGGGAGTTATTATATTCTCCGCTTATGACATGGCAGCTAAGATACAACAAGTCTATGTGATCTCTCCAAGTCACAAGTAGTGGAGTTGGAAATATGACCACCTGATTGGAAATCTGTATCTTTGCTGGTCTGTTCAGTTTGCACTGGACTTTGAGGATTAGGGTTAGGGTGAGGGTTAGGTTTAGGGTTATGGGGAGGGTTAGGATGATTGTTAGAGTTAGGATTAGGGTTAGGGTGAGAGCTAGGGTGAGGGTGAGGTTTAGGGTTAGGGTTAGGGTTAGGTTGAGGGTGAGTTTTAGGGTTAGAGTTAAGCTTAAGGTGAGCCTGAGGGTGAGGGTGAGGGTTAGGGTTGGGATTAGGAATAAGGTAAGGTTTAGTGTGACTGTTAAGGTTAGGGTTAGGGTTAGGTTTAGGATTAGGCTTAGGGTTACACTGAGGGTGAGGGTGAGGTTGAGGGTGATGGTAAGGGTTAGCGTGAGGGTTAGGGTAAGGGTTAGTG
The DNA here is from genome assembly GCF_024711535.1 of Dipodomys merriami. Lineage (NCBI taxonomy): Eukaryota > Metazoa > Chordata > Mammalia > Rodentia > Heteromyidae > Dipodomys > Dipodomys merriami. The sequence continues at coordinate 201,220 of NW_027202330.1, forward strand.
GGAGGGTTAGGATGAGGGTTAGGGTTAGGATTAGGTTTAGGGTGAGGGCTAGGGTGAGGGTGAGGTTTAGGGTTAGGGTTAGGGTGAGGGTGAGGGTTAGGGTTAGAATTAGGGTGAGAGTTAGGATTCGGGTTAAGTTTATGTTTAGGGTGAGGGTTAGGGTAAGGGTTACGGTGAGGGTGAGGTTTAGGGTTAGGTTGAGGCTTAGGGTTAGGATTAGTGTTAGGGTGAGGGTGAGGGTGAGGGTTAGGTTAGTGTTAAGGTGAGGGTTAGGATGAGGGTTAGGATTAGGATTAGAGTGAGGGCTAGACTGAGGGTGAGGTTTAGGGTTAGGGTTAGGGTCAGGTTTAGGGTTAGGGTTAGGGTGAGGGTGAGGGTGAGGTTTAGGTTTCGATTTAGGGTAAGGGTGAGGCTGAGGTTGAGGTTTAGGATTAGGGTTAGTGTTAGAGTTAGGGTTAGGGTGAGGGTTAAGGTGAGGCTGAGGGTTAGGCTTAGGTTTAGGATTAGGATTAGGGTAATGGTTAGGGTGAGTGTGAGGTTTAGCGTTAGGGTTAGGCTTAGGCTTAGGGTTAGGCTGAGGGAGAGGGTGAGGGTGAGGGTTAGCTTTAGGTTGAGGGTTAGGTTTAAGGTTAGCTTGAGAGTTAGGGCTCAGCTTAAGTTTAGGGTTAGGGTGAGGGTTAAGGTTAGGTTGAGTTTTAGGGTTAGGGTTAGGTTTAGTATTAGGTTTAGGGTGAGGTTGAGGGTTAGGATGAGGTTTAGCTTTAGGTTTAGGGTGAGGGCCAGGGTGAGGGTTAGGGTTAGGATAGGGTTAGGTTTAGGATTTGGGTTAGGGTGAGGGTGAGTGTGAGGGTTAGGGTTGGGTTAGGCTTAGGGTTTGGGTGAGGGTTAGGGTTAGGGTTTTGGTTAGGGTGAGGGTCAGACTGACGTTTAGGGTTAGGTTTATGTTTTGGTTTAGGGTTATGGTTTGTGTTAGGGTTAAGGTTAGGTTTAGGGTTTCGGTGAGGGGTAGGTTTTACGTTTAGGTTTAGGGTTAAGTTATGGTTAGGGTTAGGGAGATGGTGGGGGTGAGGATTAGGGTTAGGGTTAGGGTTAGGATCATTGTTAGTGTTATGGTTAGAGTTAAGTTTTCAGTGAGCGTGAGGCTGAGGGTGAGGGTTTTGGTTAGGGTTAGGGTTAGGGTTAGGGTTACTGTTATTTTTAGGGTTTGGGTTAGATTTACAGTAAGGTTGAGAGTGAGAGTGAAGGTTGGTGTTAGGGTGAGGTTTAGGATTAGGGTTAGGGTTAGGGTTACGGTGAGGGTTAGGTTTAGGGTTAGAGTTAGGGTTTGGGGGAGGGTTAGGGTGAGGTTAGGGTTAGTGTTAGGGTTAGGGTGAGCGTGAGTGTGAGGGTTAGTTTGAGGGGTAGGCTAAGACTTAGGCTTAGGCTGAGCATCTGCATGGGTGTGAGGATTAGGTTTAGGGTGATGGTTAGGTTTAGGGTTAGTGTTATTGTTAGGGTTAGTGTTAGAGTTATGGTGAGGGTGAGGGTGAGAGTGAGGGTTAGGTTTACGGTTAGGGTGGGGTTTAGGGTTAGTGATAAGGTAAGGTTTAGGGTGGGGTTTAGGGTTAGGGTTAGGGTTAGGGTGAGGGTGAGGTTTAGGGTTAGATATAAGGTTAGGTGGAGGGGTAGGGTGAGGGTTAGTTATAGGGTAATTGTTAGGGTGAGGGTGAAGGTGAGAGTTAGGTTTAGGGTTAGGGTTAGGGTTAGGTTTAGAGTTACTGTGTGGGTGAGGGAGCGGGTGAGTGTGAGGGTTAGAGTTAGGTTTAGCATTAGGCTTAGCGTTAGGCTTAGGGTTAGGCTGAAGTTGAGGGTGAGTATGAGGGTTAGGGTTAGGTTGAGGGTTAGGGTTAGGGTTATAAGGAGGGTTAGGATGAGGGTTAGGGTTAGGATTAGGGTTAGGGTGAGGGCTAGGGTGAGTGTGATGTTTAGGGTTAGGGTTAGGGTGACGTTTAGTGTTAGGGTTAGGGTTAGAGTTACTGTGAGTGTGAGGGTGCGGGTGAGTTTGAGGGAGAGGGTGAGGGTGAGGGTTAGGGTTAGGGTGAGGTTTAGGGTTAGTGTTAGGGTGAGAGGTAGGGTTCAGGTGAAGTTTAGGGTTAGGATGTGGTTGAGGGTTAGGGATAAGTTTAGGTTTAGGATTAGGGTTAGGGTGTGGGTGAGTGTGAGGTTTAGGGTTAGGGTTAGACTTAGATTTAGGGTGCGGTTAGGGTTAGGGTTTGGATTAGGGTGAGGGTGAGGCTGAGGATTATGTTTAGGTTTAGGGTTAGATTTAGGGCTAGGTTTAGGGTTAGGCTTTGTGTTAAGTTTAGGGTTATGGTTAGGCTTAGATTTAGGGTGAGGGTTAGGGTTAGAGTTAGGCTTAGGGTTAGGCTGAGGGTGAGGGCGGGGGTTAGGATTAGTGTTAGGGTTAGGGTTATTGTTAATGTTATGGTTAGGGTTAAGTTTGCGGTGAGGGTGAGGCTGAGGGTGAGGGTTAGATTTAGGGTTAGGGTTAGTGTTATTGTTAGGGTTAGGTTTAGAGTTACCGTTAGGTTGAGGGTGAGGGTGAAGTTTAGGGTTAGGGTGAGGTTTAGGTTGAGCTTTAGGGTTAGGCTTAGAGTTAGGCTGAGGTTGAGGGTGTGGGTTCAGTTTAGGGTTAGGGTGATGGTTCCGGTTAGGGTTAGTGTTAAGGTTAGAGTTCCAGTGAAGTTGAGGGTGCAGGTGAGGGTTAGGGTTAGGGTTAGCGTGGGGTTCAGGGTTAAGTTTAGGGTTAGGGTTAGGGTGAGGTTTAAGTTTAGATTTAGTGTTAGGGTGAGGGCTAGGGTGAGGGTTGGGGTTAGGGTTAGGGTGAGGTTTAGGATTCGGGTGAGGGTTACGATTAGTGTGAGGGTTAGTGTTACGGTTAGGGTTAGTGTTAGGGTGAAGGTAAGTGTTAGGGTGAGGGTATGGGTTAGGGTGAGGGCTATGGTTAGGGTGAGGTTTAGGATTAGGGTTATTGTTAGGGTTAGGTTTAGGGTTAAGTTTATGGTGAGAGTGAGGGTGAGGGTTAGGGTGAGGGTTAGGGTGAGGTTTAGGGTTTGGGTTAGGGTTAGTGTTAGGGTTAGGATGAGGGTGAGGTTTAGGGTTAGAGTTAAGGTTAGGGTGATGATTAGGTTGAGAGTTACGGTTAGTGTTAGGGTTGGGGTTAGGATGAGAGTTAATGGGTGGGTTAGGGTTAGGGTTAGGGTTAGGGATAGGATTAGGTTTAGGGTGAGGGTGATTGTGTGTATTAGGGTTGGGTTTAGGGTTAGGCTTAGGGTTAGGCTGAGGGTGAGGTTGAGGGTGAGGGTTAGGTTTAGGGGAAGGGTTAGGATGAGGGTTATGGTTAGGTTTCGGGTTAGGGTAAGGGCTAGGGTGAGGGTGATGTTAAGGATTAGCGTTAGGGTGAAGTTTAGGGTTAGGGTTAGGGTTAGGTTTAGGGTTAGTGTTAGGTTTAGGGTTAGGGTTAGGGTGAGGGTTAGGCTGAGGCTGAGTGTATGATTAGGGTTAGGATTAGGCTTAAGGTTATGGTTAGAGTGAGTGTGAGTGTGAGGGTTAGGGTTATGGTTAGGGTTAGGCTGAGGGTTGGGGTGAGGGTGAGGGTTATGGTTAGGGTGAGGGTTAAGGTGAGGGTTAGGCTTAGGCTTAGGTAGGCTGAGCATGAGGGTGAGGGTTAGGGTTCGGATTAGGATGAGGGTTAGGTTTATGCTTAGTGTCAGGTTTAGGATGAGGTTTAGGGTTAGGGTTAGGGTTAGGGTGAGGGTTAGGGTGAGGGTTAGGGTGAGGGTTAGGGTTAGGGATAGGGTTAGGTTTAGGATTAGGGTTAGGGTGAGGGTGAGTGTGAGGCTTATGGTTAGGTTTAGGTTTAGTCTGAGAGTTAGGTTGAGGGATAGGGTTAGGGTTTGGTTTAGGGTGCAGGTGAAGTTGAGGATTAGGGTTAGGTTAAGGGTTAAATTTAGGGTTAGGTTTAGGGATAGGGGTAGTGTTAAGGTTAGGGTTAGGGTTAGGGTTAGGCTGAGGGTGACTGTGTGGGTGAGGATTAGAGTTAGGGTTAGGGTTAGGCTTAGGGTTAAGGGTTAATGTTAGTGTTATGATTATGGTTAAGTTTGCGGTGAGGATGAGGCTGAGGGTGAGGGTCAGGGTTAGGGTTAGTGTGAGGGTGAGGTTTAGGGTTATGGGGAGGGTTAGGATGAGGGTTAGTGTTAGGATTAGGGTCAGGGTGAGGACTAGGGTGAGGGTGAGGTTTAGGGTTATGGTTACGGTGAGGTTTAGTGTTAGGTTTAGGGTTAGGGTGAGGGTGAGGTTTAAGGTTAGAGTTAGGTTTAAGGTGCGGGTGAGGGTGAGAGTAAGGTTTAGGGTTAGGGTTACGGTGAGGGTTAGGCTTAGGGTTAGGGTTAGGGTTATGATTTGTGTTAGGGTGAAGGCTAGGGTGAGGGTGAGGTTTCGGGTAAGGGTTTGGCTTAGGCTTAGGTTTAAGCTGAGCGTGAGGTTGAGCGTGAGGTTTAGGGTTAGTGTTAGTGTGAGGTTTAGTGTTAGGGTTAGATTTAGAGTTAGGATTAGGGTGAGGGTGAGGTTTAGGGGTAGAGTTAGTGTTTCGGTGAGGTTTAGGCATAGGATAAGTGTTAGGGTGGGGGTGACTGTAAGGGTAAGTTGAGGGTTAGGCTGAGGGTGAGGGTTACAGTAAGGGTGAGGTTTAGGGTTAGGTTGAGGGTTAGGGTTAGGGTTAGGTTGAGGGTGAGGGTTAGATTGAGGATTAGTGTTAGGGTTAGTGTGAGGTTTACCGTGAGGATGAGTGTTAGGGTTAGGGTAAGGGCTAGGATTAGGTTGAGGTTTAGGGTTAGTGTTAGGGTGAGGTTTAGGGTTTTGGTGATGTTTATGGTTATTGTGAGGTTTAGTGTTCGGGTTACTTTTAGTGTTAATGTGAGAGTAAGTGTTAGGGTGAGGGTTAGGTTTAGGGTGAGGGTAATGGTTAGGGTGAGGGTTAGGGTTAAGGTTACTGTGAGGGTGAGGGTTAGGTTTAGGGTTAGGTTTAGTATTAGGGTTAGTGTTAGGGTGAGGGTAAGTGTTAGGATGAGGGTGAGGGTTAGGGTGAAGATTATGGTTAGGGTTAGGTTAAGTTGAGCATGAGGATTAGGCTTAGGTTGAGGGTTCGGGTTAGGGTTCTGGTTAGGGTGAGGTTAGGGTTAGGGTTATTGTGAGGGTTAGTGTTAGGGTTAGGGTTAGTGGTAGGGTGAGGGCAAGTGTTAGGGTGAGGTTTAGGGATCGGGTGAGGATTATGGTTAGGGTGAGTTTTAGGGTTATTGTTATTGTTAGGGTTAGGGTTAGATTTAGTGTTAGGGTGAGGGTGAGGGTGAGATTTAGGGTTAGAATTAGGGTTAGGTTTAGGGTTAGGGTTAGTGTGAGGGTTAGGGTTAGGCTTAGGCTTAGGCTTAGGCCGAGCATGAGGTTGAGGGTTAGGGTTCGGGTTAGGGTTCGGGTTAGGGTTTTGATTAGTGTCAGGTTTAGGATGAGGTTTAGGGTTAGGGTTAGGGTTATGGTGAGGGTTAGGGTAAGGGTTGGGGTGATGGTTAGTGTTAGGGATAGGGTTAGGTTTAGGATTAGTGTTAGGGTGAGGGTGAGTGTGATGCTTATGATTAGGTTTAGGTTTAGGCTGAGAGTTAGGGTGAGGGTTAGGGTTAGGGTTTGGTTTAGGGTGCAGTTGAGGTTGAGGATTAGGGTTAGGTTAAGGGTTAAATTTAGGGTTAGGTTTAGGGATAAGGGTAGTGTTAAGGTTAGGGTTAGGGTTAGGGTTAGGCTGAGGGTGACTGTGGGGGTGAGGATTACAGTTAGGGTTAGGCTTAAGGTTAGGGTTATTGTTAGTGTTATGGTTAGGGTGAAGTTTGCAGTGAGGGTGAGGTTGAGGGTGAGGGTTAGGGTTAGGGTTAGGGTGACGGTGAGGTTTAGGGTTAGAGTTAGGGTTAGGGTTAGGGTGAGATTTCGGGTTAGGGTTAGAGTTGGGGTTATGGTGAGGGTGAGGTTTAGGGTTAGAGTTAGGATTACGGTGAGGGTGAGGGTGAGGTTTAGGGTTAGGGTTAGTGTTAGGTTTAGGGTTAGGGTTAAGGTGAGGGTTAGGGTGAGGGTGAGGGTTAGGGTTAAGTTCAGGATTAGGATTAGCGTTAGGGTTAGGGTGAGTGTGAGTGTTAGGTTTAGGGTTAGTATTAGGGTTAGGCTTAGGTTTTGGCTGAGGTTGAGGGTGAGTCCCTGTGTCTCTTACTCCAATTAAGCAGCAAAAAGCCACCAGTGGATCTGTGGCTCAAGTGGTAGAGTACCAGACATGAACACAATGACTAACGGACAGTACCCAAGCTTTAAAACCCAGTACTTCCACCACACACAACCATTAAAACAACAACAACGTCAACAAATAGGAGAAGGGAGTTATTATATTCTCCGCTTATGACATGGCAGCTAAGATTACAAGTCAATGTGATCTCTCCAAATCACAAGTAGTGGAGTTGGAAATATGACCACCTGATTGGAAATCTGTATCTTTGCTGGTCTGTTCAGTTTGCACTGGACTTTGAGGATTAGGGTTAGGGTGAGGGTTAGGGTTAGGGTTATGTGAAGGGTTAGGATGATTGTTAGAGTTAGGATTAGGGTTAGGGTGAGGGCTAGGGTGAGGGTGAGGTTTAGGGTTAGGGTTAGCGTTAGGGTGAGGGTCAGTTTTAGGGTTAGAGTTAGGCTTAAGGTGAGGCTGAGGGTGAGGGTGAGGGTTAGGGTTAGGATTAAGATTAAGATAAGGGTTAGGGTGAGTGTGAGTGTTAGGGTTACGGTTAGGATTAGGCTTAGGGTTACATTGAGGGTGAGGGTGAGGGTGAGGTTAAGGGTTAGGATTAGGGTTAGGGTGAGAGTGAGTGTGTGTGTTAGGGTTTGATTTAGAGTTAGGCTTAGGGTGAGGTTGAGGGTGATGGTTCGGGTTAGGGTGAAGGTTAGGTTAGTGTTAGGGGGAGGGTTAGGATGAGGGTTAGGGTTAGGATTAGGGTTATGGTGAGGGCTAGGGTGAGGGTGAGGTTTAGGGTTAGGGTGAGTGTTAGGGTTAGGGTGAGATTTAGGATTCGGGTTAAGTTTAGATTTAGGGTGTGTGTTAGGTAAGGGTTACGGTGAGAGTGAGGGTAAGGGCTATGTATAGGTTGAGGCTTAAGGTTATTATTAGGGTTAGGGTGAGGGTGAGGATTAGGGTTAGTTTTAGGGTGAGGCTTAGGATGAGGGTTAGGATTAGGGTTAGGGTTAGGGCTACGCTGAGGGTGAAGTTTAGGTTTAGGGTTAGGGTGAGGTTTAAGGTTAGGGTTAGCGTTAGAGTGAGGGTGAGGTTTAAGCTTAGAGTTAGGTAAGGGTGAGGCTGAGGTTGAGGGTTAGGGTTAGGGTTAGTGTTAATGTAAGGGTTAGGGTGAAGGTTAAGGTGAGGGTGAGGGGTAGGCTTAGGTTTCGGGTTAGGCTTAGGCTTATGATTAGGCTGAGCGAGAGGGTGAGTGTGAGGATTAGCTTTTGGTTGAGGGTTAGGGTTAGGGTTAGCTTGAGATTTAGGGTTCAGGTAAATTTTAGGGTTAGGGTGAGGTTAGCGTTAGGGTTAGGGTGAGGATTAGGGTTAGGGTGAGGGTTAGGATGAGGATTAGGGTTAGTGTTAGGGTAAGGTTTAAGTTTATGGTTAGGTTTAGGATGAGGGTTAGGATGAGGGTTAGTGTTATGGTGAGGTTGAGGATTAGTGTAAGGGTGAGGGTTAGGGTGAGGTTTAGGGATAGAGTGAGGTTGAGTATTAGCGTTAGGATTAGGGTTAGGGTGAGGGTGAGTGTTAGCATTAGGGTTAGGGTTACGGTTAGGTTTAGGGTTAGGATTAGTGTTATTGTTAGGGTTAGGGTTAGAGTTATGGTGAGCGTGAGGGTGAGGGTGAGGGTGAGGGTTAGGCTTAGGGTTAGGGTGAGTTTTAGGTTTAGGGTTAGGATTAGGGTTAGGGTGAGGGTGAGGTTTATGGTTAGGTTTAGTGTTAGTTGGAGGGTTAGGTCAAGTGTTCGGGTTAGGGTTAGTTTTAGGGTTAAGGTTAGGGTAAGGTTTAGGTGGAGGTTTAGGTTTAGTGTTAGAGTTATGGTTAGGATTAGGATTAGGGTGAGGGTGAGTGTGAGGGTTAGGGTTAGGCTTAGGCTTAGGATTAGGGTTAGGCTGAGGGTGAAGTTGGGGGTGAGGATTAGGGCTAGGGTGATGTTTAGGGTTAGGGTTAGGGTGAGGGTTAGGATGAGGGTTAGGGTTAGGATTAGGGTTAGGGTGAGGGCTAGGATGAGGGTGTGTGTTAGGGTAAGTTTTAGGCATAGGCTTAGGGTTAGGCTGAGCATTTGGGTGAGGATAAGGGTTAGGATTAGGTTTAGTGTGAGGTTTAGTGTTAGGGGTAGGGTTAGAGTTAGGGTTAGGGTGTTGGTGAGGTTTAGGGTTAGAGTTAGGGTTAGGTTGAGTGTTAGGGTGGGGGTGATGGTAAGGTTAAGGTGAGGGTTAGGCTGAAGGTGAGGGTTATGGTAAGGTTTAGTGTTAGGGTTAGCGTGAGGGTTAGGGTTAGGGTTAGAGTGAGGGTGAGGGTTAGAGTGAGGATAATTGTTAGGGTTAGTGTGAGGTTTAGGGTGAGAATGACGGTCAGGGTTAGGGTGAGGGCTAAGTTGAGGGTTAGGTTTAGGGTTAGTTTTAGGGTGATGTTTAGGGTTACGGTTAGTGTTAGGGTTAGGGTGAGGGTGAGGTTTAGGGTTAGTGTTAGTGTTATGGTGAGGCTGAGGGTGAGGGTTAGGGTTAGTGTTAGTGTTAGGTTTAGTGTTAGGGTTAAGGTGAGCGTTAGGCTGAGAGTGAGGGTTAGGGTTAGGATTAGGATTAGGATTAGGGTTAGGGTTATGGTGAGTGTGAGGGTTAGGGTTAAGGTTAGGGTTAGGCTTAGGGTTAGGCTGAGGTTTAGGGTGAGAGTGAGGGTTAGGGTTTGGTGATGGTAAGTGTTAGGGTTATGGGGAGGGTTAGGATTTGTGTTAGGTTTAGGATTATTAGGTTTAGGGTGAGGACTAGGGTGAGGGTCAGGTTTAGGGTTAGGGTTAGGGTGAGGATTAGGGTTAGGGTTAGGTTTAGGGATAGGGTGAGGGTGCGGTTTAGGGTTAGAGTTAGGGTTAAGGTGAAGCTGATGGTGAGGTTTAGGGTTAAGGTTAGGATAAGGATTAGGGTCAGGTTTAGGGTGATTGTGAGTGTTAGGGTTAGGGTTCGGGTTTGAGTTAGGGTTACACTGAGGGTGAGGGTGAGGATGAGGGTTAGGGTTAGGATTTGGTTTAGGGTGAGAGTGAGTGTGTGTGTTAGGGTTAGGTTTAGGGTTAGGATTAGGATTAGGCTGATGTTGAGATTGAGGGTGAGGGTTAGGGTTAGTCTGAGGGTTAGTTTAAGGGTTAGGGGCAGGGTTAGGATGAGGGTTAGGGTTAGGATTAGGGTTAGGGTGAGGGCTAGAGTGAGGGTGAGGTTTAGGGTTAGGGTTAGGGTGAGAGTTAGCGTTATGGTTAGGGGAGAGTAGGATTTGGGTTAAGTTTAGGGTTAGGGTGAGGGTTAGGGAAGGGTTACTGTGAGGTTGATGTTTAGGGTTAGGTTGAGGTTTAGGGTTAAAATTAGGGTTAGGGTGAGGTTGATGGTTAGGGTTAGATTGAGGGTTACGGTTAGGATTTGTATTAGGGTGAGTTCTAGGGTGAGGGTGAGAGTTATGGTTAGGGTTTAGCTTAGGCTTAGGGTTAAGCTGCGCGTGATGGTGAGTGTGAGGTTTAGGGTTAGGGTTAGTGTGAGGTTTAGTGTTAGGGTTAGGGTTAGAATTAGGGTTAGGGTGAGGGTGAGGTTTAGGAGTAGAGTTAATGTTAGGCTGAGTGTTAGGCTTAGGGTGAGGGTTGGGGTGGGGGTGACACTAAGGGTAAGGTGAGGTTTAGACTGAGGGTGAGGGTTACGGTAAGGGTGAAGGTTAGGGTTAGGTTGAGTGTTAGGGTTAGGTTTAGGGTGAGGGTTAGGTTGAGGGTGAGGTGTAGATTGAGGATTAGTGTTAGGGTTAGTGTGAGGTTTACCGTGAGGATGAGTGTTAAGATTAGGGTTAGGGCTAAGGTTAGGTGGAGGTTTAGGGTTAGTTTTAGGGTGAGGTATAGGGTTAGGGTGATGGTTAGGGTTAGTGTGAGGCTTAGTGTTTGGGTTACGGTTAGTGTTAAGGTGAGGGTAAGTGTTAGGGTGAGGGTTAGGTTTAGCGTGAGGGTAATGGTTAGGGAGAGGGTTAGGGTTAAGGTTAGGGTTTTTGTTAGGGTTAGGGTTAGGGTTACGGTTACTGTGAGGGTGAAGCTTAGGTTTAGGGTTAGGATTAGGATTAGGGTTCGTGTTAAGGTGAGGGTAAGTGTTAGGGTGAGGCTTAGGGTTATGCTGAGGGTAATAGGGTGAGGGTGAGGGTTAGGGTTAGGGTTACGTTGAGCGTGAGGTTAGGGTTAGGTTGAGCGTGAGGTTAGGGTTAGGTTGAGGGTTAGGGTTAGTGTTAGGTTTATGGTGAGTTTAGGGTTAGGGTAAGTGTGATGGTTAGTTTTACGGTTGGGGTTAGTGATAGGGTGAGGGTTAGTGTTAGTGTTAGGGTTAGGGTTAGAGTTAGTGTTAGGGTCAGGGTGAGCTTTAGGGTTAGAGTTAGGGTTAGTGTTAGGGTTAGGGTTAGGGTGAGGGTTAGGGTTAGGCTTAGGTTTAGGCTTAGGCCGAGCATGAGGGTGAGGGTTAGGGTTCGGGTTAGGGTTCGGGTTACGGTTATGGTTACTGTCAGGTTTAGGATGAGGTTTAGGGTTAAGGTTAAGGTTAGGGTAAGGGCTAGGTTGAGGGTTAGGGTGAGGTTTAGGGTGAGGGGTAGGGTTAGGTTTAGGATTAGGGTTAGGGTGCGTGTGAGTGTGAGGCTTAGGGTTAGGGTTAGGGTTAGGCTTAGAGTTAGGTTGAGGGTTAGGGTTACGGTTTGTATTAGGGTGCAGTTGAGGCTGATGTTTAGGGTTAGGTTTAGGGTTAGATTTAGGGTTAGGTTTAGGGTTATAGTTAGTGAGAGGGTTATGTTGAGGGTTAGGCTTAGGGTTAGGGTTAGGCTTAGGGTAAGGCTGAGGGTGACTGGGGGTGAGGATTAGAGTTAGGTTTAGGGTTAGGCTTAGGGTTAGGGTTATTGTTAGTGTTATGGTTAGGGTTTCGTTTATGGTCAGGGTGAGGCTGAGGGTAAGTGTGAGGGTTAGGGTTAAGTTTAGTGTTATTGTTAGGGTTAGGGCTAGAGTTACCATAACTTTGAGGGTGAGGTTCAAGATTAGGGTTAGGGTCAGTTTTAGGTTTAGGGATAGGGTTAGGATGAGGGTGAGGTTTAGGGTTAGGGTTAGGGTTAGGGTGAGGTTTCGGGTTAGGGTTAGAGTTGGGGTAATGGTGAGGGTGAGCTTTAGGGTTAGAGTTAGTGTTAGGGTGAGGCTGGGGGTGAGGTTTAGGGTTAGGGTTAGTGTTAGGTTTAGTGTTAGGGTTAGGGTGAGGGTTAGGGTTACGGTGAGGGTTAAGGATAAGTTTAGGATTAGGGTTAGGTTTAGGGTGCGTGTGAGGTTTAGGGTTAGGGTTAGGATTAGGTTTAGGTTTAGGGTTTGGCTGAGTGTGAGTGTGAGTGTTAGGGTTAGGGTGAGGGTTAGGGTTAGGGATATGGGGAGGTTTAGGATGAGGGTTAGGGTTAGGATTAGGGTTAGGGTGAGGGATAGGGTAAGGGTGAGGTTTAGGGTTAGGGTTAGAGTTGGGGTTATGGTGTGGGTGAGGTTTAGGGTTAGAGTTAGGGTGAGATTGAGGCTGAGGTTGAGGGTTAGGGTTAGGGTTTGTGTTAGGTTTAGGGTTATGGTTAGGGTGAGGGTTAGGGTGAGGTGAGGGTTAAGGTTAAGGTTAGGATTAGGGTTAGGGTTAGGGTGAGTGTGAGGTTTAGGGTTAGGGTTAGGATTAGGTTTAGGCTTAGGGTTAGGATGAGTCTTAGGTTGAGTGTGAGTGTTAGGGTTAGGGTGCTGGTTAGGGTAAGGATTAGGGGGAGGGTTACGATGAGGGTTAGGGTTAGGATTAGGGTTAGGGTGAGGGCTAGGATGAGGGTGAGGTTTAGGGTTAGGGTTAAGGTGATTGTTAGGGTTAGGGTTATGTTGAGAATTCTGATTCGGTTTAATTTTATGTTTAGGGTGATGGTTAAGGTAAGGGGTACGCTGAGGTTTAGGGTTAGGTTGAGGGTTAGGGTTGAGATTAGTGTTAGGTTGAGGGTTAGGGTTAGTTTTAGGGTGAGGTTTAGTATGAGGGTTAGGATTAGGGTTACTGTGAGGGCTAGGCTGAGGGTGAGGTTTAGGGTTAGTGTTAGGGTGAGGTTTAGGGTTAGGGTTAGGGTTAGGTTTAGGGTGAGTGTGAGGTTCAGGGTTAGAGTTAGGGTAAGGGTGAGGCTGAAGTTGAGGGTTAGGGTTAGGGTTAGTTTTATAGTTAGGGTTAGAGTGAGGTTAAAGTTGAGCGTGAGGGTTAGGCTTAGGGTTAGGATTAGAGTTAGGGTAATGGTTAGGGTGAGTGTGAGGTTTAGGGTTAGGGTTAGGCTTAGGCTTATGTTTAGGGTAAGGGAGAGCGTGAAGGTGAGGGTTAGTTTTAGGTTGAGCTTTAGGGTTAGGGTTAGCTTGAGTGTTAGGGTTCAGGTTAAGTTTAGGTTTAGGGTGAGGGTTAGGTTTAGGGTTATGGTGAGCGTGAGGGTTAGGGTTAGGTTGAGGGCTAGGGTTAGAGTTGAGATGAGGGTTAGGATTACGGTTAGGGTGAGGGTTAGCATGAGGATTAGGGTTACAATTATGGTTAGGTTGATGGTTAGGTTGAGGGTGAGGATTAGGGTTAGTGTTAGGGTGAGTGTAAGTGTGAGGATGAGGGTTAGGTTTAGGGTGATATTTAGGATCAGGGTTAGGGTTACGGTGAGGGTGAGGGTTAGGGTTAGGATGAGGGTTAGGGTTAGGATTAGGGTTAGGGTGAGGGTGAGTGTTAGCATTAAGGTTAGGGTTAGGGTTAGGTTTAGGGTTAGGATTAGTGTTAGTTTTAGGATTAGGGTTACAGTTATGGTGAGGGTGAGGGTGAGGGTTAGGTTTAGGGTTAGGGTGAGTTTTAGGTTTAGGGTTAGGATTAGAGTTAGGGTGAGGGTGAGGTTTAGGGTTAGGTTTAGGGCTAGTTGGAGGGTTAGGTTGAGGGTTCGGGTTCGGGTTAGTTTTAGGGTTAAGGTTAGGGTGAGGGTTAGGTTGAGGTTTAGGGTTAATGTTAGAGTTAGGGTTAGAATTAGGGTTAGGGTGAGGGTGAGTGTGAGGGATAGGCTTAGGCTTAGGCTTAGTGTTAGGCTGAGGGTGAGGGCGAGGGTGCTGGTTAGAGTTATGGTAACGGTTAGGGTTAGGGTTAGGATGAGGGTTAGGATAAGGGTTTGGTTTAGGATTAGGGTTAGTTGAGGGCTAGGGTGAGGGTTTGGGTTAGGGTAAGTGTTAGGCTTAGGCTTAGGGTTAGGGGGAGTGTTTGGTTGAGGATAAGGGTTAGGGATAGGTTTAGGGTGAGGTTTAGTGTTAGGGTTAGAGTTAGGGTTAGGGTGAGGGTGAGGTTTAGGGGTAGAGTTAGGGTTAGGGTTAGGATTAGGTTTAGGGTCAGGGTGGGGGTGACGGTAAGGGTAAAGTTGAGGGTTAGGCTGAGGGTGAGGTTTATGGTAAGGGTGAGGGTTAGGGTTAGGGTGAGGGTTAGGGTTAGGGTTACAGTGAGAGTGAGGGTTAGATTCAGGATAAGTGTTATGGTTAGTGTGAGGTTTAGGGTGAGGATGATGGTTAGGTTAGGGTGAGGGCTAAGGTGAGGGTGAGGTTTAGGGTTAGTGTTAGGGTGAGGTTTAGTGTTAGGGTGATGGTTAGGGTTAGTGTGAGGGTTAGTGTTAGGGTTAGGCTTAGTGTTAGGGTGAAGGTGTTATGGTGAGCTTAGGGTTATGGTGAGGGTTATGGTTAGGGGGAGGGTTAGGGTTGGGTTAGGTTTATTGTTAGCGTTAGGGTTAGGGTTACTGTTATGGTGAGGTTGAGGGTGAGGGTTAGGGTTAGGGTTAAGATTAGGATAGGGTTAGTGTTAGGGTGAGTGTAAGTGTTAGGATGAGGGTTAGGGTTAGGTTCAGGGTTAGGGTCAAGGTTAGGGTGAGGGTTAGGATTACGGTTAGTTTCAGGGTTAGGATGAGGTTTAGGGTTATGAGTAGGGTTAGGTTGAGGGCTAGGTTGAGGGTGAGGATTAGGGTTAGTGTTAGGGTAACGTTTAAGTTTAGGTTAGGTTTAGGGTGAGGGTTAGGATGAGGGTAAGGGTTACGGTGAAGGTGAGGGTTAGGGTTAGGTTGAGGGTTAGGATTAGGGTTAGGGTGAGGGTGAGTGTTAGCATTAGGGTTAGGTTTAGGGTTAGGTTTAGGGTTAGGATTAGTGTTATTGTTAGGGTTCGGGTCAGAGTTATGGTTAGGGTGAGGGTGAGGGTTAGGTTTAGGGTTAGGGTGAGGTTTAGTTTTGGGGTTAGGATTAGGGTTAGGGTGAGGGTGAGGTTTAGGTTTAGTTGGACGGTTAGGTCGAGGGTTAGGTTTAGGGTCAGGTTTAGGGTTAAGGTTGGGGTGAGGGTTAGGTTGAGGTTTAGGGTTATTGTTAGAGTTAGGGTTAGGATTAGGGTTAGGGTGAGGGTGAATGTGAGGTTTAGGGTTAGGCTTAGGCTTAGCTTAGGGTTAGGCTGAGTGTGAGGATGGGGGTGAAGATTAGAGTTACGGTGATGGTTAGTGTTAGGGTTAGTGTGAGTGTTAGGATGAGGGTTAGGGTTTGGATTAGGTTTAGGATAAGGGCCAGGGTGAGGGTGTGGTTTAGGGTAAGTGTTAGGCTTAGGCTTAGGTTTAGGCTGAGCCTTTGTTTGAGGATAAGGGTTTAGGGTTAGGGTTAGGGTGAGGTTTAGTTTTAGGGTTAGGGTTAGAGTTAGGGTTAGGGTGAGGGTGAGGTTTAGGGGTAGAGTTATGGTTAGGGTGAGGGTTAGGGTTAGGGTGAGTGTTAGGGTGGGGGTGACGGTAAGGGTAAAGTTGAGTGTTAGGCTGAGGGTGAGGTTTATTGTAAGGGTGAGGGTTAGGGTTAGGGTGAGGGTTAGGGTTAAGTTTAGGGTGATGGTTAGGGTTATGGTTAGGATGAGGGTTAGGGTGAGGTTTAGGTTTAGGGTGAGGGTTAGGGTGAAGGTGAGAGTAAGGGTAAAATTGAGGTTTAGGGTTAGGTTGAGTGTTAGTGTGAGGATTAGGGTTAGGGTTAGGGTGAGTGTGAGGTTTAGATTGAGGATTCATGTTAGGGTTAGTGTGAGGTTTAGGGTGAGGATGAGTGTTAGGTTTAGGTTGAGGGCTAAGGTCAGGGTGAGGTTTAGGTTTAGTGTTAGGGTGAGGTTTAGGATTAGGGTGATGGTGAGTCTTAGTGTTAGGGTTAGGCTTAGTGTTAGGGTGAGGGTGTTCCCGTGAGGTTAGGGTTATGGTGAGGGTTATGGTTAGCGTGAGGGTTAGGGTTAGGTTTAGGGTTATTGTTAGTGTTAGGTTTAGGGTTACGGTTATGGTGAGGGTCAGGGTGAGGGTTAGGGTTAGGGTTAGGATTAGGATTAGTGTTAGTGTTAGGGTGAGTGTAAGTGTTAGTATGAGGGTTAGGGTTAGGGTGAGGTTTATGGTTAGGGTTACAGTTAGGTTGTGCGTGAGGTTTAAGTTTAGGTTGAGGGTTAGTGTTAGGGTTAGGGTTAGGGTGAGGTTAGGGTTAGGGTTAGTGAGAGGGTTAGGGTTGGGGTTAGGGTTAGTGTTAGGGTGAGGATAAGTGTTAGGTCAGGGTTTGGGTTAGGGTGAGGTTTATGGTTAGGTTGAGGGTTAAGATTAGGTTTAGGGTTATTGATAGTGTTAGGTTTAGGGTTAAGGTTATGGTGAGGGTGAGTGTGAGGGTTACGGTTAGGGTTAGCGTGAGGTTTAGGGTTTGCATTAGAGTTAAAGTTAGGTTTTGGGTGGTGGTGAGGTTTAGGGTTAGAGTTAGGGTTAGGGTGAGGGTTAGGTTGAGGGTTAGGGTTATCGTTTGTGTTAGGGTTAGGGTTAGGGTGAGAGTTAATGGGCGGGTTAGTGTTAGGGTTAGGGTTAGTATTAGGGTTAGGGTGAGGGTGAGTGTTAGCATTAGGGTTAGGGTTAGGTTTGGTTTTAGGGTTAGGATTAGTGTTATTGTTAGGGTTAGGGTTAGAGTTATGGTGAGGGTGAGTGTGAGGGTGAGGGTGAGGGTAAAGTTTAGGGGTAGGGTGAGGGTGAGGTTTAGGGTTAGGTTTAGGTTTAGTTGGAAGGTTAGGTCGAGGGTTAGGGTTAGGGTTAGTTTTAGTGTTAAGATTAGGGTGAGGGTTAGGTTGAGGTTTAGGGTTAGTGTTAGAGTTATGGTTAGGATTTGGGTTAGGGTGAGGGTGAGTGTGAGGGTTAGGGTTAGGCTTAGGCTTAGGCTTAGGGTTAGGCTGAGTTTGAGGGTGGGGTTGAGGATTAGAGTTAGGGTGATGGTTAGGGTTAGGGTTAGGGTGAGGGTTAGGATGAGGGTTAGTTTTAGGATTAGGGTTAGGGTGAGGGCTAGGGTGAGGGTGTGGTTTAGGGTAAGTGTTAGGCTTAGGGTTAGGCTGAGCATTTGGTTGAGGATAAGGTTTAGGGTTAGGTTTAGGGTGAGGTTTAGTGTTAGGGTTAGGTTTAGAGTTAGGTTTCGAGTGAGGGTGAGGTTTAGGGGTAGAGTTAGGGTTAGGGTGAGTGTTAGGGTGGGGGTTACGCTAAGGGTAAAGTTGAGGGTTAGACTGAGGGTGAGGTTTATGGTAAGGGTGAGGGTTAGGGTTAGGTTTAGAGTGAGAGTGAGGGTTATATTGAGGATAAGTGTTAGGGTTAGTGTGAGGTTTAGGGTGAGGATGAGGGTTAGGGTTAGGGTGAGGGCTAAGGTGAGGGTGAGGTTTAGGGTTAGTCTTAGGGTGAGGTTCAGTGTTAGGGTGATGGTTAGGGTTAGTGTGAGGGTTAGTGGTAGGGATAGGCTTAGTTTTAGGATGAGGGTGTTAAGGTGAGCTTTGGGTTATGGTGAGGGTTATGGTTAGGGTGAGGGTTAGGGTTAGGGTTAGGGTTATTGTTAGCATTAGGGTTTGGGTTATAGTTACGGTGAGTGTGAGGGTGAGGGTTAGGGTTAGGGATAGGATTAGAATTAGGGTTAGTGTTAGGGTGAGGGTAAGTGTTATTATGAGGGTTAGGGTTAGTGTGAGGATTATGGTTAGGGTTAGGGTTAAGTTGAGCGTGAGGATTAGGCTTAGGTTGAGGTTTCGGTTTATGGATGTGGTTAGGGTGAGTTTAGGGTTAGGGTTTTTGTGAGGTTTAGTGTTCCGATGAGGGTTAGTGGTAGGGTGAGGGCAAGTTTTAGGGTGAGTTTTAGGGTTAGGGTGATGATTATGGTTAGGGTGAGGATTATGGTTAGGGTGAGGGTTAGGGTTATTGTTAGGGTTATGGTAGGTTTAGATTTAGGGTTAGGGTGAGTGTGAGGGTGAGATTTACGGTTAGAGTTAGGGTTAGTGTTAGGGTTAGGGTTAGGGTGAGGGTTAGGGTTAGGCTTAGGCTGAGGTTAAGGCTTAGGCCGAGCATGAGGGTTCGGGTTAGGGTGAAGGTTAGGGTGAGGTTTAGGGTTATGATTATTGTCAGGTTTAGGATGAGGTTTTTGGTTAGGGTTAAGGTTAGGGAGAGTGTTAGGGAGAGTGTTAGGTTGAGGGTTAGGGTTAGGGATAGGGTTAGGTTTAGGATTACGGTTAGGGTGAGGTTGAGTGTTAGGCTTAGAGTTAGTTTTAGGTTTAGCCTGAGAGTTAGGGTGAGGGTTAGGTTTAGGGTTTGGTTTAGGGTGCAGTTGAGGTTGAGGATTAGGGTTAGGTTAAGGGTTAAATTTAGCGTTAGGTTTAGGGATAGGGTTAGTGTTAAGGTTAGGATAGGGTTATGGTTAGGCTGAGGGTGACTGTGGGGGTGAGGATTAGAGTTAAGGTTAGGGTTCGGCTTAGGGTTAGGGTTAATGTTAGTGTTATGGTTAGGGTTAAGTTTGCGGTGAGGGTGAGGCTGAAGTTGTGGTTCAGGTTTAAGTTTAGGGTGAGGGTGAGGCTTAGGTTTAGAGTTAGGGTTAGGGTTAGGATTATTGTGAGGGTTAGGGATTGATTTGCGGTGAGGTTGAGGGTGAGGGTGAAGATTAGGTTTATGGTGAGTTTTAGGGTTATGTTTAGGTTTAGGGTGAGGGTGAGGTTTAGGGTTAGATTTAGGGTTAGGGTGAGGAATCGGGTTAGTTTTAGGGTTGGGGTTATGGTGAGGTTGAGGTTTAGGGTTAGAGTTAGGCTTAAGGTGAGGCTGAGGGTGAGGGTGAGAGTTGGGGTTAGGATTAGGATTAGGGTAAGGGTTAAGGTGAGTGTGAGGGTTAGGGTTAGAGTTAGGATTAGGCTTAGGGTTACACTGAGGGCGAGGGTGAGTTTGAGGGTAAGGGTTAGGATTAGGATTATCGTGAGGGCTAGGGTTAGGTTGAGGTTTAATATTAGGTTTAGGGTGAGAGTAAGGGTTAGGGTTAGGGTGAGAGTAGCGTTCGGGTTAAGTTTAGGGTTAGGTTGAGGGTTAGGGTCATGGTTACAGTGAGGTTGAGGGTTAGGGTTAGGTTGAGGTTGAGTGTTAAGATTAGGGTTAGGGTGAGGGTCAGGGTTAGGGTTAGGGTAAGGGTTAGGGTGAGGGTGAGGTTTAGGGTTAGGTTGAGTGTTAGGGTTAGAATTTATGTTAGGGTGAGGACTAGGGTGAGGGTGAGGGTTAGGGTAAGGTTTTGGCTTAGGCTTAGTGTTAAACTGAGCATGAGGGTGAGGGTTAGAATTAGGGTGAGATTTAGGTTTAGGGTTATGGGGAAGGTCAGGATGAGGGTTAGGGTTAGGATTAGGTTTAGGGTGAGTGCTAGGGTGAGGGTGATGTTTAGGGTGAGATTTAAGGTTAGGGTTAGGTTTAGGGTTCGGGTGAGGGTGAGGTTTAGGGTTAGAGTTAGGGTTAAGTTGAGGCTGAGGGTGAGCGTTAGGGTTAGGGTTAGGATTAGGATTAGGGTAAGGGTTAGGGTGATTGTGAGGGTTAGGGTTTGGGTGTGTTTTTGGCTTATTGTTACACTGAGGGTGAGGGTGAGGGTGAGGGTTAGGGTTAGGATTAAGGTTAGAGTGAGGGTGAGTTTGTGTGTTAGGGTTAGTTTTAGGGTTAGGCTTAGGGTTAGGCTGATCGTCAGGTTTAGAGTGAGGTTTAGGGTTAGTGTGAGTGTTAGGTTAAGGGTTAGGGGGAGGGTTTGGATCAGGGTTAGGGTTAGGATTAGGATTAGGGTGAGGGCTAGGGTGAGGGTGAGTTTTAATGTTAGGGTTAAGGTCAGAGTTAGGGTTAGGGTTAGGGTGAGAGTAAGATTCTGGTTAAGTTTACGGTTAGGGTAAGGTTTAGGGTAAGGGTTATGGTGAGGTTGAGGGTTAGGATTAGGTTCAGGTTTAGGGTTAAGATTAGGGTTAGGGTGAGGGTGAGTGTTCTGGTTAGGGTAAGGTTTACGGTGAGGGTGAGGGTGAGGGTTAGGGTTAGTGTTAGTGTTAGGTTTAGTGTTAGGGTTAGGGTTAGAGTTAGGATTAGGGTGAGGGTGAGGTTTATGGGTAGAGTTAGTGTTAGGGTGAGGGTTAGGCTTAGGGTGAGGGTTAGGTTGGGGGTGACAGTAAGGGTAAGGTGAGGATTAGGCTGAAGGTGAAGGTTACGGTAAGTGTAAGGGTTAGGGTTAGGGCGAGGGTTAGGGTTAGGGTTAGGGTGAGGGTGAGGGTTAGATTGAGGATTATTGTTCGGGTTAGTGTGAGGTTTACTGTGAGGATGAGTATTAGGGTTAGGGCTAGGGTTGGGTTGAGGTTTAGGATTAGTGTTAGGGTGAGGTATAGGGTTAGGGTGATAGTTAGGTTTAGTGTGAGGCTTAGTGTTCGGGTTACGGTTAGTGTTAATGTGAGGGTAAGTGTTAGGGTGAGGGTTAGGTTTAGGGTGAGGGTAATGGTTACGGTTAGGGTTAGAGTTAGGGTTTTTGTTAGGGTTAGGGTTAGGATTATGGTTACGGTGAGGGTGAGTGTTAGGGTTAGCATTAGGGTTAGGGTTAGTGTTAGGGTGAGGGCAAGTTTTAGGGTGAGGGTCAGGGTTAGGTTTAGGGTTAGGTTGAGCGTGAGGTTTAGGGTTTTGTTGAGGGTTAGGTTTAGGGTTAGGGTTAGGGTGAGGCTAGGGTTAGGGTTATTGTGAGGGTTAGTTTTAGGGTTCAGGTTTGTGTTAGGGTGAGGGTAAGTGTTAGGGTGAGGTTTAGGGTTAGGGTGAGGATTATGTCTAGGGTGAGGTTTAGGGTTATTGTTAGGGTTAGGGTTAGGTTTAGAGTTAGGGTTAG
Source organism: Dipodomys merriami (assembly GCF_024711535.1). Classification (NCBI taxonomy): domain Eukaryota; kingdom Metazoa; phylum Chordata; class Mammalia; order Rodentia; family Heteromyidae; genus Dipodomys; species Dipodomys merriami. The sequence continues at coordinate 221,739 of NW_027202330.1, forward strand.
GGTGAGGGTGAGGTTTAAGGTTAGAGTTAGGGTTAGTTTTAGGGTTATTGTTAGTGTGAGGGTTAGGGTTATGGTTAGGCTTAGGCTTAGGCTTAGGCCGAGCATGAGGTTGAGGTTTAGGGTTCGGGTTAGGGTGAGGATTAGGGTTATGGTTAGTTTCAGGTATACGATGAGGTTCAGGGTTAGGTTGAGGGCTAGGGTGAGAGTTAAGTTGAGGGTTAGGATTAGGGATAGAGTTAGGTTTAGGATTAGCGTTAGGGTTAGGGTGAGTGTGAGGCTTAGTTTTAGGGTTAGCCTTAGGTTTAGAGTTAAGGTGAGGGTTAGGGTTAGGGTTTGGGTTAGGGTGCAGGTGAGGCTGAGGATTAGGGTTAGGTTTAGGGTTAGATTTAGGGTTAGGTATAGGGTTAGGGTTAGTGTTAGGGTTATTGTTAGGGTTAAGATGAGGGTTAGGGTTAGGGTTAGGGTTAGGCTGAGTGGGAGGTTGAGGGTGAGGGTTAGCGTTAGGGTGATGGTTAGGTTTTAGGTTAGGGTGATGGTTAGGATGAGGTTTAGGGTTAGGGTGAGGGTTAGGCTGAGGATGATGGTAAGGGTAAAGGTGAGGTTTAGTCTGAGGGTGAGGGTTAAGATAAGTTTGAGGATTAGAGTTCGTTTAGGGCTAGGTTAATGTTTAGGTTTAGGGTTAGGGTGAGGGTTAAATTGACGATTAGGGTTAGGTGAGTGTGAGGTTTAGGGTGAGGATGTGGGTTAGGGTTAGGGAGAGGGTAAGGTTTAGAATTAGGGTTAGGGTGAGGGCTAGGGTGAGGGTGAGGGTTGGGGTTAGGGTTAGGGTGAGGTTTAGGATTAGGGTGAGGGTTATGGTTAGTGTGAGGGTTAGTGTTAGGGTTAGGGTTAGTGTTAGGGTGAGGGTAAGTGTTAGCGTGAGGGTTTGGGTTAGGGTGAGCGTAATGGTTAGGGTGAGGTTTAGGGTTATTGTTAGGGTTAGTGTTAGAGTTATGGTTAGGGTGAGGGTGAGATTTAGGTTTAGATTTAGGGTTAGGGTTACGGTTAGGGTTAGGGAGAGTTAGGGTTAGGGTTAGGCTTAGGCTTACACTTAGGCTTAGGCGGAGCATGAGGGTGAGGATTAGGTTTCGGGTTAGGCTTAGGGTTAGGGTTAGGGTTAGGGTCAGGGTTAGGGTGAGGGCTAGGGTGAAGGTTAAGGTAAGGGTTAGTGTTAGGGATAGTGTTAGGTTTAGGATTAGGTTTAGGTTGAGGGTGAGTGTGAGGGTTAGGGGTAGGGTTAGGGTTAGACTGAGAGTTAGGGTGAGGATTAGGGTTAGGGTTTGGGTTAGGGTAAGTGTGAGGCTGACGATTAGGTTTAGGTTTAGTGTTAGATTTAGGGCTAGGTTTAGGGTTAGGGTTTGTGTTAGGGTTAGAGTTAGGGTTACTGTGAGGGTTAGGGTTAGGGTTAGGCTTAGGGTTAGGCTGAGGGTTAGGCTGAGGTTGAGGGTGGGGGTTAGGATTAGGGTTAGGTATAGGGTTAGGCTTATGGTTAGGGTTATTGTAAGTGTTATGGTTATGGTTATTGTTGCCGTGAGGTTGAGGCTGGGGGTGAGGGTTAGGGTAAGTGTTAGGGTTAGTGTTATTGTTAGGGTTAGGTTTAGAGTTATGGTGAGGTTGAGGGTGAGAGTGAAGATTAGGGTAAGGGTGAGGTTTAGAGTTAGGGTTATTGTTAGGGAGAGGTTGAGGTTTAGGGTTAGAGATAGGGTTAGGGGGAGGTTTGGGGTGAGGTTTAGGGTTAGGCTTAGTGATAGGCTGAGGGTGAGGGTGTGGGTGAGAATTAAGTTTAGGGTGATGGTTCACGTTAGGGTTGGGGTGAGGGTTAGGCTGAGGTTGAGGGTGGGGGTTAGGATTAGGGTTAGGTATAGGGTTAGGCTTATGGTTAAGGTTATTGTAAGTGTTATGGTTATGGTTAAGTTTGCCGTGAGGGTGAGGCTGAGGGTGAGGGTTAGGGTAAGTGTTAGGGCTAGTGTTATTGTTAGGGTTAGGGTTAGAGTTACGGTGAGGTTGAGGGTGAGAGTGAAGGTTAGGGTAAGGGTGAGGTTTAGGGTTAGGGTTATTGTTAGGGAGAGGTTGAGATTTAGGGTTAGAGTTAGGGTTAGGGGGAGGGTTAGTGTGAGGTTTAGGGTTAGGCTTAGGGTTAGGCTGAGGGTGAGGGTGTGGGTGAGAATTAAGGTTAGGGTGATAGTTCACGTTAGTGTTAGGGTGAGGGTGAGATTTAGGCTTAGAGTTAGGGTTAGTGTTAGCGTTAGGGTGAGGGTTATGGTTAGGGTTAGGCTTAGGCTTAGGCTTAGGCTGAGCATGAGGGTTAGGTTTAGGTTTTGGGTTACGGTGAGGGTTACGGTTGTGTTTAGTGTCAGGTTTTGGATGAGGTTTAGGGTTAGGGTTAGGGTGAGGTTGAGGGCTAGGATGAGGGTGAGGGTTAGGGTTAGGATTAGGATTAGGCTTAGAGTTAGGGTGAGGTTTAGGGTTAGAGTTTGGGTTAGGGTGCAGGTGAGGCTGAGGATTAGGGTTAGGTTTAGGATTAGATTTAGGGTTAGGTTTAGAGTTAGTGTTAGTGTTAGTGTTAGGGTTAGGTTAGGGTTAGGCTGAGGATGAGGTTTAGGGCTAGGGTTAGGGTGAGGGTTAGGGTTAGGGTTAGGGTGAGATTTAGGATTCGGGTTAATTTTATGTTTAGGGTGAGGGTTAGGGTAAGGGTTACAGTGAGGGTGAGGGTTAGCATTAAGGATAGGGTTAGTTTGAGGATTAGGGTTAGGGTGAGGGTGAGTGTGAGGGTTAGGTTTAAGGATATTGTTAGGCTGAGAGTTATGGTGAGGGTTAGGGTTAGGGTGAAGTTGAGGCTGAGTATTAGGTTTAGATGTAGGGTTAGGTTGAGGGTTAGGGTTAGTGTTAGTGTTAGGGTTAGGGTTACAGTGAGGGTTATGGTTAGGGTTAGGCTTAGGCTTTGGGTTAGGCTGAGGGTGAGAGTGGGGTGAGGATTAGAGTTAGGGTTAGGCTTAGGCTTAGGTTAGGTTTATTGTTAGTGTTATGGTTAGGGATAAGTTTGTGGTGAGGCTGAGGCTGAGGGTGAGGGTTATGGTTAGGGTTATGGTTAGGGTTAGTGTTATTGTTAGGGTTAGGTTTAGAGTTATGGGCAGGTTGAGGGCGAGGATGAGTGTTAGGGTTTGGGTGAGGTTTAGGGTTAAGGTTAGGGTTAGGTTGAGGGTGAGGGTTTGGTTTAGTGTTAGAGTTATGCTTAGGGGAGGGTTAGGGTGAAGTTTAGTGTTAGGGTTAGCGTTAGGGTTAGGGTGTGGGTGAGGGTTAGGTTGAGGTTTATGGATAGGGTTAGGTTTAGGACTAGTGTTAGGGTGAGCATGAGGGTGAGGGTTAGGGTCAGGCTTAGGCTTAGGCTTAGGGTTAGGCTGAGGGTGAGGATGGGGGTGAGGATTAGGGTTAGGGTGACAGTTAGGGTTAGGATTAGGGTGAGAGTTAGGATGAGGTTTAGGGTTAGGATTATGGTTAGGGTGAGTGCTAGCGTGAGTGGGAGGGTTAGGGGAAGGTTTAGGCTTAGGCTTAGGGTTAGGCTGAGCGTGAGGTTGAGGGTGAAAGTTAGGGATAGTGTGATGGTTAGGTTTACGGTTAAGGTGACGGTTAGGATGAGGTTTAGGATTAGGGTCAGTGTTAGTCTGAGGATGATGGTAAGGGTAAAGGTGAGGTTTAGGCTGAGGGTGAGGCTTAAGATAAGTGTGAGGGTTAGGGTTAGGTTTAGGGCTAGGGTAAGGGTTAGGGTTAGGGTTAGGATGAGGGTTAAATTGAGGATTAGGTTTAGGGTGAGTGTGAGGTTTAGGGTGAGGATGAGGGTTAGGCTTAGGGAGAGGGTAAGGTTTAGAACTATTGTTAAGGTGAGGGCTAGGGTGAGGGTGAGGGTTGGGGTTAGTGTTAGGGTGAGGTTTAGGATTACGGTGAGGGTTAGGGTTATTGTGAGGGTTAGTGTTAGGGTTAGGGTTAGTGTTAGGGGGAGGGTAAGTGTTAGGTTGAGGGTTAGGGTTAGGGTTAGCATTATGGTTAGGGTGAGGTTTAGGGTTATTTTTAGGATTAGGGTTAGGGTTAGACTTAGGGTTAGGTTGAGGGTGAGATTTAGGTTTAGAGTTAGGTTTAGGGTTATGGTTATGGTTAGGGTTAGGGTTAGGGTTAGGGTTCTTGTTAGAGTTAGACTTAGAGTTACAGTTACAGGGAGGTTGAGGGTGAGGTTTAGGGTTAGTTTAAGAGTGAGGTTTAGGGTTAGGGTTAGGGTTAGGGTGAGGTTTAGGATTAGGGTTACAGTGAGGGTTAGGATTAGGGTTATGGTTAGGCTGATGGTGAGGGTGAGGGTGAGGATTAGGGTTAGGTTTAGGGTTATTATTAGGGTTAGGATTAGGGTTACCTTTATGGTAATGGTGAGGCTGAGGGTGAGGTTAGGATTAATGTTATGTTGAGGTTTAGGTTTTGGTTCAGGGCTAGGGTTAGAGTGAGGGTTTGGGTTAGGGTTAGGGTTAATGTGAGGCTGAGGGTTAGCGTTAGGGTTAGGGTTATTTTTAAGGTTAGGGTTAGAGTTACGGTTACTGTGATGGTGAGGGTGAGGGTTAGGTTTAGGGTTACGGTGAGGTTTAGAGTGAGGTAAGAGTTAGGGTGAGTGTTAGGCTTAGGTTGAGGTTGAGGTTTAGGGTTAGGGATAATGTTAGGGTGAGGTTAAAGGTTAGGGTGAGGGTTAGGGTAAGGGTGAGGGTTAAGTTTAGTGTTAGTGTTAGGGTGAGGGTTTGGGTTAAGGTTAGTGTGAGGGTGAGTGTTAGAATTAGGGTTAGGCTGAGGGTGAGGGTGAGGTTGAGGGTTAGGGTAACGGTGAGGGTTAGGCTTAGGGTGATGTTTAGGGTGAGGGTGAGGGTTAAGGTAAGGTTTAGGGTTAGGGTTAGTGTTAGGGTGAGGTTTATGGTGCGGTAAGAGTTAGGGTGAGGGTTAGGTTTAGGGTTAGGGTGAGGTTTAGGGTGAGGTTGAGGGTTAGGGTTAACGTTAGGGTGAGGTTAAGGGTTAGGGTGAGGGTTAGGGTGAGGGTGAGGGTTTAGATTACTGTTAAAGTTAGGGTAAGTGTTAGCGTTAGGGTTAGGTTGAGGTTTAGGGGGAAGTTTAGGTTTAGGTTTAGGGTTGGAGTTAGGGTTAAGATTAGTGTGAGGGTGAGTGTTAGGATTAGGGTTAGGGTGAGGGGTAGGTTGAGGGTGAGGGTTAGGTTTAGGGTTAGGGTTAGGGTGAGGGATATGGTGAGGGGTAGGGTTAGGGTTAGTGTTAGGGTAAGTTTTAGTGTGAGGGTTAGGGTTAGGGTTAGGGTTATGTTGAGGTTAAGGTTTAGGGTGAGGGTTAGGGTGAGAGTGAGGTTGAGGCTTAGGGTTAGGGTTAGGTTCCTGGTGAGGGTGAGGATGAGGGTTAGGGTTAGGATTAGGGTTTGGGTTACGCTGAGGGTGAGGGTGAGTGTTAGTTTACGACTAAGGGTTAAGGTGAGGGTTAGTGTGAGGGAGAGGGTTAGGCTGAGGTTGATGGTTGAGGTTCAGGTTTAGGATTAGGGTTACGGTTAGGGTTAGGCTGAGGCTGAGGGTGAGGGTGAGGTTGAGGTTTAGGGTTAGGGTGAGGGTTAGGGTTAAGGTTAGGATGAGTGTTAGTATGTGGGGTAGGGTAAGGGGTAGGCTGAGGGTAAGGGTGAGGATAAGCATTAGGGTTAGGTTTATGGTGAGAGTGAGGGTTAGGGTTATCATGAGTGTTAGGGTGAGTGTTAAGGTGAGGGTTAGGGTTAGGGTTAGAGTTAGGGTGAGTGTGAGTGTTAGGGTTAGGGTTAGGATTAGGTTGAGGGTTAGGGTTAGGGATAGAGTTAGGGTGAGGTTTAGTGTGAGGGTGAGGGTTAGTCTGAGGGTGATGGTTGAGGGTGAGGTTTAGGATTAGGGTTAAGGTTAGGGTTAGGCTGAGGCTGAGGGTTAGGGAGAGGGTGAGGGTAAGGGTAAGTGTGAGGGTGAGGCTTACTGTTAGGGTTAAGTTTAGGGTGAGGGTGAGTGTGAGGGTAAGGGTGAAGGTGAGGGTGAGGATTAGGATTAGGGTGAGTGTTAGGGTTAGGGTTAGGGTGAGAGTTTGGGTTACGTTTAGTTTTAGGATGAGGGTTAGGCTGAGGGTTAAGGCTAAGGTTAGGGTGAGGGATAGTGTTAGTGTGAGGGTTAGGGATAAGGTTAAGGAAAGTGTGAGTATAAGGTTTAGGGTGAGGGTTAGGGTGAGGGTGAGGTTTAGGTTTAGGGTTAGGGTGAGGGCTATGGTGAGGCTGAGGGTTAGATTTAGGGTTAGGGTGAGGTTTAGGGTTAGGGTTAGGGTTAGGGTTAGGTTGATGGTTAAGTTTAGTTTGAGGGTTAGGTTTAGTGTGAGTTTTCGGGTGAGGGTTAGGGTTAGGTTGACAGTGAGTGTTAGGATTAGGTGTAGGGTGAGGTCTAGGGTGAGGGTGAGGGTTAGGGTTAGGTTTAGGGTGAGGGTTAAGTTCAGGGGTATTTTAAAGGGTTAGAGTGAGGGTTAGGTTTAGTGTGAATGTTAGGGTTAGGGTTGGGTTTATTGTGAGGGTAAGCGTTAGGGTGAGGTTTAGGGTGAGAGTGAGGGTTAGTTTAGACTCAGGGTAAGTGTGAGGGTTAGGGTGAGGGTTAGGGTTAGGTTTAGGGTTAGGTTTAGTGTGAGGGTGAGGGTTAGGTTTAGGGTTAGGGTGAGGTTTAGCGTTAGGGTGAGGTTTGGGGTTAGTGTGAGTGTTAGGTTTTTGGCTAGGTTTAGGGTTAGGGTTAGGTTTAGGTTGAAGGTAAGCATTAGCGTGAGGTTTAAGGTGCGGGTTAGGGTTAGGGTTAGGGTTACGGTGTGTGAGGATCTGGGTTAAGGTTAGGGTGAGGGTTAGGGACAGGGTGAGGTTTAGGAATAAGTTTAGGATTAGGGTGATGGTGAGGGTGACATTTAGAGTTACGGTTAGGTTTAGAGACAAGGTGAGGGTGAGGGTTAGCATTAGGATTAGTTTTAGGGTAAGGGTTAGGTTGAGGGTGAGGGTAAGGGTGAGGGTGAGGGTTAGGTTTAGGGTGAGTGTTCGTGTTAGGCTTCGGGTGAGGGTTTGGGTTAGGTTTAGGGTTCGGATGAGGGATAGGCTGTGGGGTAGGGTTAGGTTTCGTGTGAGGGTTATGGTTAGGGTGAGGGTTATGGATAGGTTTAACGTTAGGGTGAGGTTAAGGTTTAGGGTGAGGGTTAGGGTGAGGGTGAGCGTTAGGGTTATGGTTAGTGTGAGGCTAGAGTGAGGATGAGGGTTAGGTTTAGGTTTAGGGTGAGGTTTAGGTTAGGGTTAGGGTTAAGGATAGGGTAAGGGTGAGGGGTAGCGCTAGGGTTAGTGTGAAGGTTAGGTTTAGTTTGAGGGTTAGGGTGAGGGTTGGGGTGAGTTTACGGCTTTGGGTGAGGTTTAGGGTGAGAGTGAGGGTTAGGGTTAGGGTTAGGTTGAGGGTGAGGGTTAGGCTGAAGGTAAGGGGTGAGGATGAGGGTTAGGATTAGGGTTACTGTTAGGGTAAGGCTGAGGGTGAGGGTGAGGGTTAGCATTAGGGTTAGGGTTAGGGTGAGGTTTAGGGTGAAGCTGAGGACTAGGGTTAGGGTGAGTGTTAGGCTAAAGGTTAGGGTGATGGTTAAGGTGAGGGTGATGTTTAGGGTGAGCAAGAGGGTTAGGGTGAGGGTTAGGAAGCGGGTGAGGTTTAGGGTTAGGGTTAGGTTGAGTATTAGGTTTAAGGATAGGCTGAGGGTTAGGATGAGGGCTAGGGTGAGGGTTAGGGTGAGAGTTAGGCTTAGTGTGAGGGTTAGGGTTAGGTTTAGGGTTAGGGTGATGGTTAGGTTGAGGGTTAGGGTGAGGGTTAGTGATAAGGTTAGGGTGAGGGTGAGGGTTTGGGTAAGGCTAAGGCTTAGGGTGAGGGTTAGGGTAAGGCTAAGGGTTAGGGTGAGGTGTAGGGTTAGGTTTAGGGTGAGGGTTAGGTTTGTGTGCGGGTTAGGGTGAGGTTTAGGGATAGGGTTAGGATTAGGGTTAGGTTTAGGGTTGGAGTGAGAGTAAGGTTTAGGATCAGGGTTAGGTTGAGGGTGAGGGTTATTGTTAAATTACGGTTAGGGTTAGGTTGAGGGTGATGGTGAGGCTGAGGGTGAGGGTGAGGGTTCAGTTGGGTTTGTGTTAGGGTTAGGGTGAGGGTGATGGTGAGGTTTAGGGTTAGGGTTAGGGTTAGGGTTAAGGTTACCGTGAGGATGAGGTGAGGGTGAGGGTTAGGGTTAGGGTTAGGGTTAGGTTTATGGTTAGGGTTAGGATTAAGTTTAGGGTGAGGGTTCGGATGAGGGGTAGGGTGAGGTTTATGGGTAGGGTTAGGGTGAGCGTTATGGTTAGTGTGAGGGTTAGGGTTAGGGATAGGGTTAGGTTGAGGGTTAGGGTTACTGTGGAGGTTTGGCCTAGGGTGAGGGTTAGGGTAAGGCATAGGAATAGGTTGAGGGTGAGAGTGAGGGTTAGCATTAGGATTAGGGTTAGGGTGAGGGTGAGGGTGAGGGTAAGGTTGACGGAGAGTGTGAGGGTTAGGGTTAGGGTTAGGCTTAGGTTTAGGGTGAGGGTGAGTGTTAGGGTTAGGGTTAGGGTTAGGGTTAGGCTTATGGTTAGACTGAGGGTGAGGGTGAAGGTGAGGGTTACATTTAGGGTGAGTGTTAGGTTTAGGGTTAGGGTGAGGGTTAGGGCTAGGATTAGGGTTAGGTTTACGGTTCGGGTTAGGGTTATGGTTAGGGTGAGGGTGAGGGTTAGGGTGAGGATTAAGGATAGGTTTAGGTTTAGTGATAGGTTTAGGATTAGGGTTATGGTGAGGGTGAGAGTTAGGGTTATGGTTATATTAAGAGCCAGGGTGAGGGTGAGGGTTAGGGTTAGGATTAGGGTTAGGGTAAGGGTTAGGTTGAAGGTGAGGGTGAGGATGAGGGTTAGGGTTAGGGTTAGGCTTAGGTTTAGGGTGAGTGTTAGTGTTAGGGTTAGGGCGAGAGTTTGGGTTAGGTTTAGGATTAGGATGAGGGTTAGGCTGAGCAGTAGGGTTAGGGTTATGGTGAGGGATAGGGTTACTGTTGGGGTTAGTGTTAGGTTTAAGATTAGGGGGAGGGTAAGGTTTAGGGTGAGGGTTAGGGTGAGGGTGAGGGATAGGGTTAGGGTTAGTGTGAGGGCTAGGGTGAGGCTGAGGATTAGGTTTAGGGTTAGGTTGAGGTTTAGGGTTAGGGTCAGGGATAGGTTGAGAGTTAGTTTTAGCCTTAGGGTGCGTGTGAGGGTAAAGGTTGGGGTTAGGGTTAGGGTTAGGTTTAGGATGAGGGTGAGTGTTAGGGTGAGTGTTAGGTTTAGGGTGAGGGTTAGTGTTAGTGTGAGGGTTAGGTTTAGGTTTAGGTTTAGGGTTAGGGTGAGGGTAAGGGTAAGGGTGAATGTTAGGGTTATCATAAGTATTAGGGTGAGGGTTTGGGTGAGGGTTAGGATTAGGGTTAGGTTGAGGGTGAGGGTTAGGCTGAGTGTGAGGGGTGAGGGTGAGGTTTAGGATTAGGGTTACAGTTAGGTATAGGTTGAGGGTGAGTGTGAGTGTGAGGGTGAGTGTTAGCATTAGGTTTAGGGTGAGGTTTAGGTTTAGGGTTAGGGTGTGGGTGAGTGTGAGGGTTAGGATTAGGGTTAGGGATACTGTTAGGCTGAGGGTTAGGATGAGGGTTTGGGTTAGGGTGAGGGTTAGGGTGAGGGTGAGGGTTAGGGTGAGGGTTAGCGTTTGGGTGATATTTAGGGTGAGGGTGAGGGTTAGGGTGATGGTTAGGGTGCAGGTGAGGGTTAAGATGAGAACTAGGGTTAGGGTTAGGCTGAGAGTTACGTTTAGTCTGAGGGTTAGGGTTAAGTTTAGGGTTAGGGTGATGGTTAGGGTGAGGGGTATGGTGAGGGTTAGTGATAGAGTTAGGCTGAGGGTGAGGGTTGGAGCAAGGCTAAGGCTGAGGGTGAAGGTTAGGGTAAGGCTAAGGGATAGTGTGAGGGTGAGGGTGAATGTTAGGGTTAGGGTTAGGGTGAGGTTTGGGGTTAGGGTTAGGGTTAGGGTTAGGACGAGTGTTAGCAAGAAGGGTAGGGTTAGGTTTAGGGTGATGGTTATGTTTAGTATGAGGGTTAGTGTTAGGGTTAAATTTAGGGTTAGGGAGAAATTTAGGTTGAGGATTAGGGTTTGGGTTAGGGTTAGGTTGAGGGTGAGGTTTAGGATTAGGGTGAAGAGTATGATGGAGTTTAGGGTTAGGGTGAGTGTTATGGTTGGGGTAGGGTTAGGTAGAGGTTGAAGGTGAGGGTTAGGTTTAGGGTTAGTGTGAGATTTCGGGTTAGGGTTAGGGTTAGTGTTAGGTTTAGGTTTAAGGTTAGGTTGAAGGATAGGGTTAGGGTGATGGTTAAGGTTAGGGTTAGGGTGAGGGTGAGGGTTAGGATTAGGTTTAGGTTTAGGGTTATTGTTAGGGTAACGGTTAAGTTTATGGTTATGATTAGGGTGAGAGTGAGGGTGAGGTTTAGGGTTAGGGTTAGAGTGAAGGTTAGGATTAAGGTTAGGGTCAGGCTTACGATGAGGGGTAGGGTGAGGGGTATGGTTAGGGTTAGGGTGAGGGTTACGGTTAGTGTGAGGGTTATGGTTAGTGTTAGGGTTACGCTTAGGTTGAGGGTTAGGGTTCGGGTGCTTGTTAGGGTTAGGGTGAGGGTTAGGGTTAGGCATAGGGTTTGATTGAGGGTGAGGGTGAGGGTTAGCTTTAGGATTAGGGTTAGGGTTAGGCTGAGGGTAAGGGTGAGGTTGAGGGTGAGTATGAGGGTTAGGGTTAGAGTTAGGGTTAGGCTTCGGTTTAGGGTTAGGGTTAGGGTGAGGGGTAGTGTTAGAGTTAGGGTAAGGGTTTGGTTTAATTTGAGGGTTAGATTTAGGGTGAGGGTTGGGGTGAGTTTAAGGCTTTGGGTGCGGTTGAGGGTGAGAGTGAGGTTTAGGGTTAGCCTTAGGGTGAGTGTGAGGGTAAGGGTGCGGCTTTGGTTTAGGGTTAGATTTAGGATAAGTGTGAGTGTTAGGGTGAGGTTTAGGGTTAGGGTGAGCGTTAGGGTTATTGTCAGGGTTTAGGTTAGGTTTAGGGTTAGGGTTAGGGTGAGGGTAAGGGTTAGGGTGAGTGTTAGTATGAGAGTGAGTCAGGGTTATCGTGAGTGTTAGGGTGAGTGTTAACATGAGGGTTAAGGTTGGGGTTAGGTTCAGGGTGAGAATTAGGTTCAGGGTGAGGCGTGAGGGTGACGGTGAGGTTGAGGGTTAGCATTAGGGTAAGGGTGAGGTTTATGTTTAGGGTTAGGGTGAGGGTGAGTGTGAGGGTTAGGATTAAGGTTAGGGATACTGTTAGGCTGAGGGTGAGGGTGAGGTTGAGTGTTAGGGTTAGGGTTAGGGTGAGGGTGAGGGTTAGGGTTAGGGTTAGGGTTAAGGTGAGGGTAAGGGTGAGAATTACAGTTAGGATTAGGCTTACGTTTAGTGTAAAGCTGAGGGTCAGTGTTTGGGTGAGCGCTAGGGTTAGGGTGAGGGTTAGGCTTAAGGTTAGGGTGAGGATTAGGGTTAGGGTTAGGGTTCGGTTTAGGATGAGGGTGTGGGTTAGGGTTAGGGTTACGGTGAGGGATAAGCTTCGCATTAGGGTTAGGGTGAGGTTTAGGGTTAGTGTTAAGTTTGGCTTTAGGATGAGGGTGAGGATTAGGTTCAGGGTTAGGGTGAGGGTTAGGGTTAGTGTGAGGGTTATGGTTAGGGTTAGGGTTAGGGTGAGGGTAAGGTTTAGGGTGAAGGTTAGAGTGAGAATGTGGGTTGGGGTTATCGTGAGTGTTAGGGTGAGGGTTAGGGTGAGTGTTAGGATTAGGGTTAGGGTGAGGGTTAGCGGGAGGGTAAGGATTAGGGTGTGGGTTAGGGTTAGTGTGATGTTTAGGGTGAGGGTTAGGTTGAGGGTTAGTGTAAGCGTTAGGTTGAGGGTGACGGTAAGAATAAGAGTTAGGGATAGGGTGATATTGAGGGTTAGGTTTAGCCTTAGTCTTAGTGTGAAGTTTATGTTGAGCCTTAGGTTTAGCGTTAGGGTTAGGCTGAGGGTGAGGGTGAGGATGAGGGTGAGTGTGAGGGTTAGGGTTAGGGTTAGACTTAGGATCAGGCGCAGGGTGAGGGTGAGGGTTAGGGTTAGGGTTTTCGTGAGGTTTAGGGTTAGGGTTAAGGGTAGGGTTCGGTGAGGGTTTGGGTAAGGGTTAGGTTTATGGTTATTGTTAGGGTTAGGGTTAGATTTACGGTAATGATGAGGGTGAGCGTGAGGGTTAGGGTTAGTTTTAGGGTGAGGTTGAGGGTGAGGTAAGAGTTAGGGTGAGGGTTAGGATTAGGGTGAGGTTTAGGGTGAGGTTGAGATTTAGGGTTAGAGTTAAGGTTAGGGTGAGGTTTAGTGTTAGGGTGAGGGTTAGGGTAACGGAGAGGTTTAAATTTAGGGTTAGTGTTAGGGTGAGGTTTAGGTTTAGGGTTAGGTTGAAGGTTAGGGGGAAGGTTAGGGTTAGGTTTAGGGTTAGGGGGAAGGTTAGGGTTAGGGTTAGGGCTAGGGTTAGGGTTAAGGTAAGTGTGAGGGTGAGTGATAGGATTAGGGTTAGGGTGACGGGTAGGGTGAGATTTAGGGTTAGGCTTAGGGTTAGGGTTATTGTTAAGGTTAGGGTCAGAGTTAGGGTTAAAGTGAGGTTGAGGGTGAGGGTTAGGGTTAGTGTTAGGGTGAGGTTTAGGGTTAGGGTTAGGATTAGGGTTAGGTTGAGGGTAGGGTGAGGGGTAGGGTTAGGGTTAGGGTGAGGGTAAGTTTTAGTGTGAAGGTTAGGGTTAGGGTTAGGTTGAGGGTAAGGGTTAGGGTGAGGGTTTGTTTCAGAGTGAGGGTGAGGCTTAGGGTTAAGGTTAGGTTTAGTGTGAGGTTAAGGTTGAGGGTTAGGGTAGGATTAGGGTTCGGGTTACAATGAGAGTGAGGGTGAGGGTTAGGGTAGGCGTAAGGGTTATGGTGAGGGTTAGTGTGAGGATGAGGAGTGAGGGTGAGGGTTAGGATTAGGGTTAAGGTTAGAGTTAGGCTGAGGGTGAAGGTGAGGGTGAGGGTGAGGTTTAGGGTTAGCGTTAGGGTTAGGGTGAGGGTTAAGGTTAAGGTTAGGATGAGGGTTAGGATTATGGGTAGGGTTAGGTTTAGGGTGAGTGTTAGGGTGAGGTTTAGGGTGAGAATGAGGGTTAGGGTTATCATGAGCGTTAGGGTGAGTTTTAGTGTGAATGTTAGGTTTTGGGTTAGGGTGATTGTGAGTGTTAGGGTTAGGGTGAGGGTTAGGGTGAGGGTGAGGATGAGGGTGAGTGTGAGGGTGAGGCTTTGGGTTAGGGTTAGGTTTAGGGTGAGGTTGAGGTTGAGGGTTAGGGCTAGGACTAGGGTTAGGGTTACACTGAGGATGAGGGTGAGGGTTAGGGTGAGTGTAAGGGTTAGGGTGAGGGTTAGAGTGAGGGTGAGGGTTAGGCTGATTGTGAGGGGTGAGGTTGAGGGTGGGTGTGAGGGTTAGGATTAGGTTTAGGGATACTTTTAGGCTGAGGGTGAGGGTGAGGTTTAGGGTTAGGGTTAGGGTGAGTGTAAGAGTAAGAGTGGGGGTTAGAGTGATAGTGAGAATTAGGTTTAGCCTTAATCTTAGTGTGAGGTTTATGGTGAGAGTTAGGGTTAGGTTTACAGGTAGGCTGAGGCTGAGAGTGAGTGTGAGGTTTAGGGTTAGGTTTAGGGATATGGTTAGGTTGAGGGTTAGGGTGAGGGTGAGGGTGAGGGTTAGCATTAGGCTTAGGGTGAGGGTTATAACGGGTTAGTGTTAGGGTTAGGGTGAGGGTGAGTGTGAGGGTTAGGATTAGGTTTAGGGATACTTTTAGGCTGAGGGTCAGGGTGAGGGTTAGGGTTAGGTTGAGGGTTAGCATTAGGGTTAGGTTGAGGGTGAGGGTGAGTATTACAGTTAGGATTAAGGTTAGGTTTAGTGTCAAGCTGAGGGTGAGGGTGAGGATGAGGGCTAAGGTTAGGGTGAGGTTTAGGCTTAAGGTTAGGGGGAGGGTTAGTGTTAGGGTGATGTTTAGGGTGAGCGGGATGGTTAGGGTGGGGGTTAGGCTGCGGGTGTGGTTTAGGGTTAGGGTTAGGTTTAGGCTTCGGATGAGGGTTAGGATGAGGCGTAGGGTTAGGGTTAGGATGAGGGCTAGGGTTAGGGTTAGGGTGAGGGTTAGGCTTAGTGTGAGGGTTAGGGTTAGGTTTAGTGTTAGGATGATGGTTAGGGTGAGGGTTAGTGATAGTGTTAGAGTTAGGGTGAGGGTGAGGTCAAGCCTAAGGCTTAGGGTGAGGGTTAGGGTGAGGCTAAGGGTTATGGGGAGGGTTTGGGTGAGGGGAAGTATTAGGGTCAGGGTGAGGTTTAGGTTTAGTGTGAGGGTTAGGGTAAGGGTTAGGGTGAGGGTAAGATTAAGAGTGAGGGTTAGGGTGATAGTGACGGTTAGGTTTAGACTTAGTCTTAGTGTGAGGTTTATGGTGAGCGTTAGGGTTAGGGTTAGGTTTAGGGTTAGGGTTAGGCTGAGGGTGAGTGTGAGGTTTAGGGTTAGGGTTAGGCTTAGGATTAGGCGGAGGGTGAGGGTGAGGGTGAGGATTAGATTTAGGGTTAGTGTTAGATTTAGTGTTAGGGTGAGGGTTAGGGTGAGGATTAGGGTGAGTATTAGGGTTAGGGTGAAGGCTAGGGTGAGGGTGAGGGAGATGGTTAGGGTTAGGGTTAGGGTTAGAATTAGGGTTATTGTTAGGGTTAGGGTTAGGGTTACAGTGAGGGTGAGAGTGAGGTTGATTGTTAAGCTAAGGCTTAGGGAAAGGTTTAGGGTTAGGTTTAGGGTTAGGGTGAGGGTGAGGTTTAGGTTTGGAGATAGGTTTAGGGTGAGGATTACGGTGAGGGTTACTGTTAAGGCTACTGTTAGGGTGAAGGTTAGGGTGAAGGTTAGGGTTAGGGTTAGGGTTAGGATTAGGGCTAGCTTGAGGGTGAGTTTGAAGGTTAGGGTCAGGGTTAGCTTTAGGCTTAGTGCTAATCTGAGGTTGATGTTGAAAGTGATGGTTAAGGTTAGGGTGAGGGTGATGTTTAACCTTAGGGTACAGTGACAGTGAGGGTTAGGGTTAGGGTTAGGGTGAGGGTGAGGGCTAGGGTTAGGGTGAGGATTAGGTTAAAGGTTGGGGTGAGGGATAAGTTGAGGGTGATGTTTAGGGTGAGGGTAAGGGTGAGGGTTATGGTGCGGGTGAGGTTTAGGGTTAGGGTTAGTTTGAGGGTTACGTTTAGGGATAGGATGAGGGCTAGGGTTAGGGTTAGGGTGAGGATTAGGCTGAGTGTGAGGGTTAGGGTTAGGTTTAGGCTTAGGGTGATGGTTAGGGTGAGGGTTAGTGATAGGGTTAGGGTTAGGGTGAGGGTTAGGGCAAGGCTAAAGCTTAGGGTGAAGGTTAGTGTAAGGCTAAGGGTTAAGGTGAGGGGTAGGGTTAGGGTTAGGGTGAGGGCTAAGTTTAGTGTGAGGGTTAGGGTCAGGGTTAGGGTTAGGGTTAGGATGAGTGTTAGGTTTAGGTTTGGAGTGAGAGTAAGGGTTAGGGTCAGGTTTAGGTTGAGGGTGAGGGTTAGGGTTAAATTAGGGTTAGGGTGAGGTTGAGGGTGATGGTGAGGATGAAGGTGAGGGTGAGGGTTCGGTTCAGGGTTAGGGTGAGGGTGATGGTGAGGTTTAGGGTTAGGTTTAGGGTTATGGTGAAGGTGAGGTGAGGGTGAGGGTTAGGATTAGGGTGAGGTTTAGGGTTAGAGTTAGGGTTAGATTTAGGGTGAGGGTGAGGGTTAGGATTAGAATGAGGGGTAGCGTGAGGGGTAGGTGTAGGGGTAGGGTGAGGGTTACGGTTAGTGTGAGGGTTAGGGTTAGGGTTAGGGTGAAGGTTACGGTTAGTGTGATGTTTAGGATTAGGGTTACAGTTAGGGTTAGGCTGAGGGTGAGGGTGAGGGTTCACATTAGGTTTAGGGTGAGGTTTAGGGTTAAGGTTAGGGTGAGGGTGATTGTTAGGGTTAGGATTAGGGTTAGTGATACTGTTAGGCTGAGGTTGAGGGTGAGGGTTAGGGTTAGGGTGAGGGTTAGTGTGCAGGTGAGGGTTATGATGAGAACTAGTGTTAGAGTTAGGGTGAGGGTTAGTCACTGTGAGGGTTAGGGTTAGGTTTAGGGTTAGGTTGATGGTTAGGGTGAGGGTTATGGTGAGGGTTAGTGATAGGGTTAGGATGAGGGTGAGGCTTAGAGCAAGGCTAAGGCTTAGTGTGAGGGTTAGGGTAAGGCTAAAGGTTAGGGTGAGGGTGAGGGTTAGGGTGAGGGTTAGGTTTAGTGTGAGGGTTAGTGTGAGGGTTACGATTAGGGTTAGGATGAGGTTTAGGTTTAGGGTTGGAGTGAGAGTAAGGGTTAGGGTCAGGTTTAGGTTGAGGGTGAGGGTTAGGGTTAAATTAGGGTTAAGGTGAGGTTGAGGGTGATGGTGAGGATGAGGGTGAGGGTTCCAGTTCGGTTGAGGGTTCGGGTCAGGGTTAGGGTGAGGGTGGTGGTGAGGTTTAGGTTTAGGGTAAGGGTTAAAGTGAAGGTGAGGGGAGGGTGAGGGTTAGGGTTAGGGTTAGGGTGAGGTTTAGGTTTGGAGTTAGGGTTAGGGTTAGGGTGAGGGTGAGAGTTAGGGGTAGAATGAGGGGTAGGGTGAGGGGTAGTTGTAGGGGTAGGGTGAGGGTTATTGTTAGTGTGAGGGTTAGGATTACTGTTACAGTTAGGGTTAGGCTGAGGGTGAGGGTGAGGGTTAGCATTAGGTTTAGGGTGAGGTTTAGGGTTAGGGTTAGGGTGAGGGTGATTGTGAGGTTTAGGATTAGGGTTAGGGATACTCTTAGGCTGAGGGTGAGGGTGAGGGTTAGGGTTAGGGTGAGGGTTAGAGTGAGAGTGAGGGACAGCATTTGGGTTATATTTAGGGTGAGGGTGAGGGTTAGGGTGAGGGTTAGTGTGCGGGTGAGGGTTAGGATGAGAACTAGGGTTACAGTTATGGTGAGGGTTAGGCTTAGTGTGAGGGTTAGGGTTACGTTTAGGGTTAGGGTGATGGTTAGAGTGAGGGTTATGGTGAGGGTTAGTGATAGGGTTAGAGTGAGGGTGAGGGTTAGAGCAAGGCTAAAGCTTAGGGTGAGGGTTAGGGTAAGGTTAAGGTTTAGGGTGAGTGTGAGCCTGAGTGTGAGGGTTAGGGTTAGGGTGAGGTTCGGGTTTAGGGTTAAAGTTAGGGTTAGGATGAGTGTTAGCGTGAGGGGTAGGGTTAGGTTTAGGGTGAGGGTTAGGTTTAGTATGACGGTTAGTGTTAGGGTAAGGGTTAGGGTTAGGCCAAGTTTAGGTTCAGGGTTAGGGTTTGGGTTAGGGTTAGGTTGAGGGTGAGGTTAAGGGTGAGGTTTAGGTTTAGTGTGAGGGTTAGTATTGAGGTTACGGCTAGGGTGAGTGTTAGGGTTAGGGGTAGTGTTAGGTCGAGGTTGAGGGTGAGGGTGAGGGTTAGGGTTAGAGTCTGATTTTGGGTTAGGGTTAGGGTTAGTGTTAGTGTTAGGTTTAGGGTTACGGTTAGGTTGAGGGATAGGGTTAGGGGGATGGTTAAGGTTAGGGTTAGGGTGAGGGTGAGGGTTAGGATTAGGGTTAGGTTTAGGGTTATTGTTAGGGTTAGGTTTAAGATTAAGGTTACGATTAGGGTGATAGTGAGCATATGGTTTAGGTTTAGGGTTAGAGTGAGGGTTAGCCTTAGTGTTAGGATTAAGGTTAGGGTCAGGGTTAGGATGAGGGGTAGGGTGAGGGGTAGGTGTAGTGTTAGGGTGAGGGTTATGGTTAGTGTGAGTGTTATGGTTAGTGTTAGGGTTAGGGTTAGGTTGAGGGTTAGGTTTCGGGTGGATGTTAGGGTTAGGGTGAGGGTTAGAGTTAGGCGTAGGGTTTGGTTGGGGGTGAGGGTGAGGTTTAGCTTTAGGATT
This sequence comes from Dipodomys merriami, assembly GCF_024711535.1. Classification (NCBI taxonomy): domain Eukaryota; kingdom Metazoa; phylum Chordata; class Mammalia; order Rodentia; family Heteromyidae; genus Dipodomys; species Dipodomys merriami. The sequence goes on from NW_027202330.1 coordinate 239,857, forward strand.
AGGGTTAGGGTTAGGCTGAGGGTGAGGTTGAGTGTGAGGGTTAGGGTTAGGGTTAAAGTTAGGCTTTGGTTTAGGGTGAGGGTGAGTGTGAGGGTTAGGGTTAGGGTTAGGGTTAGGCTTATGTTTAGGCTGAGGGTGAGGGTGAGGGTGAGGGTGAGGTTGAGGGTTAGATTTAGGCTGAGTGTTAGGTTTAGGGTTAGGGAATGGGTTAGCTTGAGGGTTAGGGTTAGGATTAGGGTTAGATTTAGGTTGTGGGTTAGGGTTTTGGTTAGGGTTAGGGTTAGGGTGAGGGTGAGGGTTTGGGTTAGGGTTAGGGTGAGGGTTAGGGATAGGGTGAGGTTTAGGGATAGGTTTAGGTTAGGGTTATGGTGAGAGTGAGAGTTAGGGTTAAGGTTATGTTTAGAGACAGGTTGAGGGTGAGGTTTAGGTTTAGGATTAGGGTTAGGGTACGGGTTAGGTTGAAGTTGAGGGTGAGGATGAGGGTTAGGGTTAGGGTTAGGCTTAGATTTAGGGTGAGTGTTAGTGTTAGGGTTAGGGTGAGAGTTTGGGTTAGGTTTAGGATTAGTATGAGGGTTAGGCTGAGGAGTAGGGTTAGGGTTATGGTGAGGGTTAGGGTTAGTGTTGGGGTTAGTGATACATTTAAGGTTAGGGTGAGGGCAAGGGTTAGGGTGAGGGTTAGGGTGAGGGTGAGGGTTAGCGTTTGTGTGATATTTAGGGTGAGGGTGATGATTAGGGTGCGGGTGAGGTTTAGGAAGATAACTATGGTTAGGGTTAGGTTTAAGTTTAGGCTTAGTGTGAGGGTTAGGGTTAGGTTTAGGGTTAGGGTGAGGGTTATTCATAGGGTTAGGGTGAGGTTGAGGGTCAGAGCAAGGCTAAGGCTTAGGGTGAGGTTTATGGTAAGGCTAAGTGTTAGGGTGAGAGTGAGGGTGAGGGTTAGGGTTAGGCTGATGTTCAGGGTTCGGGTTAAGGTTAGGGTTAGGTTGAGGGTTAGGGTTAGGGTGAGGGTTAGGCTTAGTGGAGGGTTAGTGTTAGCTTTAGGGTTAGGGTGATGGTTAGGGTGAGTGTTAGGGTGAGGGTTAGGTCAAGGCTAAGGCTTAGAGTGAGGGTTAGGGTAAGGCTAAGGGCTAGGGTGAGGTTAGGTTTAGGGTTAGGTTGAGGTTCAGGTTTAGGGTTATGGGTATGGTTAGGGTTAGGATGAGGGTTAGCCTGAGGGGTAGGGTGAGGGGTAGGGTGAGGGTTAGGTTTGGTGTGAGTGTTAGTGTTAGGGGTAGGGTGAGGGTTAGGTTGAGAGTTAGGGTTTGGATTAGGGTTAGGTTGAGGGTGAGGTTTAGGGTGAGGTTTAGGATTAGGGTTAGGGTTAGGGTGAGGGTTAGGATGGAGGTTAGGGTTAGGTTGAGGGTTAGGGGTAGGGGTAGGGTTAGGTTGAGGGTGAGAGTGAGGGTTAGGATTACGATTAGGGTTAGGGTGAGGGCTAGGGTGAAGGTGAGGATTAGGGTTAGGTTTAGGGTGAGGATTAGGGTGAGTGTCAGGGATAGGATTATCGTTATGGTGAGAGTAAGAGTGAGGGTTAGGGTTAGGGTCAGAGTGAGGGTTAAGGTTAGAATTTGTGTTAGGTGACAGCTAGGTTGAGGGTGAGGGTTAGGGTTAGGTTTAGGGTGAGATTTCGGGTTAGGGTTAGGGGGAGGGTTAGTCTTAGGTTTAGGGTTACGGTAAGGTTGAGGGTTAGGGTTAGGGTGAGGTTTAGGGTTAAGGTTAGGGTGAGGTTGAGGGTTAGGATTAGGGTTAGGTTTAGTGTTAAGCAGAGGGTGAGGGTGATGGTGAGGGCTAGGGTTAGTGTGAGGGTTAGGCTTAAGGTTAGGGTGAGGGTTAGGGTTACGGTGATTTTTAGGGTGAAGGTGAGGTTTAGGGTGAGGGTTAGGTTTAGGGTTAGGATGAGGGTTACGATGAGAGCTAGGGTTAGGGTTTGGTTGAGGGTTAGGCTTAGTGTGAGGGTTAGGGTTAGGTTTAGGGTTAGGGTGATGTTTAGGGTGAGGGTGAGGGTGAGGGTTAGTGATAGGGTTAGGGTTAAGGTGAGGGTGAGGGCAAGGCTAAGGCTTAGGGTGAGGGTTACCTAAGGCTAAGGGTTAGGGTGAGGGGTAGGGTTAGGGTTAGGGTGAAGGTTAGGTTTAGTTTGAGGGTTAGGGTTAGGGTTAAGTTTAGGGTGAGGGTAAGAGTTAGGATGAGTATTAGGGTGATAGTGCAGTTTAGGGTTAGCCTTACTCTTAGTGTGAGGGTGATGGTGAGGGATAGGGTTAGGGTTAGGTTTAGGTTTAGGATGAGGGTGAGGGTTAGGTTCAGGGTTAGGGTGAGGGTTAGGGTTAGTGTGGGTGTTAGGGTTAGGGTTAGGGTGAGGGTGAGGGTAAGTTTTAGGGTGAAGGTTAGGGTGAAATTGAGGGTTGGGGTTATCGTGTTAGGGTGAGGGTTAGGGTGAGGGTTAGGCTTAAGTTTAGGGTGAGGGTTAGCGGCAGTGTAAGGATTAGGGTGTGGGTTAGGGTTAGGGTGAGGTTTAGTGTGAGGCTGAGGGTTAGGTTTAGGGTTAGGTTGAAGTTAAGGGTTAGGGTGAGGGTTAGGGTGAAGGTTAGGCTTAGAATTATGGTTAGCGTGAGGGTTAGAGTGAGTGTTAGGGTTAGGGTTAGAGTTAGGTTTAGGGTGATGTTGAGGATAAAGGTTAGGAGTAGGGTTACATTTAAGGTTAGGTTGAGGGTGAGGGTGAGGGTGAGGGTAAGGGTTAGGATTAGGGTTAGGTTTAGGTTTAGGCTAAGGGTGACATTGAGGGTGAGGGTGAGGGTGAGGGTATGAGTGAGGGTGAGACTGAGTGTTAGGATTTGGGTGAGGGCGAGGTTTAGGGTTCTGGTTATGGTGAGGGTGAACATTAGGGTTAGGTTTAGGGTGACGGTGAGAGTTAGGGTTTGGGTCTGGATGAGGTTCAGGGTTAGTGTTAGGGTGAGGGTAAAGGTTATGGTGAGGGTTAGGGTGAGAGTGAGGGTTAGGGTTATGGTGAGGGTTAGGGTGATGGTTAGGTTGAGGGTTAGGGTTGGGTTTAAGGTTTGGTTGAGGGTGAGGGTTAGGTTTAGGGTTAGTGTTAGGGTGAGGGTGAGGTTTAGGGTTAGGTTTAGGGTGAAGGTTAGCTTAAGGGTTAGGGATAGGGTGAGGGTGAGTGTGAGGGTTAGGGTTAGGTTTAGGTTTAGGGTGAGGGTGAGGGTGAGGGTTAGGTTTAGGATTAGGGTTAGGGTTAGGTTTAGGCTGAGGGTGAGGTTTAGGTTTAGGGTTAATGTTAATGTTAAGATTAGCCTGAGTGTGAGGTTGAGGATAAGAGTTAGGGTTAGGGTGAGGATTAGGGTTAGGGTTATGGTGAGCGTGAGGGTTAGGGTTAGGTGATGTTTAGCGTGAGGGTGATGGTTAGGATGAGGGTGAGCGTTCCATTGCGACTGAGGGTTAGATTTTGGGTGAGGGTGAGGGTGAGGTTGAGGGTTAGGGTTAGGGTGAGGGTTAGGGTGAGGGTGAGAGTAAGGATCAGGCTGAGGGTTAGGGTATGGGTAAGGGTTATGTTTAGGGTGAGGGTAAGGGTGACAGTGAGGTTTAGGGTGCGGGTGAGTGTTAGGATTATGTTTAGGGTTAGGGTTAGATTGAGGGTTAGGGTGAGGGTGAGGGTTGGGGTTAGGGTTAGGGTGAGTTTAGGGTCAGAGTGAGAGTGAGGGGTCGGATTAGTTTAAGGGTTAGGCTGAGGGTGAGTGTGAGGGTTAGGGTGAGAGTAAGGTTTTGGGTGAGGGTTAGGGTGAGGGTGGGTTTTAGTGTTAGGTTTAGAGTTAGGGTGAGGGTTAGGGTTAGGGTTAGGGTGAGGGTTAGTGTGCGGGTTAGGATTAGTCTTAGGGTTAGGGATAGGATTAAGTTAAGGTATAGAGTGAGGGTTAGAGTGAGAATGAGTGGTAGGGTTACCGTGAGTGTTAGGGTCACGGTTAGTGTGAGGGTTAGGGTTAGGGTAATGTTTGGGTTTAGTGTGAGGGTGAGGGTGAGGGTTAGGGTTGGGTTCAGGTGAGGGTTAAAGTTATGGTTAGGGTTAGGGTGTGGGTTAGAATTAGGGTTAGGTTTAAGTTTAGGTTTAGGGTTACGGTTAATATTAGTATTAGGGTGAGGGTGAGGGTGAGTTTTAGGATTAGGGTTAAGTTAGGTTTAGGTTCAGGGTTAGTCTTACAGTTACGGTTAGGGTTATGGTTACGGTGAGGGTGAGGGTTAGGGTTACGTTTGGGGTGAGGTTTAGGGTTAGGGTTAGGGTTAAGATTAGTGTTAGGTTTAGGGTTAGGATGAGGGGTAGGATGAGGGGTAGGGTTAGGTTTAGGGTGAAGGTTAGGTTTATTGTGAGGGTTATGGTTAGCGTTAGGGTTAGGGATAGGGTGAGGGTTAGGTTTAGGGTGGAGGTTAGGGTTGGGGTGAGAGTAAGGGTTAGGGGCAGTTTTAGGTTGAGGGTGATGGTGAGGATGAGGGTGAGTGTGAGATTTCGGTTGAAGGTTTGGGTTAGGGTTAGGGTGAGTGTGAGGGTGAAATTTAGGGTTAGGTTTAGGGTTACGGTGAGTGTGAAATGAGGGTGAGGGTTAGGGTTAGGGTTAGGGTTTAGGTGAGGTTTGGGTTTAGGGTTAGGGTAAGGGTGAGGGTGAGGGTTAGGGTTAGAGTTAAGGTTAGGGTGAGGGATTGGGTTAGGGTTAGTGTTAGTGTTAGGGTTAGGGTGAGGTTTATGATGAGGGTTAGGGTTAGGGTTAAGATTATGGTTAGGATGAGGGTGAGTGTGAGGGTGAGGGTGTGGGTTAGGGTTAGTCTTAGGGTTAATCTGAAGGTTAAGTTTAGGGTGAGGGTTAGGGTTAGGGTGAGGGCTAGGTGATGGTGAGGGTTAGGGTTAGGGTTAGGGTGAAGTTTAGGGTTAGGCTTAGGGTTAGGCTTAGAGTGAGGATTAGGTTTAAGGTGGAGGTTAGGGTTGGGGTGAGTGTAAGGGTAAGGGGCAGGGTTAGGTTGAGGATGAGGGAGAGGGTTAGGGTTAAATTTGGGTAAGTGTTAAGCTGAGGGTAAGGTTGAGGGTGACGTCTAGTTTTAGGGTGAGGGTTAGGCTTAAGGTTAGGGTGAGGGTTAGGGTTACGGTGATGTTTAGGGTGAGGGTGAGGGTTAGGGTGAGGGTTAGGGTGCGGGTGAGGTTGAGGGTTACTGTTAGGGTGAGGGTTAGGGTTAGGGTGAGGATGAGGGTTAGGATGAGGGCTAGGGTTAGGGTGAGGGTTAGGCTTAGTGTGAGGTTTAGGGTTAGGTTTAGGGTTAGGGTGAGGGTTAGTGATAGGGTTAGGGTTAGGGTGAGTGTTAGGGCAAGGCTAAGGCTTAGAGGGAGGGTTAGGGTAAGGCTAACGGTTAGGGTGAGGGTGAGGGTGACGGTTAGGTTTAGGGTTAGGGTGAGGTTCAGTGTTATGGTTATGGTTAGGGTTAGGGTTAGGATGAGGATTAGCGAGAGGGTTTAGTGTTAGGGTTAGGGTGAGGGTTAGGTTTAGTGTGAGTGTTAGAGTTAGGTTTAGGGTTAGGTTGCGGGTTAGGTTGAGGTTTAGGGTTTGGGTTAGGGTTAGGTTGAGGGTGAGGTTTAGGGTGAGGTTTAGTGTGAGGGTTAGTGTGAGGGTTAGGGATAGGATTAGGGTTATGATGAGAGTAAGGGTGAGGGTTAGGGTTAGGGTCAGAGTGAGGGTTAGTGTTAGAATTAGTGTTAGGTGAGGGCTAGGTTGAGGGTGAGGTTTAGGGTTAGGGTTAGGATGAGATTTCGGGTTAGGTTTAGAGTGAAGGTTAGTGTTAGGTTTAGGGTTACTGTTAGGTTGAGGGTTAGGGTTAGGGTGAGGGTTAGGGTTAGGGTTAGGTTGAGGGTGAGTGTTAGGATTAGTGTTAGGTTTAGTGTTAATCGGAGGGTGAGGGTGAGGGTGAGGGCTAGTGTTAGGGTGAGGGTTAGGCTTAAGGTTAAGTTGAGGGTTAGGTTCAGGGTGATGTTTAGGGTGAAGTTGAGTGTTAGCGTGAGGTTTAGGGTGCAGGTGAGGTTTAGGGTTAGTGTTAGGGTGAGGGTTAGGTTCAGGGTTAGGATGAGGCTTAGGATGAGGGCTAGGGTTAGGGTGAGGGATTGGCTTAGTGTGAGGGTTAGGGTTAGGTTTAGGGTTAGGGTGAGGGTTAGGGTTTGGGTTAGGGTTAGGGTTAGGTTTGGGCTTAGTGTGAGGATTAGGGTTAGGTTTAGGTTTAGGGTGAGGGCTAGGGTGAGGGTGAGGGTTAGGGTGAGGGTGAGGGTGAGAGTTAGGTTTAGTGTGAGCCTTAGGCTGAGGGTAAGGGTTAGGGTGAGGGTAAGTGTTATGGTGAGGGTTAGGGTGAGAGAGAGGGTTAGGTTTAGCATGCGTGTTAGGGTGATGGTTAGAGTTAGGATTAGGGTTAGGGTTAGGGTTAGCCTGAGGGTGAAGTTGAGGGTGAGGTTGATATTGAGATTTAGGGTTTGGGTTAGGGTTAGGGTTAGTGTAAGGGGTAGCGTGAGTGTGAGTGTTAATGTGAGTGTGAGGGTGAGGGTGAGGGTTAGGGTTAGGGTTAGGCTGAGTGTGAGTGTGAGGGTGTGGGTGAGGGTGAGTTTTACTGTTAGGGTTAGGGTTAGTTTGTGGACTAGGATGAGGTTGAGAAATAGGGTGAGTGTGAGGGTGAGTGTGAGGGTTAGGGTTAGGGTAATGGCTAGAGTTAGGTTTAGGGTAGGGTGAGGTTAGGGTGAGGGTGAGGGTTAGGGTGAGGGTGAGGGTTAGGGTGAGAATTAGGGTTAGGGTGAGCGTTAGGGTTAGGGTTAGGGTGAGGGTTAGTTTTAGGGTGATGTTTAGGGTGAGGGTGAGTGTTAGGGTTAGGGTGAGGGTGAGGGTGAGGGTGAGGGTGAGGGTTAGGCTTAGGGTTAGGGTTAGTGTGAGGGTGAGGGTTAGGGTTAGGGTTAATTTGAGGGAGAGGGTGAGGTTTAGTGTTAGAGTTATGATGAGCGTGAGGGTTAGGGTCAGGTGATGTTTAGGGTGAGGGTGAGGGTTAGGATGAGGGTGAGAGTGAGGGTGAGACTGAGGGTTAGATTGTGGGTGAGAGTGAGGGTGAGGTTGAGGGTTAGGGTTAGGGAGAGCGTTAGGGTGAGGGTGATGGTTCGGGTGAGACTGAGGGTTAGGGTGTGGGTGAGGGTTAGATTTAGGGTGAGGATTAGGGTGACGGTGAGTTTTAGGGTGTGTGTGAGCGGTAGGATTAGTTTTAGGTTTAGACTGAAGGTGTGGGTGAGGTTTAGGGTGAGGGTGAGGGTTAGGCTTAGGGTGAGGGTTATTGTGATGGTGAGGGTTAGGTTGCGGGTTAGGGTTAGGGTTAGGTTTAGCATGAAGGTTAGGGTGAGAGTAAGGTTTTGGATGAGGTTTAGGGTGAGGGTGGGTTTTTGAGTTAGAGTTAGAGTTAGGGTGAGGTTAGGGTGAGGGTTAGGGTTAGGGTTCGGGTGACGGTTAAGGTCATGCTTAGGGTTAGGGTGAGGGTTAGAATTAGGTTTAGGGTTAGGTTTAGGTTTAGAGTTACTGTTATTGTTAGGGTTAGGGTGAGGGTGAGGTTTAGGCTAAGGGTTAGGGATAAGTTGAGATTTAGGGTTAGTGTTAGGGTTAGGATTAAGGTTATGGTTACTGTGAGAGTGAGGTTGAGGGTTAGGGTTAGGTTTGGGATGAGGTTTAGGGTTAGGGTTAGGGTTAAGATTAGGGTTAGGTTTAGGGTTAGGATGAGGGGTAGGGTGAGGGTTAGGGTTAGGTTTAGCGTGAGGGTTAGGGTTATTGTGAGGGTTAGGGTTAGCGTTAGTGTTAAGGTTAGGGTGGAAGTTAGGGTTGGGGTGAGAGTAAGGTTTAGGGGCAAGGTTTGGTTGAGGGTGAGGGTTAGGGTTAGGGTTAGGGTTAGGGTGAGGTTGAGGGTGAGGGTGAGTTTTAGGGTTAGGGTTAGGTTTAGGGTGGAGGCTAGTGTGAGGGTGAAGGTTATGGCGAGTGTGAGTGTGAGTGTGAGGGTTAGGGTTAGGGTAAGGGCTAGGGTTAGGTTTAGGGTTCGGGTGAGGGTTAGCGTTATGGTGAGTTTTAGGGTTAGGATTAGGGTCATGGTTAGCATTAGGGTTAGGATTAGTGTGAGAGTTAGGCTGAGGTTAAGGTTTAGGATGAGGGTAAGTCTTAGGGTGAGGGTTAGGGTGAGAATAAGGGTTAGGGTTAGGGTGAGTGTTAGGGTGAGTGTTAGGGTTAGGGTGAGGGTGACGGTGAGGGTTAGGGTTAAGGTTAGGTTGAGGGTGAGGGTGAGGTTTAGGGGTAGGATTAGAGTTAGGGTTAGGCTTAGGCTGAGGGTGAGGTTGAGGGTGAGGGTTAGGGTTAGGGTGATGTTTAGGGCTAGTGTTATGGTGACGGTGAGGGTTAGGTTTAGGTGATGTTTAGGGTGAGGGTTAGGATGAGGGTGAGGGTTCAGTTGAGACTGAGGTTTAGATTTTGGGTGAGGGTGAGGGTGAGGTTGAGAGTTAGGGTTAGGGTGAGGGTTCGGGTTCGGGTGAGACTGAGATTTAGGGTGTGAGTGAGGGTTAGCTATAGGGTGAGGGTTAGGTTTAGGATGAGGGTGAGGGTTAGGTTTAGGATAAGGGCTAGGGTGGGGTTAGGGTGAGGTTACGGGTGATTGGTAGGATTAGTTTCAGGGTTAGGCTGAGGGTGAGGCTGAGGGTTAGGGTGAGGTTGAGGGTTAGGTTTAGGGTGAGGGTTATTGTGACGGTGAGGGTTAGGGTGAGGGTTAGGGTTAGGGTTAGGGTTAGCATGAGGGTTAGGGTTTGAGTAAGGTTTTGGGTGAAGGTTAAGGTGAGGGTGGGTTTTAGAGTTAGGTTTAGCGATAGGGTGAGGGTTACGGTAACGGTTAGGGTTAGGGTGAAGGTTAGTGTGAGGGTGAGGGTGAGGGTCAGACTGAGGGTTAGGGTGTGGGTGAGGGTAATGTTTAGGGTGAGGGTTAGGGTGACGGTGAGGTATAGGGTGCGGGTGAGTACTAGGATTAGGTTTAGGGTTAGGGTGAGGGTTAGGGTGAGGGTGAGGGTTAGGGTTAGGTTGAGGGTAGGGTCAGTGTGCGGGTGAGGGGTAGGATTAGTTTTAGGGTTAGGCTGAGGGTGAGTGTGAGGGTTAGAGTGAGGGTTAGGGTTAGACTTAGGGTGAGGGTTTTTGTGACGGTGAGGGTTAGGGTTAGGGTTAGGTTTAGCACGAGGGTTAGGTTTTGAGTCAGGTGTTGGGTGAGGGTTATGGTGATGGTGCGTTTTAGAGTTAGGGTTAGCGTTAGGGTGAGAGTTACGGTGATGGTTAGGGTTAGGGATAGGGTTAGGGTGAGGGTTAATGTGCTGGTTAGGCTTAGGCTTAGGGTTAGGGTTAGGATTAAGTTAAGGTTTAGGGTGAACGTTAGGGTGAGTGTGAGGGTTAGGGTTACCGTGAGTGGTAGGGAGAGGGTTAGGGTTAGGGTTAGGTTTAGGGTTAGGGTGAGTGTGAGGGTTAGGGTTAGGGTTCAGGTGAGGGTTAAGGTTATTGTTAGGGTTACCGTTATTGTTATTGTTAAGGTGAGGGTGAGGGTGAGGTTTAGGATTAGGGTTAGGTTAGGTTTAGGTTTAGGGATAGTGTTAGGGTTAGGGTTAGGGTTACGGTTAAGGCGAGGGTGAGGGTGAGGTTGAGGGTGAGGGTTAGGGTTAGGTTTGGGGTGAGGTTTAGGGTTAGGTTTATGGTTAAGATTAGGGTTAGGTTTAGGGTTAGTATGAGAGGTAGGGTGAGGGATAGGGTTAGGTTTAGGGTGAGGGTTAGGGTTATTGTGAGGGTTAGGGTTAGCGTTAGGGTTAGGGTTAGAATGAGGGTTAAGTTTAGGGTGGAGGTTAGGGTTGGGGTGAGAGAAAGGGTTATGGGCAGGGTTAGGTTGAGTGTGATGGTGAGGATGAGCGTGAGGGTTAGGATTACTGTTTGGGTTTGGGCTAGGTTGAGGGTGAGGTTTAGGATTAACTTTAGAGTTACCGTGAATGTGAGGTGAGGGTGAGGTTTAAGGTTAGGATTAGGGTGAGGTTTAGGGTTAGGGTTAGGGTAAGGGTGAGGGTGAGGGTTAGGGTTAGAGTTATGTTTAGGGTGAGGGATAGGGTTAGGTTTAGTGTTAGAGTTAGGGTTAGGGTGAGGGTTATGATGAGGGTTAGGGTGAGGTTTAGGGTTAGGGTTAAGATTAGGGTTAGGGTGGGGGTGAGTGTGAGGGTTAGGGTGAGGGTTAGGTTTAGTCTTAGGGTTACGCTGAGGGTTAGGTTTAGGGTGAGGGTTAGGGTTAGGGTTAGGTTGAGGGTCAGGTGATGGTGAGGGTTAGGGTTAGGGTTAGGGTGAAGGTTAGGGTTAGGTTTACGGTGAGTATTAGGGTTAGTGTGGAGGTTAGGGTTGGGGGGAGGTTAAGGTTTAGGGGCAGGGTTAGATTGAGGGTGAGCGTGAGGGTTACGGTTAAATTAGGTTTAGGGTTAGGCTGAGGGTGAGGGTGAGGCTTAGTGTTAGGGTGAGGGTTAGGGTTAGGGATAGGGTGAGGAAGAGGGTTAGCATTATAGTAAGGTTTAAGTTTATTGTTATGCTTAGGGTTAGGGTTAGGGTGAGGTATAGGTGAGGGTGAAGGTTAGGGTAAAGGGTAGGGTGAGGTTTAGGATGAGGGTGAGTGTTAGGGTGAGAGTGAGTGTTAGGGTTAGGTTTAGGGCTAGGGTTAGGGTTAATGTGAGGGTTAGGTTTAGGGTTAGGGTTAGGGTTAGGCAAAGGTTTAGGGTGAGTATTAGGATGAGAGTGAGTGTTAGAGTTATCGTGAGTGTTAGAGTGAGGGTTAGGGTTAGGGTTAGGTTGAGGGTGAGGGTTAGGCTGAGTGTGAGGGGTGAGGGTGAGGGTTAGGTTGAGGGTGAGGGGTGAGGATGATGGTTAGGATTAGGGTTACTGTTAGGGTTAGGCTGAGGGTGAGTATGAGAGTGATGGTTAGCATTAGGGTTAGGGTGAGGGTTAGGTTTAGGGTTAGGGTGAGAGTGAGTGTGAGGTTTAGGATTAGGGTTAGGGATACTGTTAGGCTGAGGGTGATGGTGAGGGTTAGGGTTGGGGTGAGGGTTAGGGTTAGGGTTAGGATGAGGGTGAGGGCTAGGGTGTGGGTGAGCATTAGGCTAAAGATTAGGGTGAGGGTGAAGTTGAGGGCAATGTTTAGGGTGAGGGTGAGGGTTAAGGTGAGGGTGAGGTTGCGGGTGAGGTTTAGGGTTAGGGTTAGGTTGAGGGTTAGGTTTCGGGATAGGATGAGGGTTAGGATGAGGGCTAGGGTTAGGGATAGGGTGAGGGTTAGGCTGAGTGTGAGGGTTAGGGTGATGGTTAGGGTGAGGTTTAGGTTGAGCTTTAGTGATAGGTTTAGTGTTAGGGTGAGGGTTAGGGCAAGGCTAAGGCTTAGGGTGAGGGTTAGGGTAAGGCTAAGTGTTTGGGTGAGGGTTAGGGTTAGGAATAGGGTGAGTGTTAGGTTTAGTGTCAGGGTTAGGGTGAGGATTAGGGTTAGGTTTAGGATGAGGGTTAAGTTTAGGTTTGGAGTGAGAGTAAGGGTTAGCGTGAGGGTTAGGTTGAGGGTAAGGTTTACGGTTAAATTAGGGTTAGGTTTAGGTTGAGGGTGGTGGTGAGGATGAGGGTTCGGGTGAGGGTTCGGTTGAGGGTTCGGGTTCGGGTTAGGGTGAGGGTGATAGTGAGGTTTAGGGTTCGGGTTAGGGTTAGCATTACGGTGAGGGTGAGGTGAGGGTGAGGCTTAGGGTTAGGGTTAGGGTGAGGTTTAGGATTAGGGTTAGGGTTAGGGTTAGGGTGAGGGTGAGGGTTAGGGTAAGGCATAGGGTTAGGTTGAGGCTGAGGGTGAGGGTTAACATTAGGATTAGGGTTAGGGTTAGGGTGATGGTGAGGTTGAGGATGAGGGTGAGTGTGAGGGTTAGGGTTAGTGTTAGGGTTAGGCTTAGGTTTAGAGTAAGGGTGAGTGTGAGGGTTAGGGTTAGGGTTTTGATTAGGCTTAATATTAGGCTGAGGGTGAGGGTTAGATTTAGTGTGAGTGTTAGGTTTAGGGTTATGTTTAGGATTAGGGTGAGGGTTAGGGTTATGATTAGGGTTGGGTTTAGGGTGCGGGTTAGGGTTATGGTTAGGGTTAGGGTTAAGGTGAGGGTGAGAGTTTCGCTTAGGGTTAGGGTGAGGATTAGGGCTAAGGTGAGGTTTAAGGATAGGTTTAGGGTTAGGGTTACAGTGAGGGTGAGAGTTAGGGTTAAGGTTAAGTTTAGAGACAGGGTGAGGGTGAGGGTTAGGGTTAAGGTTAGGTTTAGGGTAAGGGTTACGTTCAAGGTGAGGGTGAGGGTTAGGGTTAAGGTTAGGGTTAGGCTTAGGTTTAGGGTGAGTGTTAGTGTTAGGGTTAGGGTGAGAGTTTGGGTTAGGTTTAGGATTAGGATGAGGGTTAGGCTGAGGAGTAGGGTTAGGGTTATGGTGAGGGTTAGGGTTAGTGTGAGGGTTAGGGTTAGCTTAGGGTGAGCTTTAGGTTAAGGTAAGGGTGAGGGATGGGTTTAGTGTGAGGCTGAGGCTGAGGCTTAATTTTAGGGTTAGTGTGAGCTCTAGGGTGAGGATGAGGGTTAGGTTTAAGGTTAGGCTGAGGTTTAGGGTTAGTGTTAGGGTGAGGGGTAGGGTTAGGGTTAGTGTGAGGGTTAGGTTTAGTTTGAGGTTTAGGGTTACGTTGAGGGTTGTGTGAGTTTAAGGCTTAGGGTGAGGTTTAGGGTGAGAGTGAGGGTTAGGGTTAGCTTTAGGGTGAATGTGAAGGTAAGGGTGCGGCTTAGTGTTAGAGTTAGGTTTAGGATTAGGGTGAGTGTTATGGTGAGGTTTAGCATTCAGTTGAGGGTTAGGTGTAGTGTGAGGGTTAGGGTAACGTTTAGGTTTAGGGTTAGGGTGAGGGTAAGGGTTAGGGTGAGTGTTAGGGTTATCGTAAGTGTTAGGGTGAGGGTTTGGCTTTGGGTTAGGATTAGGTTTAGGTTGAGGGTGAGGATTAGACTGAGGGAGAGGGGTGAGTGTGAGGGTTAGGATTAGGATTATGGTTATGGTTAGGCTGAGGGTGAGGGAGAGGATTAGCATTAGGTTTAGGGTGAGTGTTAGGGTTAGGGTTAGTGTGAGGGTGAGTGTGAGGGTTAGGATTAGGGTTAGGGTTACTGTTAGGCTGAGGGTGAGTGTGAGGGTTAGGTTTAGGGCGAGGTTTAGGGTTAGGTTTAGGGTTCGGGTGAGGGCTAGATTTACGGTTAGGATTAGGTTTAGGTTTAGTTTTAACTGGAGGGTGAGGGTGAGGGTGAGTGTGTAGGGTTAGGGTGAGGGTTAGGCTTATCATTATGGTGAGGTTAGGGTTAGGGTGATGTTTAGGGTGAGGGTGATGGTTAGGGAGAGGGTTAGTGTGCGGGTGAGGTTTAGGGTTAGTGTTAGGGAGATGGTTAGTTTTAGGGATAGGATGATGGTTAGCATGAGAGCTAGGGTTAGGGTGAGGGTGAGGGGTAGCCTTAGTGTGAGGATTAGGGTTAGGTTTAGGGTTAGGGTGATGGTTAGGGTGAGGGTTAGGGTGAGGGTTAGTGATAGGGTTATTATTAGCGTGAGGGTTAGAACAAGGCTAAGGCTTAGAGTGAGGGTTAGGGTAAGGCAAAGGGTTAGGGTGAGGGTGAGGGTTCGGTTTAGTGTTAGGGTGAGGTTCATGGTTAGGTTTAGGGTTAGGGTTAGGATCAGGGTTAGCGTGAGGGTTAGGGCTAGGTTTAGGGTGAGGGTTGGGTTTAGTATCAGGGTTAGAGTTATGATTACGGTTAGGGTGAGGGCTAGGGTGAACTTGAGGATTAGGTTTAGGGGTAGGGTGAGGGTTAGGTTTAGGATTACGATTATGGTGAGAGATAGGGTTAGGGTTAGGTTTAGGGTCAGAGTGAGGTTTAGGGTTAGGATTAGTGTTAGGTGAGGGCTAGGTAGAGGGTTAGGGTTAGGCTTAGGGTTAGGTTGTGATTTCCAGTTAGGTTGAGGGTGAGGGTTAGTGTTAGGTTTAGGGTTACGGTTAGATTGAGGGTTAGGGTTAGGGTGAGGTTTAGGGTTAGGGTGAGGATGAGGTTTAGCATTAGGGTTAGGTTTAGGGTTATTGTTAGGGTTAGGGTTAGGTTTAAGGTTATGGTTACCATTAGGTTGAGAGTGAGGGTAAGGTTTAGGTTTAGGGTTAGTGTGAGGTTATGGTTAGGGTTAGGATAAATGTTAGGGTCAGGGTTAGTATGAGGGATAGGGCGAGAGGTAGGGGTAGGGTTATGGTGAAGGTTACGGTTAGTTTGAGGGTAATGGTTAGTGTTAGGGTTAGGTTTAGGATGAGGGTTAGCGTCAGGGTGCATGTTAGGGTTAGGGTGAGGGTTAGGGTTAGGCATAGATTTTGGTTTTGTGTGAGAGTGAGGGTTAATGTTAGGATTAGGGTTAGGGTTAGGCTGAGGGTGAGGGTGAAGATGAGGGTGAGTATGAGGGTTAGAGTTAGAGTTAGGGTTAGGTTTAGGGTTAGGGTTAGGGTAAGGGTTTGGTTTAGTTGGAGGGTTAGGGTTAGGGTGAGGGTTGGGGTGAGGTTAAGGTTTTAGATGAGGTTTAGGGTGAGAGTGAGGGTTAGGTTTAGCCTTAGGGCGAGTGTGAGGGTAAGGGTACGGGTTAGGGTTAGGTTTAGGTTTAGGATGAGGGTGATTGTTAGGGTGAGGGTAAGGGTTAGGGTGAGGGTTAGGGTTAGTGTGAACGTTAGGGTTAGGTTTAGGGTTAGGGTTAGGGTGAGGGTAAGGGTTAGGGTGAGTGTTAGGGTGAGAGTGAGTGTTAGGGTTATCATGAGTGTTAGGGTGAGAATTAGCGTGAGGGTTAGATTTAGGGTTAGGTTGAGGGTGAGGGTTAGGCTGAGGGTGAGGGGTGAGGGTGACAGTGAGGGTGAGGGTTAGCATTAGGGTTAGGGTGAGGGTTATGGTTGGGGTTAAGGTGAGGGTGAGTGGGAGGGTTAGGATTAGGTTTAGGGATACTGTTTGGCTGAGGGTGACGGTGAGGGTTAGGGTTAGGGTGAGGGTTAGGTTTAGGGTGAGGGTGAGGGTGACTGCCAGAATTACCGTTAGGATTAGGGTTAGGTTTAGTGTTAAGCTGAGGGTCATGGTTTGGGTGAGCACTAGGGTTAGGTTGAGGGGTAGGCTTAAGTTTAGTGTGAGGGTTAGGGTTAGGGTGATATTTAGCGTGAGGGTGAGTGTTAGGGTGCTGGTGAGGTTTACGGTTAGTGTGAGTGTGAGAATTAGGTTTAGGGTTAGGTTGAGGGTTAAGCTTAGTGAGAGAGTTAGGATTAGGGTTAGGGTGATTGTTACGGTGAGGGTTAGGGTGAGGATTAGTGATACGGGTAGTGTTACGGTGAGGGTTAGGGCAAGGCTAAGGCTTAGGGTGAGGGTTAGGGTAAGGATAAGTGTTAGGGTGAGGGTTAGGGTTAGGGTTAGGGTGAAGTTTAGGTTTAGTTTGAGGGTTAGGGTTAGGGTTAGGGTGAGGGTGAGGGTAAGAGTTAGGGTTAGGGTTAGGGTTAGGGTAAGGGTTTGGTTTACTTGGAGGGTTAGGGTTAGGGTGAGGGTTGGGGTGAGGTTAAGGCTTTAGATGAGGTTTAGGGTGAGAGTGAGGGTTATGTTTAGCCTTAGGGCGAGTGTGAGGGTAAGGGTACGGGTTAGGGTTAGGTTTAGGTTTAGGATGAGGGTGATTGTTAGGGTGAGGGTTAGGGTTAGGGTGAGGGTTAGGGTTAGTGTGAACGTTAGGGTTAGGTTTAGGGTGAGGGTAAGGTTTAGGGTGAGTGTTAGGGTGAGAGTGAGTGTTAGGGTTATCATGAGTGTTGGGGTGAGAATTAGCGTGAGGGTTAGGTTTAGGGTTAGGGTGATAGTGAGGGTTACGGTTAGCTTTAGTCTTATTGTGAGGGTTATGGTGAGGGTTAGGGTTATGGTTATGGTTCGATTTAGGATGAGGGTGTGGGTTAGGGTTAGTGTTAGGTTGAGGGTTAAGCTTAGCATTAGGGATAGGGTGAGGTTTAGGGTGAGTGTTAGGGTCTGGGTCTGGGTGAGGTTTAGGGTTAGGGTTAGGGTGAGGGTAAAGGTTAGGGTGAGGGTTAGGTTGAGAGTGAGGGTTAGGGTTATCGTGAGGTTTAGGGTGATGGTTAGGGTGAGGGTTAAGGCTGGGGTTAGGGTTTGGTTTAGGGTGAGGGTGAGGGTTACGGTTAGGGTGAGGTTGAGGGTTAGGTTTAGGGTTAGGTTTGGGGTGAGGGTGAGGGTGAGGGTTAGGTTTAGGGTTAAGGTTAGGGTTAGGTTTAGGTTGAGGGTGAGGTTTAGGTTTAGGGTTAGGGTGAGGGTAAGATTTAGCGAGAGGGTTAGGGTGAGGGTGAGGGTTAGGCTGAGGATGAGGGTGAGGGTGAGGGTTAGGACTAGAGTTAGGCTTAGGGTTAGGATGAGTGTGAGGGTGAGGGTGAGGGTGAGGGTTAGGGTTAGGGTTAGGGTGAGGGCTATGATGAGGGTGAGGGTGAGGGTTAAGGTGAGGCTGAGGGTGAGGGTTTCGGTTAGGTAGGGGTGAGGGTTAATGTGAGGATTAGGGTGAGGGTGAGGGTCAGGGTGAGGGTTAGGTTTAGGGTGAGGGTTAGGGTTCGAGTGATGTTTAGGTTGAGGGTGAGTGTTAGGGTGATGGTGAGGGTTCCCGTGAGGTTGAGTGTTAAGGTGTGGGTGAAGTTTAGGCTTTGTTTGAGTGTTAGGGTGATGGTGATGGTTATGGTGAGGGTGAGGGTTAGGGATAGGGTTAGGATGAGTGTTAGGTTGAGTGGTAGGTTTATGGTTAGAGTGAGGGTTAGGGTTATTGTGATTGTTAGGGTTAGGGTGAGGGTTAGAATTAGGTAGTGGTTGAGGGTAAGGTTTAAGGTGAGGTTTAGGGTTAGGTTTAGGGTTCGTGTTAGGGTGAGGGTGAGGGTGAGGGTTAGTGTTAGGGGTAGGAATAGGTTTAGGGTGAAGGTGATGGAGAGGGTTAGGTTAAGGATTAGGGGTAGGGTTATGGTTAGGCTTAGTGTGGGGGTGAGGGTGAGGGTGAGGTTTAGGGTGAGTGTTAGGGTTAGGGTTAGGGTGAAGGTTAGGGTTAGGGTGATGTTTAGGGTGAGGGTGAGTGTTAGGCTGATGGTGATGTTTAGGCTGAGGGTGAGGGTTAGGTTTATGGTTAGTATTAGGGTAAGTGTTAGGGTTAGGGTTAGGGATAGGGTGAGGATTAGGGTGAAGTTTAGGGTTACGGTGAGGATTACTGTGAGGATTAGGGTTAGGGTTAGGGTTAGGTTGAAGGTAATCATTAGGGTGAGGTTTAGGGTGAGGGTTAGGGTTAGGATCAGGGTTAGTGTTAGTGTTAGGGTGAGGATGAGTGTTTGGGTTAGGGTTAGGGTGAAGGTTAGGGATAGGGTGAGGTTAAGGGATAAGTTTAGGGTTAGGGTGATGGTGAGCGTGAGGTTTAGAGTTAGCATTAGGCATAGGCTTATGTTTAGGGTGAGGGTTAGGGTTAGAATTAGGGTTGGGGGAAATTGAGGGTGAGTGTGAGGGTTAGGGTTAGGTTGAGGGTAAGGGTTAGGGTGTGGGTTAGGGTTAGTGTTAGGCTGAGGGTTAGAGTGTGAGTTATGGTGAGGGTGAGTGTAAGGATGAGGGTTAGGGTTAGGATTAAGTTTGGTTTGAGGGCTAGGGTGAGGGTAAGTGTTAGGGTTAGGGTGAGGTTTAGGGTTAGGGTTAGGGTTAGGGTCATGGTTAGTGTCAGGGTTAGAGTGAGGTTTAAGGTTAGTGTGAGCGTTAGGCTGAGGGTAAGTGTTAGGATGAGGGTTAGTGTTAGGGTGAGGGTTAGGGTGAGTGTGAGGGTGAGGGTGAGGGTTAGAATTAGGATTAGGGTTAGGGTTTGTGTTAGGTTGAGTTTGAGTGTGTGGGTGAGGGTGAGTTTTAGGGTTTGGGTTAGGTTTAGGGTGAGGGCTAGGGTTAGGATGAGGGTTAGGGTGAGTGTGAGGGTGAATGTGAGGGTTATGGTTAGGGGAAGGGCTAGGGTTAGGGTTAGGTTTAGGGTGAGGTTAGGTTGAGGTTTAAGGTTAGGGTCAGGGTTAGTGTTAGGGTTAGGGTGAGCATGAGGGTTTGGGTTAGGGTTAGGGTGAAGGTTAGGGATAGGGTGAGGTTTAGGGATAGGTTTAGGGTTAGGATTAAGGTGAGGGTGAAGGCTAGATTTAGCATTAGTCTTAGGCTTTGGGTTAGGTTGAGGTTTAGGGTTAGAATTATGGTTAGGGGGAATGTGAGGGTTTAGGGTGAGGGTTAGGATTAGGGTTAGGGTGAGGTTTAGGGTTAGGGTGTGGGTTAGGGTTAGGGTTAGGGTTAGGGTTAGGGTTAGGGTTAGGGTTAGGATTAGTGTTGGTTTGAGGGCTAGGGTGCGGGTGAGGTTTAGGGTTAGGATGAGGTTTAGGGGTAGGGTTAGAGTCATGGTTAGCATTAAGGTTAAGCTGAGATTTAGGTTTAGTGTGAGCGTTAGGCTGAGAGTAAGGGTTAGGGTGTGGGTATGTGTTAGGGTGAGGGTTAGGGTGAGAGTGAGGGTTAGGGTTAGTGTGAGTGTTAGGGTGGGGGTTAGGGTTAGGGTAAGGCATAGGGTTAGGTTTAGGGTTAGGGTGAGGTTAGGGTGAGGGTGAAGGTTAGGGTGAGTGTTAAGATTTGGGTGAGTGTTAGGGTTAGGGTTAGGGTGAGTGTTAGTTTTAGGGTGATGTTTTGGGTGAGGGTTAGGGTGAGGGTTCGGGTTCGGGTTAGGGTGAGTGTGAGGGTGATAGTGAGGGTTAGGGTTAGCCTTAGTCTTATTGTGAGGGTTATGGTGAGGATTAGGGTTAGGGTTAGGTTTCGGTTTAAGATGAGTGTGTGGGTTAGGGTTAGTGTTACATTGAGGGATAAGCTAACATTAGAGTTAGGGTGAGGGTTAGGGTGAGGGTTAGGATGAGGGTTAGGGTGAGGGTGAGCTTGAGGGTTAGGATTAGGGATATGATTACAGTTAGGTTGAGGTTGTGGGTGAGGTTGAGGGTTAGGGTTAGGATTAGGGTTAGGTTTAGGGTTAGGCTGAGGGTGAGGGTGAGGTTTAGGATAAGGGTCAGGGTTAGGCTTAGGGTGATGTTTAGGCTGAGGTTGAGGGTTAGGGTGAGGGTATGGGTGAGGGTGAGAATGACGGTTAGGGTTTGGGTGATGGTAAGGTTTAGGGTGAGCATTAGGATTAGGTTTAGTGTGACATTGAGTGTTAAGGTTTTGGTCTGGGTGAGGTTTAGGGTTAGGGTTAGGGTGAGGATAAGGGTTAAGGTGAGGGTTAGGGTGAGAGTGAGGGTTAGGGTTATCGTGAGGATTAGGGTGATGATTAGCGTCAGGGTTAGGGTTGGGGTTAGGGTTTGGTTTAGGGTGAGGGTGAGGGTTACGGTTAGAGTGAGTGTGAGGGTTAGGGTTAGGGTTAGGGTTAGGTTTAGGGTGAGGGTGAGGGTGAGGGTTAGGTTTAGTGTTAGGGTTAGGGTTAGGTTTAGGTTGAGGGTGAGGTTTAGGGTTAGTGTTAGGGTGCGGATAAGGTTTAGGGAGAGGGTTAGGGTGAGGGTGAGGGTTAGGCTGAGGGAGAGGGTGAGGATGAGGTTTAGGATTAGAGTTATGCTTAGGGTTAGGATGAGTGTGAGGGTGAGGGTGAGGGTTAGGGTTAGGGTTAGGGTGAGGGTTAGGGTGAGGGTGATGGTGAGGGTTTCGGTTAGGTAGGGATGAGGTTTAATGTGAGGATTAGGGTGAGGGTGAGGGTCAGGGTGAGGGTTAGGTTTAGGGTGAGGGTTAGGGTTCGAGTGATGTTTAGGTTGAGGGTGAGTGTTAGGGTGATGGTGAGGGTTCCCGTGAGGTTGAGTGTTAAGGTGTGGGTGAAGTTTAGGCTTTGTTTGAGTGTTAGGGTGATGGTGATGGTTATGGTGAGGGTGAGGGTTAGGGATAGGGTTAGGATGAGTGTTAGGTTGAGTGGTAGGTTTATGGTTAGAGTGAGGGTTAGGGTTATTGTGATTATTAGGGTTAGGGTGAGGGTTTGGATTAGGTTGTGGTTGAGGGTTAGGTTTAAGGTGAGGTTTAGGGTTAGATTGAGGGTTCGTGTTAGGGTGAGGGTGAGGGTGAGGTTTAGTGTTAGGGGTAGGGATAGGTTTAGGGTGAAGGTGATGGAGAGGGTTAGGTTAAGTATTAGGGGTAGGGTTCTGGTTAGGTTTTGGGTGAGGTTGAGGGTGAGGGTGAGGTTTAGGGTGAGTGTTAGGGTTAGGGTTAGGGTGAAGGTTAGGGTTAGGGTGATGTTTAGGGTAAGGGTGAGTGTTAGGCTGACGGTGATGTTTAGCCTGAGGGTGAGGGTTAGGTTTATGGTTAGCATTAGGGTGAGTGTTAGGGTTAGGGTTAGGGATAGGGTGAGGATTAGGGTGAAGTTTATTGTGAGGGTTATGGTGAGGATTAGTGTGAGGATTAGGGTTATGGTTAGGGTTAGGGTTAGGTTGAGGGTAATCATTAGGGTGAGGTTTAGGGTGAGGGCTAGGTTTAGGATCAGGGTTAGTGTTAGTGTTAGGGTGAGGATTAGTGTTTGGGTTAGGGTTAGGGTGAAAGTTAGGGATAGGGTGAGGTTAAGGGATAAGTTTAGGGTTAGGGTGACAGTGAGGGTGAGGGTTAGAGTTAGCATTAGGCTTAGGCTTAGGGTGAGGGTGAATGTTATGCTTAGAATTAGGGTTAGGGGGAAAGTGAGGGTGAGGGTGTGGGTTAGGGTGTGGGTTAGGGTTAGTGTTAGGGTGAGGGTTAGAGTGTGATTTAGGGTGAGGGTGAGGGTAAGAATGAGGGTTAGTATTAGGATTAGGGTTGGTTTGAGGGCTAGGGTGAGGGTAAGGGTTAGGGTAAGGCTGAGGTTTAGGGTTAGGGTGAGGGTTAGGGTCATGGTTAGTGTTAGGGTTAGGGGGAGGGTTAAGTTTAGTGTGAGCGTTAGGCTGAGGGTAAGGGTTAGTGTGAGGGTCAGTGTTAGGTTGAGGGTTAGCGTGAGAGTGAGGGTTAGGGTTAGCGTGAGTGTTAGGGTGAGGGTTAGGTTTAGGATTAGGGTTAGGGATAGGGTTAGCCTGAGGATGAGGTTGAGGGTGAGGGTGATGTTGAGGTTTAGGGTTTGGCATAGGGTTAGGGTTAGTGTGTGGGCTAGGGTGAGGGTGAGGATTAGGTTGAGTGTGAGGGTGAGGGTGAGGACTAAGGTTAGGATTAGGGTTAGGGTTTGGGTTAGGCTTAGTTTCAGTGTTTGGGTGCGGGTGAGGTTTAGGTTTAGGGTGAGGGCTAGGGTTAGGATTAGGGTTAGGGTGAGTGTGAGGGTGAATGTGAGGGTTAGGGTTAGGGTAAGGGCTAGGGATAGGGTTAGGTTTAGGGTGAGGTTAGGTTTAGGGTTAGGGATAGGGTTAGGGTTATTGTTAGGGTTAGGGTGAGGATGAGGGTTTGGGTTAGGGTTAGGGTGAAGGTTAGGGATAGGGTGAGGTTAGGGATAGGTTTTGGGTTAGGGTGATGGTGAGGGTGGGGGTTAGAGTTAGCATTAGTCTTAGGCTTAGGGTTAGGGTGAGGTTTAGGGTTAGAATTAGGGTTAGGGGGAAGGGGAGGGTTTAGGGTCAGGGTTAGGGTTAGGGTGAGGTTTAGGGTTAGGGTGTGTGTAAGGGTTAATGTTAGGGTGAGGGTGGGTGTATGTTTTAGGGTGAGGGTGAGGGTAAGAATGAGGGTTACTGTTGGGATTTGGGTTGGTTTGAGGGCTAGGGTGCGGGTGAGGTTTAGGGTTAGGGTGGGGTTTAGGCGTAGGGTTAGGGTCATGGTTAGCATTAAGGTTAAGCTGAGATTTAGGTTTAGTGTGAGCGTTAGGCTGAGGGTAAGGGTTAGGGTGAGGGTAAGTTTTAGGGTGAGGGTTAGGGTGAGAGTGAGGGTTAGGGTTAGCGTGAGTGATAGGGTGAGGGTTAGGGTTAGGGTAAGGGCTAGCTTTAGGTTTAGGGTTAGGGTGAGGTTAGGGTGAGGGTGAGGGTTAGGGTGAGAGTTAAGGTTTGGGTGAGGGTTAGGGTTAGGGTTAGGATGAGGGTTAGATTTAGAGTGATGTTTTGGGTGAGGTTTCGTGTTAGGGTGAGGGTGAGGGTTCGGGATAGGGTGAGGGTGAGGGTGATAGTGAGGGTTAGGGTTAGCCTTAGTCTTATTGTGAGGGTTATGGTGAGGGTTAGGTTTAACGTTAGGTTTTGGTTTAGGATGAGGGTGTGGGTTAGGTTTAGTGTTAGGTTGAGGGTTAAGCTTAGCATTAGGGTTAGGTTGAGGTTTAGGGTAAGGGTTAGGGTTAGCGTTAGAGTTAGTTTTAGGGTGAGGGTGAGGTTGAGGGTTAGGATTAGGGATATGTTTACAGTTAGGTTGAGGGTGTGGGTGAGGTTGAGGGTTAGGGTTAGGATTAGGGTTAGGTTTAAGTTTAGGCTAAGGGTGAGGGTGAGGGTGAGGGTGAGGGTTAGGATAAGGGGGAGGTTTAGGCTTAGGGTGATGTTTAGGCTGAGGGTGAGGGTTAGGGTGTGGGTATGGGTGAGAGTGAGACTGAGGGTTAGGTTTTGGGTGATGGTGAGTTTTAGGGTGAGCATTAGGGTTAGGTTTAGGGTGATGTTGAGCGTTAAGGTTTGGGTCTGTGTGAGGTTTAGGGTTAGGGTTAGGGTGAGGGTAAGGGTTAGGGTGAGAGTTAGGGTGAGAGTGAGGGTTAGGGTTATCGTGAGGTTTAGGGTGATGGTTAGGGTGAGGGTTAAGTTTGGGGTTAGGGTTTGGTTTAGGGTGAAGGTGAGGGTTAGGGTTTGGGTGAGGGTGAGGGTGAGGGTTAGGGTTAGGGTTAGGTTTAGGGTGAGGGTGAGGGTGAGATGAGGGTTAGGTTGAGGTTAAGGTTTAGGGAAAGGGTTAGGTGAGGTTAAGGGTTAGCTTGAAGGTGAGGGTGAGGGTGAGGGTTAGGGTTAGGGTGAGGGCTATGATGAGGGTGAGGGTGAGGGTTAAGGTGAGGCTGAGGGTGAGGGTTTCGGTTAGGTAGGGGTGAGGGTTAATGTGAGGATTAGGGTGAGGTTGAGGGTCAGGATGAGGGTTAAGCTTAGGGTGAGGGTTAGGGTTAGGGTTAAGGTTAGGGTTAGGGTTCGGGTGATGTTTAGGTTGAGGGTGAGAGTTAGGCTGAGGGTGAGGGTTCGCGTGAGGTTGAGGGTTAAGGTGTGGGTGAGGGTTAGGCTTAGGGTGAGTGTTAGGGTGATGGTGATGGTTATGGTGAGGGTGAGGGTTAGGGTTAGGGTTCGGGTGAGGATTAGGTTTAGGGTTAGGCTTAGGATGAGTGTTAGGTTGAGGGGTAGGTTTATGGTTAGAGTGAGGGTTAGGGTTATTGTGATTGTTAGGGTTAGGGTGAGGGTTAGGATTAGGTAGTGGTTGAGGGTTAGGTTTAAGGTGAGGTTTAGGGTTAGGTTTAGGGTTTGTGTTAGGGTGAGGGTGAGGGTGAGGTTTAGTGTTAGGTGTAGGCATAGGTTTAGGGTGAAGGTGATGGAGAAAGTTAGGTTAAGGATTAGTGGTAGTGTTAGGGTTAGGCTTAGTGTGAGGGTGAGGGTGAAGGTGAGGTTTAGGGTGAGTGTTAGGGTTAGGGTTAGGGTGAAGGTTAGGGTTAGGGTGATGTTTAGGGTGAGGGTGAGTGTTAGGCTGAACATGATATTTAGGCTGAGGGTGAGGGTTAGGTTTATGGTTAGTATTAGGGTGAGTGTTAGGGTTACGGTTAGGGATAGGGTGAGGATTAGGGTGAAGTTTATTGTGAGTGTTAGGGTGAGGATTAGTGTGAGGATTAGGGTTAGGGTTAGTGTTAGGGTTAGGTTGAGGGTAATCATTAGGGTGAGGTTAGGGTGAGGGTTAGAATTAGGATCAGGGTTAGTGTTAGTGTTAGGGTGAGGATGAGGGTTTGGATTAGGGTTAGGGTGAAGGTAAGGGATAGGGTGAGGTTTAGGGATAAGTTTAGGGTAGGGTGACAGTATGGGTGAGGGTTAGTGTTAGCATTAGGCTTAGGCACGGTTTAGGGTGAGGGTTAGGGTTAGAATTAGGGTTAGGGGGAAAGTGAGGGTGAGAGTGAGGATTAGGGTTAGTGTTAGGGTGAGGGTTAGGGTTAGTGTTAGGTGAGAGTTAGGGTTAGGGTTTGGGTTAGGGTTAGTGTTAGGGCGAGGGTTAGAGTGTGATTTAGGGTGAGGGTGAGGGTAAGGATGAGGGTTAGTGTTAGGATTAGGGTTGGTTTGAGGGCTAGGGTGAGGATAAGGGTTAGGTTTAGGGTGAGGTTTAGGGTTAGGTTTAGGGTTAGGGTCATGGTTAGCGTTAGGGTTAGGATGAGGGTTAAGTTTAGTGTGAGCATTAGGCTGAGGGTAAGGGTTAGTGTGAGGGTAAGGGTTAGGGTGAGGGTCAGGGTGAGAGTGATGGATAGGGTAAGCGTGAGTGTTAGGGTGAGGGTTAGGGTTAGGATTAGGTTTAGGTTAGGGTTAGCCTGAGGATGAGGGTGAGGGTGAGGGTGATGTTGAAGTTTAGGGTTTGGCTTAGGGTTAGGGTTAGTGTGAGGGCTAGGGTGAGTGTGAGGGTTAGGGTGAGTTTGTGGGTGAGTGTGAGGATTAGGGTTAGGGTTTGGGTTAGGCTGAGTTTGAGTGTGTGTGTGAGGGTGAGGTTTAGGTTTAGGGTTAGTGTGAGGGCTTGTGTTTGGATGAGGGTTAGGGTGAGTGTGAGGGTGAATGTGAGGGTTAGGGTTAGGGTAAGGGCTAGGATTAGGGTAAGGTTTAGGGTGACGTTAGGTTGAGGATTAGGGTTAAGGTCAGGGTTAGTGTTATTGTTAGTGTGAGGATGAAGTTTGGGTTAGGGTTAGGGTGAAGGTTAGGGATAGGGTGAGGTTTAGGGATAGGTTTAGGATTAGGGTGACGGTTATGGTGAGGGTTAGATTTAGCATTAGTCTTAGGCTTAGGGTTAGGGTGAGTTTTAGGGTTAGAATTAGGGTTAGGGGGAAGGTGAGGGTTTAGGGTGAGGGTGAGGGTTAGGGTTAGGGTGAGGTTTAGGGTTAGGGTGTGAGTTAGGGTTAGTGTTAGGGTGAGGGTGAGTGTGTGATTTAGGGTGAGGGTGAGGGTAAGGATGAGGGTTAGGATTAGGACTAGGGTTGGTTTGAGGGCTATTGTGCGGGTGAGGGTTAGGTTTAGGGTGAGGTTTGGTGGAAGTTTAGGGTCATGTTTAGCATTAAGGTTAGGGTGAGATTTAGGTTTAGTGTGAGCGTTAGGCTGAGGGTAAGGTTTAGGGTGAGGGTAAGTGTTAGGCTGACGGTTAGGGTGAGAGTGGGGGTTAGGGTTAGCGTGAGTGTTAGGGTGAGGTTTAAGGTTAGGGTAAGGGCTAGGTTTAGGTTTAGGGTTAGGGTGAGGTTAGGGTGAGGATGAGGGTTTGGGTGAGAGTTAAGGTTTGGGTGAGGGTTAGTTTTAGGGTGATGTTTCGGGTGAGAGTGAGGGTTAGGGTGAGGGTGAGGGTTCGGGTTAGGGTGAGGGTGAGGGTGATAGTGAGGGTTAGGGTTAGCCTTAGTCTTATTGTGAGAGTTATGGTTAGGGTTATGGTTAGGGTTCGTTTTAGGATGAGGGTGTGGTTTAGGGTTAGTGTTAGGTTGAGGGTTAAGCTTAGCATTAGGGTTAGGGTGAGGGTTAGGGTGAGGGTTAGGGTTAGGATTAGAGTTAGGTTTAGGGTGAGGTTGAGGTTGAGGGTTAGGATTAGGGATAGGTTTACAGTTAGGTTGAGGGTGTGGGTGAAGTTGAGGGTTAGGGTTAGGAAAAGGGTTAGGTTTAGGGTTAGGCTGAGGGTGAGGGTGAGGGTGAGGGTTAGGATAAGGGGGAGGTTTAGGCTTAGGGTGATGTTTAGGCTGAGGGTGAGGTTTAAGGTGAGGGTATGGGTGAGGGTGAGACTGAGGGTTAGGGTTTGGGTGATGGTAAGGTTTATGGTGAGCACTAGGGTTAGGTTTAGGGTGATGTTGAGCATTAAGGTTTGGGTCTAGGTGAGGTTTAGGGTTAGGGTTAGGGTGAGGGTAAGGGTTAGGGTGAGGGTTAGGGTGAGAGTGAGGGTTGGGTTTATCGTCAGGTTTAGGGTGATGGTTAGGGTGAGGGTTAGGGTTGGGTTTAGGGTTTGGTTTAGGGTGAGGGTGAGGGTTACGGTTAGGGTGAGGGTGAGTGTTAGAGTTAGGGTTAGGTTTAGGGTGAGGGTGAGGGTGAGGTTTAGGTTTAGGGTTAGGGTTAGGGTTAGGCTTAGGTTGAGGGTGAGGATTAGGGTTAAGTTTAGGGTGAGGGTAAGGTTTACGGAGAGGGTTAGGGTGAGGGTGAGGGTTAGGCTGAGGGTGAGGGTGAGGGTGAGGGTTAGGATTAGAGTTAGGCTTAGGTTTAGGATGAGGGTGATGGTGAGGGTGAGAGTTAGGGTTAGGGTTAGGGTGAGGGCTAGGTTTAAGATTAGGGTTAGAGTGTGTGTGAGGGTGAATGTGTGGTTTAGGGTTAGGGTAAGGGCTAGGGTTAGGGTTAGGGTTAGGGTGAGGTTAGGTTGAGGGTTAGGGTTAGGGTCAGGATTAGTGTTAGGATTAGGGTGAGGATGAGGGTTTGGGTTAGGGTTAGGGTGAAGTTTAGGGATAGCGTGAGGTTTAGGGATAGTTTTTAGGGTTAGTGTGACTGTGAGGGTGAGTGTTATAGTTAGCATTAGTCTTAGGCTTAGGGTTAGGGTGAGGTTTAGGGTTAGAATTAGGGTTAGGGGGAAGGTGAGGGTTTAGGGTGAGGGTTAGGGTTAGGGTTAGGGTGAGGTTTAGGGTTAGGGTGTGGGTTAGGGATAGTGTTAGGGTGAGGGTGAGTGTGAGATTTAGGGTGATGGTGAGGGTAAGGATTAGGGTTAGGGTTAGGATTAGGGTTGTTTTGAGGGCTAGGGTGCGCGTGAGTGTTTTGGTTAGGGTGAGGTTTCGGGGTAGGGTTAGGGTCATGGTTAGCGTTAAGGTTAGGGTGAGATTTAGGTTTAGCGTGAGCGTTAGGCTGGGGGTAAGGGTTAGGGTGAGGGTAAGTGTTAGGGTGAGGGTTAGGCTGAGATTGAGGTTTAGGGTTAGCGTGAGTGTTAGGGTGAGGGTTAGGGTTAGAGTAAGGGCTAGGGTTAGGTTTAGGGCTAGGGTGAGGTTAGGGTGAAGGTGAGGGTTAGGGTGAGAGTTAAGGTTTGTGTGAGGGTGAGGATTAGGGTGAGGGTTAGTTTTAGGGTGATGTTTTGGGTGAGGGAGAGGGTTAGGGTGAGGGTGAGGGTTCGGGTTAGGGTGAGGGTGAGGGAGACAGTGAGGGTTAGGGTTAGCCTTAGTCTTATTGTGAGGGTCATGGTTAGGGTTAGGGTTAGGGTTAGGGTTCGTTTTAGGATGAAGGTGTGGGTTAGGCTTAGCTTTAGGTTGAGTGTTATGCTTAGCATTAGGGTTAGGGTGAGGGTTAGGGTCAGGGTTAAGGTTGGGGTTAGGGTTTGGTTTAAGGTGAGGGTGAGGGTTACGTTTAGGTTGAGGGTGAGGGTGAGAGTGAGGGTTAGGGTTATCATATGGTTTAGGGTGATGGTTAGGATGAGGGTTAGGGTTGGGTTGAGGTTTGGTTTTGGGTGAGGGTGAGGGTTACAGTTAGGGTGAGGGCGAGGGTGAGGGTTAGGGTTAGGGTTAGGTTTAGGGTGAGGGGGAAGGTGAGGGTTAGGTTTAGGGTTAGGTTTAGGGTTAGGTTTAGGTTGAGGGTGAGGTTTAGGGTTAAGGTTAGGGTGAGGGTAAGGTTTAGGGAGAGGGTTAGGGTGAGGGTGAGGGTTAGGCTGAGGGTGAGGTTGAGGGTGAGTGTTAGGATTAGAGTTAGGCTTAGGTTTAGGATGAGGGTGAGGGTGAGGGTTAGGGTTAGGGTTAGGGTGAGGGCTAGGTTGAGGATGAGGGTTAGGTTTAGTGTGAGGGTGAGGGTTTTGGTTAGGTAGCGGTGAGGGTTAATGTGAGGATTATGGTGAGGATGAGGGTCAGGGTGAGGGTTAGGTTTAGGGTGAGGGTTAGGGTTAGGGTTAAGGTGAGGGTTAGGGTTCGGGTGATGTTTAGGTTGAGGGTGAGTCCTAGGGTGATGGTGAGTGTTCCCGTGAGGTTGAGGGTTAAGGTGTGGGTGAGGGTTAGGGTTAGGTTGAGGTTGAGGATTACGTTTAGGGTTAGGGTTAGGATGAGTGTTAGGTTGAGGGGTAGGTTTATGGTTAGAGTGAGGGTTAGGGTTATTGTGATTGTTAGGGTTAGGGTGAGGGTTAGGATTAGGTTGTGTTTGAGGTTTAGGTTTAAGTTGATATTTAGGGTTAGATTTAGGGTTCGTGTAAGGGTGAGGGTGAGGGTGAGCGTTAGTGTTAGGGGTAGGGATAGGTTTAGGGAGAAGGTGATGGAGAGGGTTAGGTTAAGGATTAGGGGTAGGGTTAGGGTTAGGCTTAGGGTGAGGGTGAGGGTGAGGGTGAGGTTTAGGGTGAGTGTTAGGGTTAGGGTTAGGGTGAAGTTTAGGGTTAGGGTGATGTTTAGAGTGAGGGTGAGTGTTAGGCTGACGGTGATGTTTAGGCTGAGGGTGAGGGTTAGGTTTATGGTTAGTATTAGGGTGAGTGTTAGGGTTAGGGTTAGGGATAGGGTGAGGATTAGCGTGAAGTATAGGGTTAGAGTTAGGGTGAGAATTAGTGTGAGGATTAGGGTTAGGGTTAGGGTTAGGTTGAGGGTAATCATTAGGGTGAGGTTTAGGGTGAGGGTTATATTTAGGATCTGGGTTAGAGTTAGGATTAGGGTGAGGATGAGGGTTTGGGTTAGGGTTAGGTTGAATATTAGGGATAGGGTGAGGTTTAGGGATAAGTTTAGGGTTAGGGTGATGTTGAGGGTGAGGATTAGAGTTAGCATTAGTCTTAGGCTTAGGGTTAGGGTGAGGTTTAGGGTTACAATTAGGGTAAGGGGAAGGTGAGGGTTTAGGGTGAGGGTTAAGGTTAGGTTTAGGGTGAGGTTTACGGTTAGGGTGTGGGTTAGGGTTAGTGTTAGGGTGAGGGTGGTGTTTCAGGTGAGGGTGAGTGTTAGGCTGACGGTGATGTTTAGGCTGAGGGTGAGGGTTAGGTTTATGGTTAGTATTAGGGTGAGTGTTAGGGTTAGGGTTAGGGATTGGGTGAGGATTAGGGTGAAGTTTTGGGTTAGGGTTTGGGTGAGGATTAGTGTGAGGATTAAGGTTAGGGTTAGGGTTAGGGTTAGGTTGAGTGTAATCATTAGGGTGAGGTTTAGGGTGAGTGTTAGGTTTAGTATCAGGGTTAGTGTTAGTGTTAGGGTGAGGATGAGGGTTTGGGTTAGGTTTAGGGTGAAGGATAGGGATAGGGTGAGGTTTAGGGATAAGTTTAGGGTTAGGGTGACGGTGAGGGTGAGGGTTAGAGTTATCATTAGTCTTCGGCTTAGGGTTAGGGTGAGGTTTAGGGTTACAATTAGGGTAAGGGGGAAGGTGAGGGTTTAAGGTTAGGGTTAAGTTTAGGGTTAGGGTGAGGTTTAGGGTTAGGGTGTGTGTTAGGGTTATTGTTAGGGTGAGGTTGGTGTTTCGGGTGAGGGTGAGTGTTAGGCTGAAGGTGATGTTTAGGCTGAGGGTGAGGGTTAGGTTTATGGTTAGTGTTAGGGTGAGTTTTAGGGTTAGGGTTAGGGATAGGGTGAGGATTAGGGTGAAGTTTAGGGTTAGGGTTTGGATGAGGATTAGTGTGAGGATTAGGGTTAGGGTTAGGGTTAGGGTTAGGTTGAGGGTAATCATTAGGGTGAGGTTTAGGGTGAGTGTTAGGTTTAGCATCAGGGTTAGTGTTAGGGTTAGGATGAGGATGAGGGTTTGGGTTAGGTTTAGGGTGAAGGATAGGGACAGGGTGAGGTTTAGGGATAAGTTTAGGGTTAGGGTGACGGTGAGGGTGAGGGTTAGAGTTAGCATTAGTCTTAGGCTCACGGTTAGGGTGAGGTTTAGGGTTACAATTAGGGTTAGGGGGAAGGTGAGGGTTTAGGGTGAGGGTTAGCGTTAGGGTTAGGGTGAGGTTTAGGGTTAGGGTGTGGGTTAGGGTTAGTGTTAGGGTCAGGGTGAGTGTGTGATTTAGGGTGAGGGTGAGGGTTAGGGTTAGGATTAGCGTTGGTTTGAGGGCTAGGGTGTGGGTGAGGGTTAGGGTTAGGGTGAGGTTTAGGGGTAGGGTTAGGGTCATGGTTAGCGTTAAGGTTAGGGTGAGATTTAGGTTTAGTGTGAGCGTTAGGCTGAGAGTAAGTTTTAGGGTGAGGGTTAGGGTGAGAGTGAGGGTTAGGGTTAGCGTGAGTGTTAGGGTAAGGGTTAGGGTTAGGGTAAGGGCTAGGGTTAGGTTTAGGGTTAGGGTGAGGGTAGGGTGAGGGTGAGGGTAAGGGTGAGAGTTAAGGTTTGGGTGAGGGTTAGGGTTAGGGCTAGGGTGAGGGTTAGTTTTATGGTGATGTTTTGGGTGAGGTGAGGATTAGGTTGAGGGTGAGGGTTCGGGTTAGGGTCAGGGTCTGGGTGATAGTGAGGGTTAGGGTTAGCCTTAGTCTTATTGTGAGGGTTATGATGAGGGTTAGGGTTAGGGTTAGGGTTCGGTTTAGTTTGGGGGTGTGGGTTAGGGTTAGTTTTAGGTTGAGGGTTAAGCTTACCATTAGAGTTAGGGTGAGGTTTAGGGTCAGGTTTAGGGTTGGGTTTAGGGTTTGGTTTAGGCTGAGGGTGAGGGTTAGCTTTAGGGTTATGGTTAGCGTTAGGTTTAGGTTGAGGGTGAGGTTTAGGGTTAGTTTTAGGGTGAGGGTAAGGTTTAGGGAGAGGGTTAGGGTGAGGGTGAGGGTTGGGCTGAGGGTAAGGGTGAGGGTGAGGGTTAGGATTAGAGTTAGGCTTAGGGTTAGGATGAGTGTGAGTGTGAGGGTGAGGGTAAGGTTCAGGGTTAGGGTGAGGGCTAGGTGAGGGTGTGGCTTATTGTGAGGGTGAGGGTGAGGGTTTCGGTTAGGTATGGATGAGGGTTAATGTGAGGATTAGGGTGAGGGTGAGGGTCAGGGTGAGGATTAGGTTTAGGGTGAGGGTTAGGGTTAGGGTTAAGTTGAGGGTTAGGGTTCTGGTGATGTTTAAGTTGAGGGTGAGTTTTAGGGTGAGGGGTGAGGGTTCGCGTGAGGTTGAGGGTTAAGGTGTGGTTGAGGGTTAGGCTTAGGGTGAGTGTTAGGGTGACGGTGATGGTTATGGTGAGGGTGAGGGTTAGGGTTAGGGTTAGGGTGAGGATTAGGTTTAGGGTTAGGGTTAGGATGAGTGTTAGGTTGAGGGGTAGGTTTATGTTTAGAGTGAGGTTTAGGGTTATTGTGATTGTTAGGGTTAGGGTGAGGGTTAGAATTAGGTTGTGGTTGAGGTTTAGGTTTAAGGTGAGGTTTTGGGTTAGGTTTAGGGTTCGTGTTAGCGTGAGTGTGAGGGTGAGGGTTAGTTTTAGTGGTAGGGATAGGTTTAGGGTGAAGGTGATGGAGAGGGTTAGGTTAAGGATTAGGGTTAGGGTTATGGTTAGGCTTAGAGTGAGGGTGAGGGTGAGGTTTAGGGTGAGTGTTAGGGTTAGGCTTAGGGTGAAGGTTAGGCTGATGGTGATGTTTAGGCTGAGGGTGAGGGTTAGGTTTATGGTTAGTATTAGGGTGAGTGTTAGGGTTAGGGTTAGGGATAGGGTGAGGATTAGGGTGAAGTTTAGGGTTAGGGTTAGGTTGAGGATTAGTGTGAGGGTTAGGGTTAGGTTTAGGTTTAGGGTTAGGGTGAGGGTGAGGGTTAGAGTTAGGGTTAGGGTTAAGCTTAGGTTTAGGGTTACAGTTAATGTTAGTGTTAGAGTGAGGGTGAGGGTTAGGTTTAGGGTTATATTTTGGGTGTGGTTTAGGGTTAGGGTTAGGGTTAACTTTAGTGTTAGATTTAGGGTTAATATGAGAGGTAGTGTGAGGGTTAGGGTTAGGTTTAGGGTGAGGGTTAGGGTTATTGTGAGGGTTAGGGTTAGCGTTGGGTTAGGGTTAGGGTGAGGGTTAGGTTTAGGGTGGAGGTTAGGGTTGGGGTAAGATTAAGGTTTAGGGGTAGGTTTTGGTTGAGGGTGATGGTGAGGATGAGGGTGAGCGTGAGCTTTCGTTTGAGGGTTTGGGTTAGAATTAGGGTGAGGTTGAGGGTGAAATTTAGGGTATAAGGTTAGGGTTTCGGTGAGTGTGAGGTCAGGGTAAGGGTTAGTGTTAGGGTTAGGGTTTGGTTGAGGTTTAGG
This sequence comes from Dipodomys merriami, assembly GCF_024711535.1. Taxonomy (NCBI): domain Eukaryota; kingdom Metazoa; phylum Chordata; class Mammalia; order Rodentia; family Heteromyidae; genus Dipodomys; species Dipodomys merriami. Next base: position 272,279 of record NW_027202330.1, read on the forward strand.
TTTTGGGATAGGGTAAGGGTGAGGGTGAGGGTTATGGTTAGAGCTAAAGTTAGGGTGAGGGATAGGTTTAGGGTTAGTGTTATGATTAGGGTTAGGGTGAGATTTATGATGAGGTTTAGGGTTAAGTTTAGGCTTAGGGTTAAGATTAGGGTTAGGGTGAGGGTGAGTTTGAGGGTTAGGGTGAGGGTTAGGGTTAGTCTTAGGGATAATCTGAGGGTCAGGTTTAGGGTGAGGATTAGGGTTAGGGTTAGGGCGAGGGTTAGGTGATGGTGAGGGTTAGGTTTAGGGTTAGGATGAGATTTAGGGTTAGGCTTAGGGTGAGCATGAAGTTTAGGGTGGAGGTTAGGGTTGGGGTGAGGGTAAGGGTTAGGCGCAGGGTTAGGTTGAGTGTGAGGGTGAGGGTTACGGTTAAATTATGGTTAGCATTAGGCTGAGGGTAACGGTTGAGATGGAGGGCTAGGTTTAGGGTGAGGGTTAGGCTTAAGGTTAGTGTGAGGGTTAGGGTTAGGGTGATGTTTAGGGTGAGGTTTAGGGTTAGGGTGAGGGTTAGGGTGTGGGTGAGGTTTAGGGTTAGTGTTAGGGTGAGGGTTAGGTTTAGGTTTAGGATGAGGTTTAGGATGGGGGCTAAGGTTAGGGTGAGTGTTAGGCTTAGTGTGAGGGTTAGCGTTAGGTTAAGGTTTAGGGTGATGGTTAGGGTGAGGGTTACCGTGAGTTATAGGGTGAGGGTTAGTGATAGGGTTAGGGTTAGGGTGAGGGTTAGGGCAAGGCTAAAGCTTAGGGTGAGGGTTAGGGTAAGGCTAAGGTTTAGGGTGAGGGTGAGGGTGGTTGTTAGGTTTAGGGTTCGGGTGAGGTTCAGGGTTAGGGTTATGGTTATGGTTAGGGTTAGGATGAGGCTTAGCGTGAGGGGTAGGGTTAGGGCTAGGGTGAGGTTTAGGTTTAGTGTGAGTGTTAGTGTTAGGGTTAGGGTTAGGGTTAGGGTGAGGGTTAGGTTGAGTGTTAGGTTTGGGTTAGGGTTACGTTGAGGATGAGGTTTAGGGTGAGGTTTAGGGTTAGTGTGAGGGTTAGGATGAGGGCTAGGGTTGGGGGTAGGGTTAAGTTGAGGGTGAGGGTGAGGGTTAGGGTTATGATTAGGGTTAGGGTGAGGGCTAGGGTGAAGGTGAGGATTAGGGTTAGGTTTACAGTGAGTGTTAGGGTGAGGGTTAGGGTTAGGATTAGGGTTATGGTGAGAGTTAGGATTAGATTTAGTGTTAGGGTCAGAGTGAGGGTTAGGGTTAGAATTAATTTTAGGTGACGGCTAGGTTCAGGGTGAGGGTTAGGGTTAGGGTTAGGGTGAGATTTCGTGTTAGGGTAAGGGTGAGGGTTTTTGTTCTTTATAGGGTTACGGTTAGGTAGAGGGATAGGATGAGGCCTAGGTTTAGGGTTATTGTTAGGGTTAGGATTAAGTTTAAGTTTACCTTTACAATGTGGGTGAGAATAAGGGTGAGGTTTAGGGTTAGGGTTAGGATGAGGTTTAGGGTTAGGGTTAGGGTTAAGGTTAGGGTTAGGGTTAGCTTTAGGATGAGGGTTAGGGTGAGGGGCAGCGGTAGGGTTAGGGTGATGGTTAGGGTTAGTGTTAGGGTTAGGGGTAGGGTGGAGTTTAGGTTTATGTTGAGTGTTAGGGTTAGGCATAGGTTTAGGTTGAGGGTGAGGTTGAGGGTTAGCGGTAGGATTAGGTTTAGGGTTAGGCTGAGGGTGAGGTTGAGAATGAGGGTGTGTGTGAGGGTTAGGGTTAGGTTTAGGCTTAGGCTTAGGGTTAGGCGGAGGGTTAGTGTGAGAGTGAGGCTTAGGGGTAGGGTTGGGGTTGGGGTTAAGTTTAATATTAGGGTTAGGGTGAGGGTTAGGAAGAGGGTCAGGGTTAGGATTAGGGTTAGGGTGAGGGTGAGTGTGAGGGTTATGGTTAGGGTTAGTATTAGGCTTATGTTTAGGCTGAGGGTGAGGGTGAGGGTGAGGGTTAGATTTAGGCTGAATTTTATGTTTAGTGTTAGGTTGAAGTTTAGGGTTAGGTTTAGGGTTAGGGTTAGGGTAAGGGGTAGGGTTAGGGTTAACATGAGGGTTAGGTTTAGTTTGAGGTTTAGGGTTAGGGTGAGGGTTGGGGTGAGGTTAAGGCTAAGGGTGAGGTTTAGTGTGAGAGTGAGGGTTAGGGATATCCTTAGGGTGAGTTTGAGTGTAAGGGTGCGGGTATGGGTTAGGGTTTGGTTTAGGGTGAGGGTGAGTGTTAGGGTGAGGGTGAGTGTTAGGGTGAGGGTTAGGGTTAGTGTGAGGGTTAGGGTTAGGTTTAGGGTTAGGTTTCCGGTGAGGGTAAGTGTTAGGGTAAGTGTTAGGGTGAGAGTGAGTGTTTGGGTTATCGTGAGTGTTAGGGTGAGGGTTTGGTGAGGGTTATGGTTATGGTTAGGTTGAGGGTGAGGGTTAATCTAAGGGTGAAGGGTGATGGTGAGGGTTAGCATTAGGGTTACTGTTAGGGTTAGGCTGAGGGTGAGGATGAGGGTGATTGTGACGGTTAGCATTAGGGTTAGTGTAAGGGTTAGGGTTAGGGTTAGGATGAGGTTTAGGATGAGGGCTAGGGTTAGGGTTAGGGTGAGGGTTAGGCTTAGTGTGAGGGTTAGGGTTAGGTTAAGGGTTACGGTGATGCTTAGGGTGAGGGTTACCGTGAGGGTTAGGGTGAGGGTTAGTGATAGGGTTAGGGTTAGGGTGAGAGTGAGGGCAAGGCTAAGGCTTAGGGTGAGGGTTAGGGTAAGGCTAAGGGTTAGAGTGTGCGGTAGGGTTAGGGTTAGGGTGAGGTTTAGATTTAGTGTGAGGGTTAGGGTTAGGGTTAGTTTTAGGGTGAGGGTAATATTTAGGGTGAGGTTTAGGGTGATAGTGAAGTTTAGGGTTAGCCTTAGTCTTAATGTGAGAGTTATGGTGAGGGTTAGGGTTAGGGTTAGGTTTAGGTTTAGGATGAGGTTGAGGGTTAGTTTTAGGGTTAGGATGAGGGTTATTGTTAGTGTGAGGGTTAGGGTTAGGGTTAGGGTAAGGGTGAGGGTAAGGTTTAGGGTGAAGGGTAGTGTAAGAATGAGGGTTGGGGTTATCATGAGTGTTAGGGTGAGGGTTAGGGTGAGTGTTAGGGTTAGGGTTAGGCTGAGGGTTAGCGGGAGGCTAAGGATTATGTTGTGGATTAGGGTTAGGGTGAGGTTCAGGGTGAGGGTGAGGGTTAGGGTTAGGTTGAGGTTAAGGGTTAGGGTGAGAGTTAGAGTGAGGGTTAGTCTTAGCATTAGGGTTAGGGTGAGGGTTAGAATGAGGGTTAGGGTTAGGGTTAGAGTTAGGTTTAGGGTGAGGGTGAGGGTTAGGATTAGGGTTATGTTTCAGGTTAGGTTGAGGGTGAGGGTGAGGGTGAGGGTTTAGGGTTATTATTAAGGTTAGGTTTAGGGTTAGGCTGAGGGTGAGGTTGAGGGTGAGGGTTAGGGTGAGTGTATGGGTGAGGGTAAGCCTGAGGGTTAGTGTTTGGGTGAGGGTGAGGTTTAGGGTGAGGGTTAGGTTGAGGGTGAGTGTTGGGGTTTGGTTTAGGGTGACGGTGAGAGTTAGGGTTTTGGTCTGGTGAGGTTTAGGGTTAGGGTGAGGGTGAGGGTAAGGGATAGGGTGAGGGTTAGGGTGAGAGTGAGGCTTAGGGTTATCGTGAGGGTTCGGGTGATGGATTGGTCGAGGGTTAGGTTTGGTTTTAGGCTTTGGTTTAGGGTGAGGGTGAGGGTTAGGTTTAGGGTTAGGGTTAGGTTGAGGGTTAGGGTTAGCTTAAGGGTTACGGATAGTGTGATGGTGAGGGTGAGGGTTAGGGTTAGGTTAAGGTTTATGGTGAGGGTGAGGGTGAGGGTTAGGTTTAGGGTTAGGATTAGGGTTAGGGTTAGCCAGAGAGTGAGGTTTAGGGTTAGGGTTAGGGTGAGGGTGAGGGTTAGGGTTAGGGTTATGTTTAGGGTGAGCTTAGGTGAGGGTGCGAGTGAGGGGTAGGATTAGTTTTAGGGTTAGGCTGAGGGTGAGGGTGAGGGTTAGGGTGATTTTGAGGGTTAAGCTTAGAGTGAGGGTTGTTGTGAGTGTGAGGGTTAGGGTGAGGGTTAGGGTTATGGTTAGGTTTAGCGTGAGGGTTAGGGGGAGAGTAAGGTTTTGGGTGAGGTTTAGGGTGAGGGTGGGTTTTAGAGTTAGGGTTAGAGTTAGGGTGAGGGTTATAGTGAGGGTGAGCGTTAGGTTTAGAGTGAGGGATAGGGTTAGGATTAGGGTGAGGGTAAGGTTTAGGGTGAGGATTAGGGTAAGAGTGAGGGTTAGGGTTAGCCTTAGGTTTAGTGTGAAGGATAGGGTGATGGTTAGGGTTAGGTTTCGGGTGAGGGTGAGTGTGAGGGTTAGGGTTAGGGTTAGGTTTAAGGTACTGTTTAGGGTGAGGGTTAGGGTGAGAGTGAGGTTTTGGGTTACCGTGAGTGTTAGGGTCAGGGTTAGTTTGAGGGTTAGGGTTTGGGTCTGGTGAGGTTTAGGGTTAGGCTGAGGGTGAGGGTAAGGGTTAGGGTGAGATTTAGGGTGAGAGTGAGGCTTAGGATTATCGTGAGGGTTAGGGTGATGGATTGGTTGAGGGTTAGGGTTGGGGTTAAGGTTTGGTTCAGGTTGAGGGTGAGTGTTAGTTTTAGGGTTAGGGTTAGGTTGAGGGTTAGGTTTAGCTTAAGGGTTATGGATAGTGTGATGGTGAGGGTCAGGGTTAGGGTTAAGTTTAGGTTTAGGGTGAGGGTGTGGGTGAGGGTTAGGTTTAGGATTAGGGTGAGGGTTAATTTTAGGCAGAGGGTGAGGTTTAGGGTTAGAGTTATGGTGAGGTTTAGGGTGAGGGTGAGGGTTAGGGTTAGAGTTATGGTAAGCGTGAGCTTAGGTGAGGGTGCGGGTGAGGGGTAGGATTAGTTTTAGGGTTAGGCTGAGGGTGAGGGTGAGGGTTAGGGTGAGTTTGAGGGTTAGGCTTAGGGTGAGGGTTATTGTGAGTGTGAGGGTTAGGGTGAGCGTTAGGGTAAGGTTAGGTTTAGCGTGAGGGTTAGGGGTAGAGTAAGGGTTTGGGTGAGGTTTAGGGTGAGGGTGGGTTTTAGAGTTAGGGTTAGAGTTAGCGTGAGGGTTATAGTGAGGGTTAGGGTTAGGTTTGGGAGAAGGGCAGGGTGAGGGGTAAGGTTAAGGTTAGGGTGAGGGTTAGGTTTAGAGTGAGGGTTAGGGTAAGGGTTAGGATGAGGGTTAGGTTTAGGGTGGAGGATAGGGATGGTGTGAGAGTAAGGGTTAGAGGCAGGGCTAGGTTGAGGTTGAGGGTTAGGGTTAAATTAGGGTTAGGTTTAGACTGAGGGCGATGGTGAGGATGAGGGTGTGGGTTCGGGTTCGGTTAAGGGTTTGGGTTAGGGTTAGGGGGAGGGGGAGGTTGAGGTTTAGGGTTAGGGTTACAGTGAGTGTGAGGTGAGGATGAGGGTTAGGGTTAAGTTGAGGTTTAGGGTTAGACTCAGGGTTAGGGTTAGTGTGTGGGTGATGGTTAGCGTTAGAGTTAAGGTTAGGTTGAGGGTTAGGGTTAGGGTTATGGTGAGGTTTAGGATGAGGGTTAAGGTTGGGATGAGAGATAGGGTGAGGGAAAGGTGAGGATGAGGGTTAGGGTTAGGTTTAGGGTGAGGTTTAGGGATAGGCTTATGGTTAGGTTGAGGGTGGGAGTTAGGTTAAGGGTGGATGTTAGCGTTGGGGAGAAGATAAGGGTTAAGGGCAGGTTTAGTATGAGGGTGAGCATGAGGGTTAGGGTTAAATTATGGTTAGGTTTAGGCTGAGGGTGAGGGTAAGGATGAGCGTGAGTGTAGGGTAGGGTTGAGGGTTTGAGTGAGGTTGAGAGTGAGGGTTAGGTTTAGGGTGACGGTTAGGTTGAGGGTTACGGTTTGCGTTAGGGTTAGTTTTAGGTTGAGGTTTAAGGTTAGGTTTAGGGTTAGGGTTAGGGTTAGGTTGAGAGTTAGGATGGAGGTTAGTGTTAGGGTGAGGGTTAGGATGAAGGTTACGGTTAGGATTAGGGTTAGGGTGAGGGCTAGGGTGAGGGTTTGGGTTAGGGTTAGGGTTAGGGTTACAGTAAGGAAGAGGGTTTGGTTTGGGGTTAAGGTTAGGGTTAGGGTTATTGTTAGGGTTAGAGTTAGGGTTACGGTGAGGGTGAGTGTGAGGGTGATTGTTAGGCTAAGTTTAGGGAGATGTTTAGGGTTAGGGTTAGAGTGAGGGTGAGGTTTAGGGTTAGATAGAGGGTTAGGGTGAGGTTTAGGATGAGGGTTGGGGTTAGGGTTAGTGTTAGGGTTATGGTTAGGGTGAGGGTTAGGGTGAGGATTAGGGTTAGGGTTAGGATTAGGGCTTGGTTGAGTGTGAGTTTGAGGGTTAGGGTTAGGCTTAGTATTAGGCTGAAGTTGAGGTTGAGGGTGAGTGTTATTGTTAGGATGAGGGTGAGGTTTAGGGTTAGGGTTACAGTGACGTTGAGGGTTAGGGTTAGGGTGAGGGTGAGGGTTAGGGTTTGGGTTACGGTTAGGTTGAGGGTGAGGGTTAAGGTGAGGTTTAGGGTTAGGGTGAGGGTTAGAGTTACGGTTACGGTGAGGTTGAGGGTGAGGTTTAGGGTTAGAGTTAGGGTGAGGTTTAGGGTTAGGGTTAGGGTTAGGGTTACAGTGAGGGTTAGGGTTAGGGTTAGGGTTATGTTGAGAGTGAGCATGAGGATTAGGATTAGGGTTAGCTTTAGGGTTATTGTTAGGGTTAGGATTTGGGTTACCTTTACTGTGAGGGTGAGGCTGAAGGTGAGGTTAGGCTTAGGGTTTGGGTGAGCTTTAGGGTTAGGGTTAGGTTTAGGGTTAGGTTGAGGGTATGGGTTAGGGTTAATGTTACTGTGAGGGTGACAGTTAGGGTTAGTGTTAGTTTTAGGGTTAGGGTTAGGTTTATTGTTAAGGTTACGGTTAGACTTACGGTTAGGGTGAGGGTGAGGGTTAGGTTTAGGGTTAGAGTGAGGTTTAGAGTGAGGTAAGAGTTAGGGTGAGGGTTAGGGTTAGGGTGAGGTTAAGAGTTAGGGTGAGGGTTAGGATGAGGGTTAAGTTTAGGGTTAGTGTTAGGGTGAGGGTTAGGTTGAGGTTTAGGGTTAGGATTAGGGTTAGGTTTATGCTGAGGATGAGGATGAGTGTTAGGGTGAGGGTAAGTGTTAGGGTGAGGGTTAGTGTGAGGGTGAGGGTTAGGCTGAGGGTGAGGGTCAGGTTTAGAATTAGAGTTAGGTTTAGGGTTAAAATTAGGATGAGGGTTAGGGTTAGGGTTAAGATTAGTGTGAGGGTGAGTTTTAGAATTAGTGTTAGGGTGAGGGCTAGTGTGAGGGTGAGGGTTAGGTTTAGGGTTAGGTTTAGGGTCATTTTTATTGTTAGGGTTAGGCTTACCTTTATGGTGAGGGTGAGGCTGATGGTGAGGTTAAGGGTTAGGTTTAGAGTGAGGGTTCGCGTTAGGGTTTGGGTTAGGGTTATGGTGAGGGTGAGGGTTAGTGTGAGGGTGAGGGTGAGGGTTAGGATTAGGTTTAGGTTTAGCGTTATTCTTAGGGTTAGGGTTAGGTTTACCTTTACGGTGAGGGTGAGGCTGAGGGTGAGGTTAGGTTTAGGGTTTGGGTGAGGTTTAGGTTTAGGGTTAGGGTTAGTGTTAGGGTGAGGGTTTGGGTTAGGGTTAGGGTTACGGTCAGTGTGAGGGTTAGGGTTAGGGTTAGGATTAGGGTTAGGGTGAGTGTGAGTGTGAGGGTTAGGGTTAGGGTTATGCTTAGGCTTAGGGTTAGGCTGAGGGTGAGGGTGAGGGTTAGCGTTAGGGTGATGGTTAGGTTTAGGATGAGGGTTAGGGTTAGGATTAGCATTAGGGTGAGGGCTAGGGTGAGTTTGAGGGTTAATGGTAGCATTAGGGTTATGGTGAGTTTTAGGGTTTAGTATAGGGTTAGGGTTAGGGTGAGGGTTAGGGTTAGGGTAAGGTTTACGGTTAGGGTGAGGGTTAGGGTTAGGGTTAGGATGAGGGTGAGGGTGAGGGTTAGGATTAGCTTAAGGGTTATGGTTATTTTGAGTGTTAGGTTTAGGGTTACGGTTATAGTGAGGGTGAGGATGAGTGTGAGGGTTAGTGTTAGGGTTAGGGAAAGGTTTAGGGTTAGGGATATGGTTAGGGTTATGGTTAGGGTTAGGATGAGGCTTAGGGTGAGGTATAGGTTTAGGGTTAGGGTGAGGGTTAGCATTACTGTGAGGGTTAGGGTTAGGTTTAGGGTTAGGTTGAGGGTTAGGATGAGGGTTAGAGTTACGGTTACGGTGAGGTTGAGGGTGAGGTTTAGGGTTAGGGTTAGGGTGAGGTTTAGGGTTAGGGTTAGGGTGAGGGTGAGGTTTAGGGTTAGGATTACAGTGAGGGTTAGGGTTAGGGTTATGTTGAGGTTAAGCATGAGGGTTAGGATTAGGGTTAGCTTTAGGGTTATTGTTAGGGTTAGGTTTAGGTTTACCTTTACGGTGAGGGTGAGGCTGAAGGTGAGGTTAGGCTTAGGGTTTGGGTGAGCTTTAGGTTTAGGGTTAGGTGTAGGGTTAGGGTGAGGGTTTGGGTTAGGGTTAATGTTACTGTGAGGGTGACGGTTACGGTTAGGGTTAGTGTTAGTGTTAGGTTTAGGGTTATTGTTAAGGTTAGGGTTAGACTTACGGTTACGGTGAGGGTGAGGGTGAGTGTTAGGGTTAGAGTGAGGTTTAGAGTGAGGTAAGAGTTAGGGTGAGGGTTAGGGTTAGGGTGAAGTTTAGGGTGAGCTTGAGGGGTAGGGTTAGGTTAACATTAGAGTGAGGTTAAGAGTTAGGGTGAGGGTTAGGTTGAAGGTGAGGGTTAAGGTTAAGGTTAGTGTTAGGGTGAGGGTTAGGGTTAGGTTTAGGTTGAGGGTTAGGGTTAGGATTAGGGTTAGGTTTATGCTGACGGTGAGTGTGAGGGTTAGGTTGAGGGTAAGGTTTAGGATGAGGGTTCGTGTGAGGGTGAGGGTTAGGCTGAGGGTGAGGGTTAGGATTAGGGTTAGGTTTAGGTTTAAGCTGATGGTGAGGGTGAGGGTGAGGTTCAGGTTTAGAATTAGAGTTAGGGTTAGGTTGAGGGTTAGGATTAAAATTAGGATGAGGGTTAGGGTTAGGGTTAAGATTAGTGTGAGGGTGAGTTTTAGGATTAGTGTTAGGGTGAGGGCTAGGGTAATGGTGAGGTTTAGGATCATGGTTAAGGTTAGGGTGAGGGGTAGGGTGAGGGGTAGGGTTAGGGTTAGGGTGAGGGTAAGTTTTAGTGTGAGGGTTAGAGTTAGGGTTAGGTTAAGGGTAAGGGTTAGGGTGAGGGTTAGGGCAAGAGTGATGGTGAGGCTTAGGGTTAGGGTTAGGTTTAGTGTGAGGTTGAGAATGTGGGTTAGGTTTAGGATTAGGGTTAGGGTTATGCTGAGGATGAGGGTGAGGGTTAGGGTGAGGGTAAGGGTTAGGTTAAGGGTTAGTGTGAGGGTGAGTTTTAGGCTGAGAGGGAGGGTGAGGGTGAGTGTTAGGATTAGGGTTAAGGTTAGGGTTAAGCTGAGGGTGAGGGTGAGGGTGAGGTTTAGACTTAGAATTAGGGTTAGGGTGATGGTTAGGTTTAAAATTAGGATGAGGGATAGGATGAGGGTTAGGGTTAGGTTTAAGGTGAGGGTTAGGGTGAGGATAAGCATTAGGTTGAAGTTTAGGGTGAGAGTGAGGTTTAGGGTTATCATGAGTGTTAGGCTGAGTTTTAGGGTGAGGGTTAGGGTTTTAAGGTTATTGTGAGTGTGAGTGTTAGGGTTAGGGTTAGGGTGAGGGTTAGGTTTAGGGATAGGCTTAGGCTGAGTGTTAGGGTGAGGGTAAAGGTGAGGTTGAGGGTTAGGTTTAGGGATAGGGTTAGGCTGAGGTTTAGAGTGAGGGTGAAGGTGAGGTTTAGGGTTAGGGTGAGGGTGAGGGTGAGGGTGAGGGTTAGCATTAGGGAGAGGGTGAAGGTTAGGGTTAGGTTAGGGTGCCGGTGAGTGTGAGGGTTAGAATTAGGGTTAGGAATATTGTTAGGCTGAAGGAGAATGTGAAGGTTATGGTTAGGGTGAGGGTTAGGGTTAGGGTTAGGTTTACTGTGAGGGTGAGG